>NC_092577.1:21345306-21657351 GCF_037975245.1 Apostichopus japonicus
ACTCCGTAATGACGTGGAAATAGTTTATTAGTATTTACATCACATGGGAGTCTATATATTTTGAAGGAAAAAGTTAAAAATCAACCTGGCAGGTGGTAGTCTCCAAAAATGTAGCAGGCGGCAATTTAAAAAATTAAAGAAAAGCCTCCTAATTTTTTTCACTTGGTCTAAACAGAGACAATACAAGGTGAAATAAACATCTTTCAAATATTGGCATTTTTTCTAAGTCGCAGGGGAGCAGGCAGAGTGGCTATGATGGCCCCAGTTACACGTACTTAATTCTGCCTAACCTGTTATACAGAAAAATAATGACAAATATTTTAAGTCTGAGGGTTGCAGGCAGAGTGCCTAAGATTTAAGAACGTTTAGCCACCTAGGCCTACAGGGTGCAGGTAAATTGTGGCGGGGTATTAAAGCAACTAGGCCTGGCTGGAGCCTTTGTTACATATATTTGAACTGGTAGGTATTTATTTTTCCCATGCTGAAATATTACGAAAATGAAGGTGTTCAGACTGCATTGTTCCTAAGTTCGCATTACTCTTACTGTAATATAGTACTTACGAGTACAACTAGCCTAGTACTAATAGTATTACTAAATGGACCCTGCATAGTTTATAAATAGAATATGAGAGGAGTTTCAACCATTCAACTGAAGAAATACCCGTGTGAAACAAAATTCACCCTGGCCTAACTTTAGAATCCGTACCATATGAATGGGGAAGTTTACTTCGAATCGGCAGAATAAGGTTAGGGGTTAGAAAGTAGGGTTAAGGGGTAGGAATTAGGGTTAGGAAGTAGGGAAAATGGTTAGGGGTTATGGAGTAGGGTAAGGAACGGTAGGGAATAGGGGTTACGAAGTAGGGTCGATTGGTACGGATTCTAAATTAGTACCTTCACTCTTTATTAGATTTGCTCTGCAGATATGAATTGTGTAAGTTTCTGAAATTCCGGTAAATTTTGTAAGGAAATTTTTGTATTTTTTGTACAGGAAACTATTGGCTCAGCCTAGCCTATGCCTGGGTAGACAACGTCGGAGTATAATTCGAACGGCCAACTAAAATGGCGGCTTAAAGTTGATAGGCATTAAATATTTGAAATAGACTGGTCTAATTCTTCAATTCAAAATATATTGATTTTATTCAGCGAAAATTGTGGTTGATTGGTAAAAGAGTTGAGATTTTGCGAGGTTCCATTCTAGTTAAAACAATGTTGAAATACCTGAGGAAATATTTTTCAAAGGTCATTTTTGCTGGGAAGGACGTAACATTTTGTGACCTAACATTCAATTTATTTATGATTTAATTACATATTTGAAAACTGGTAGGTTTTCATTTTCCCTTGCTGTAATATTACGAACATGAGGGTGTCTGATCTTAGAAGAGTTCCTAACTTCGCAATACTGTATACAGGCCTAGGCCAGGCCTAGTAATAACCCAGCTAACACACAACGTAATAATAACGTTATTTTTTGGTTGTATTTACGTTGGTGTCCGCCCAACGTAACGAGAACGTAAATAAAACGTACCAAACATACGTAATATCACGTTTTTTAAACGTTTCCAAAAAACGTTTTAATGACGTTAAATAAAGGTTACGTTTTTAAAAACGTTGTATTAACAGTTTCACGATTCGTTATATTTACGTTTAAATATTACGTCCCCACAACGTAAAATGTTACGTTGACATAACGTTGCAGTTTCGTTACCCCCTGACGTAACATACCTTACGTTGTATAAACGTTAGCATCTTCCGTTATATTTACGTTTAAATATTACGTCCACACAACGTAAAGTTTAACGTTGATATAACGTTGTAGTTTCGTTACATCACAACGTAACAAACTTTACGTTGTAAAAACGCTAGCATGTTACGTTTTATTTACGTTTATATTATTCGTTAATACAACGTCATACTTTACGTTGTAAAAACGTTAGCAAGTTTCGTTGTAATTACGTATAAATTATACGTAAATACGACGTTGGTGTAATACTATATATTACGTTCTAACTTCGTGAAGAAAATAACAAAACAAGATCATTAATTTTCAATGTTACCTATTTATAGAGGCCAAATTCATATGTTTCTGTCGTTGTATAGTAAACGCAGTATTATTATACAACCAGTATTAGTAGGTATTAATGTTCAAGGGCGGCGGAAGCACTTTTTATCGGGGGGGGGGCACCGACATCAAAGGGCACTTTGCAGAAATTCGATTAGACTGATGCAGCCTTATATTTAGTACCCTTTTATAACTCTTATTGTATTATCTTATTTGCGTATACACATCACTCCGTCGACGCCCCCCCCCCCCCCTCAAGGAAAATATGCATACTAGCACTGCAATATGTGCAAATTGGGAAACAAGGAACAAGTTTTCGTTTGAGACAAAATGAGGTGATCATGCTAGTTGCTAATGTAGGAATCTTCCGAATTAGAGTTTATTTCTTGTTAATATCTTAACAATTTTTTCCATTCGAAATAGCTTTGAGTTTGACCCACATAAATTCATTCAAAGTCAGGGGCGTAGCCAGGATTTGCAAAGTTGTATGCACGACTATCTGAGCGGAGCGCCACCATAGGTTGGCGCGGAGCGTACAAGAAATTTTTTGGTTTTACAAACCCCTCAGATGGCCGGAAACGGCCCTTCCCGAGTGTTCATTCTGGTTCCCTTGCCTCTTGCTAACTTGAGACACCTCAATTTTTATGTAGAAATAGGCCACATTTTTAACCTGAGGAAAAGTGGGGGGGGGGCACGTGCCCCCTGTGCCCCCCGATTTCGCCGCCCTTGTTAATGTTATACACAGCGCTTACGTAAAAAGTTCCGTGCATAGGTCTAAATCGAAAGCTGTTCAAGTATACCAACTATAGCTGTCGATCACTTTAATTAATGAGTCCCCGTGAATGAATAATTCTTGATTATAATTATAATAGACTCCAAGGATATTAACCCTTTCTTCCCCAAATTCCCACCGAACCGTCCAGTTCTAACGCGGTTCTATGCATTCTCAGATCCCATATACAAAGTCGTTATAAAAACATATACATGTAATACCTACATTGTTAGTCTACTAATACTATGCCGACAATCCCAAGTTCACAACAAACCTATTCGCAGGCCACAAGCCTAAAAACATGCAATGCGTGCAGGCTTTATTATTTACTGTACGTCCTGCACGTTAATCTAAAAGAGCTTGATCGGCCTTGCATTACCCGTACGTGGGGTTGCTTTAAAAACCCGCTGAAAGCAAATTCCTGATACAACTGGGTTCGTACGACAACCCCGGTCCTGTCCGTGCAGCGTATGAAAGTGTTCATGTGAAGTGAACGTGGTTCTATAAGGAACTGAGCATGGGCAGTACGGTTTGGAACGAAAAAAAGGCGCCAAAGTAAGAAACTACCTAAAAGTGTCTTCATTCTTTCAACCAAAGAACTGGGAAGTAAGCGCTTTTTTCTAAGCAAAATCGCATATACTCGCATTCAAACAAATTTAGACGTAAACTCGCAGTGAATCAGATAGCTGTCTGTCGTAGGGCCGTTATTACATGCAGCAGGCGGCAAATTTAACAATAAAAAGGGTGCAGAAGAGCTTCACGCAGATAAACGAAGACTTAAGTACATGAATTTGTGCAAGGCCCAATCGCTGCACTCAAAGGCGACCGCCTGCAGTAAGCACGCACATAATTGGTTCGAAGCTGACGGTGTGGGCGTGGTTATTAGGCTGAGCATGGGCAGTACATAAATAGGCATAAAGGCGCCAGTTTTGGAAACTACTAAAAAGTTACTTATTCCAACAAGAAAACCAAGCAAGGTAAGTACTCAATTTTTTTTTAAGCATAAAATCAGTATTATTTACAGCTTCAATGTAAACGCAAACACTATTTAATGAATAATTTGGAAATACATATCAAATGTTGAAAGTTATTTGTACTTCTTGTAATTATTTTCTTCTTTTCATATAAAGTAATTATATTCCGAAAGTGACTCACTTAATTAAAAAATGTGAATAGGCCTAGGCTAGGCCTATAATAAAGACTCAGTACACTGAGTAAAATAGTCAAACACATACACGGTAGCCTTGCTATAGTGCCGTTTTCAACAGTTCAGCTTAAGTCGGTTAATATCTGGTCCGATATTATTTTATTTACTTAATATATAAAACAGCGTAGACTTTTGTAAACGTCCCAGTTTCTATCCTGTAATCAGTAACTGCCGTTAGGTAGCCTTGTATAGCTTTGAGTTAAAAGGTAATTATAGCCTAGGCCTAACTGTTACAAATTAAAACATTAAGTTATCTTGTGGAAGTTGTGGCGAATGGCTGTGTCAATTAAAGAATAAACGGCCTGTATTATAGAGTTTCAAAGCGTTCATCATGCCTTTTTTTATAGGCCTATATGCATTTGTTAAGATAGCAAATATGATCGAGGGCCCATACCCATAGCCTACGTACGTTAATTTATAATTATTTAGGCTAGGCTATTTTTTTTAAACTTTGGCGGTAGCACGACAAGACATGGTTTGGTATCGGCTGCTCCCCCCCCCCAGCCTTCACTTTAAAGGCCTATCTAAATTAGACGACTATATCTAGTAGGCTATAGTAGGCTATATCTCATAATCTATAAGTGGTAATTAACACCAAACGGACACCATCTCCCGCCCCTTCAGCTAAAACGAGTAAAAAACTAAAAAAGTATAAAAAAATAAATAAAAAAAAGTCTATGCATGGCTAGGCTATAGCATAGATAGTATGTGTATATAGCTGTTGGTGTTAGAGCGGCAAGTTTGAAGTAGTAGAACTTGAACAAGGTCTAGGCTACAGCGATACTGTAGCGTAATTAATTTAGAGAATATGATACAGTGATGATTAAGCCTAACTTAATCTTAACAGGGCTTCAGTCTCTGCATACAACAATGATTCATGGCCGGGTGTTTACCGGCAGTTATACTATATATCCTCGATCTTCTTAAGTTGGCTAGCCTAGCTAGGCTAACCTGGCTATAGCCTAGGGCTAGGCCTACACAGACTGGTAAAAGTATCGGACTAGTACTATTAGTAATACTAGGCAAACTGGGCATCATGCTCGTAGCTAATTAGTCCTGATTGTAGCATAAATAAGGCGTAAGAGTAGGGCCTAGGATTTTAAGAAGGTTACCAGATACAGTTGCAATGGAGCCTGGTATTGGTAATTAAATCTGTCCGTCGACGAGCTTAGTCTTGCATGATACATGGCTGAGCTAAGTTGTAAATAATTAGGCCTATAATAATATTACTAAGTAGGCTAAAACCATTTATCAATGAAATTCGACTAATATTACTACCAAGTATTATTAAGTCAAATAGCGGTGTCGGATCAACATAAGAAACGAATTTCACATTGTTAGGCCAATTGGTCTAACTCTGTCAAAGTATAAGTTGTAACTTGCAGCTAGGCCTAGGCCTATTAATTTTATAGTTGATAGAAGCCACATGGCCGACGGAGGCAGTCAAATCACGCGAAACACTATAAAATAACATGTCAATAGGCCGATACCTTTTTCTTGTGTTTAAGTCTGCGAGCATTCCTTTCTACAATAAAGTTAGCCTTTTATTTTTAACTGAGGGAATTTTCTATATCTTAAACATAGCTTAGGCTTACGTTAGACATACGGTCTATAGGCCTAGTACTAGCGCGCATCGCCATTGAGTACTAATTTTTAGGCTAACTTTGTCCTCGCCAATAAGTATATGGGTTTAAAGCAATAGTTAAAATAACTTAAATAAATTAAGAAGCTAACCCGATGACCAATTAGGTACGAAAGTAACTTATAATTCCACTAAACTGTAACATATATATTATAACTTGTACAGTACTACTACACTAGTACAGTACTATACAACTATGTTCTTCTACAGTACAATACTGCTAGCTCGCGCACATCAGGCCGATGACTAATCGGAGAATCCAACTCTCATACGTACAGCTTCTTGTTGTCATGACGACAATGACGACTACGTCATTGGGATTCCCAAACGGCTTGTCAGTTGTATATTACTAGTTAGTAAAATGATAGCACTCCCCCTTTGGATAAGTTCTCGGCTGATATTGTTCGTAACTTGGAGCTTTGTGCGCCGAATTATAAGCTTTTGGCCTAGCTTACCGTTCTAATATTTTGACGACCAAATCTTTTGACATCAGGCTATGTGCAGTTTGAGAGGGTCAGGGGGCACGTCCTTTTTTTTGTTGCATCAATTGGAATCGTAAATGTATGATTTATTGGCCCCATATGCATGCCATATTTTCAAACATGGTCACCATTTGGTCAAAATTCTGAATGTCTGAGAACAATTGGAGAGTGTAGACCTCAAAGAAATAATGTTGGAAAACTTCTTGCAATTTTAACGTGCTATAATTTGTGGTCATTTAAGTCCTCTCCACATGTCCAGATATGCTACTTTTCATTTGTCAATCTTCGTAACCTAAATTTGTATTTGGTTTTTCACTGGGTCTGTGGCTATGTCGTGGGGAAGCAAGACCTCTGGGAAAGTAGGCCTAATTCTAACACGTTACCAATAACTTTGGTCCAATTTAGACACAATAACCTTATCACATGTCACTTTCTATCCGTACCACGTAAGTTCGCCTTTTTTGAAGAAACTCGGTTAACTTCACTGGTTTGACAATTATTAATGTCATGTCTGAGCTGCACAGCGAACACAATTTCTTTGAAAATTACTCAAATGACAACATATTTGAAGAGCAAGGGATATTGTGAAGTGAATTTGTATTATTCATTGCATGCATATATTTAATTACAGACTACATACAAGTTTCAATAAAGGAAATCCACAAGAACAAGTAATGTTGCACCCTAAAGAGCCACACAAACAATTAAGTTGCAGACTTAACAATTAAGAAATAATTTGAATCCTTAAAAAAACAATTCAATTTAATAGGAGTAAATATAAATAAATAACTTGTGAGCTTGTACTTAAGAATTAGGCACAGTTAACAAAGAGGGAAACTACATGATGTGTGACTATAAAAGCCCCCAAAAACTTTCAAGTGGAAACTAAAAAGAACAATTGATGAAAAACAACTTTATGAATACCTTTCGAAAGATAATTAACCTATAAACAAGGATTTTAGATAATGGAAACCAACAAGAACAATTGATGAATGTAATTAATGTAACCACCCGAACCCTGCCAACCCCTCCCCCTAACAAATGTTGAATCCATATTTTACAAATGCCTTAAGAAAGATAATTAAATTATAGAGGATTTTAAATAATGGAAACCAACAAGAACAAGTGATGAATTTAATTTTGTAACCTCTATAAACCCTCTCTCCCCCAACTCTAACAAATGTTGACTCAAAAACACTTTACAAATGGATGCTTAAATATAATTTAATTATAGACAATTTCCAATAATGGAAACCTACAAGAATTGATTCATACTACCCCCCTCCCCCACCATACAAATGACCCAGAACCTTTTGAAAAAATATTGCCTATTGTAATGATTTATAACCTCAGGTGGTAATAGATCCTGAAAATTCTTTATATCCCTGCAGCCATTTTACTATGGAAACGCACAAAATACAAACGCAAATGGATTTCTGCAGCTCGTTTGCTTAATACTGGAAGAAACCACCAAACTCTCAGAGACGAGGATTATGGTGCTAGTTGTAGCTTGGGATCTACTGAAGAACTTCACAGTACTGCAAGTGCTGAAAAGCAACTTGAGAATAGGGCTACATATTCCATGTTTGATTGTGATGGCACCCAATCATTACAAGCTGATGACATCAGTGAACATGATAATGAAAAGCCAACAGAGCCTGGTCCTGAACAGAGGTATGATGATGAATCCGAATCGGATGAATGTGACTCTGCCGAAGAGGGTCATTCAGTGGGAGAAGGCCATTCTAATCACAGCACCAAATTGTGTACAATTGAAACCGACCTTGCTAGTTGGGCAGTTGAATATCATGTTAAGCATAATGCAATTGATGGCCTACTAAAAATACTACAAAAATCAGGACATAGTTGTCTCCCTACTACTGCTCGTACACTGTTAAATTCTCCAAGGAATGTTACCTCTACCATCAAATCTGGCATGGACTACATATACCTTGGATTAAAGAGTGAACTCCTTAAGATTGTCAAATGTTATGCTTTAACAAACTCTACTATTGACCATGTTGAAATCTCACTGAATATTGATGGTTTGCCATTGTTCAAAAGTGCCAACACATCCCTTTGGCCAATACTGTGTGGTGTAATGAACTTGCAACCAGTCAAAGTTTTTCCAGTAGCACTTTCCTTAGGAATTTCAAAACCCAAAAATTTGGACTTCTTGATTGATACCACAAATGACTTAAATGATTTACTCTGCCATGGTCTTTCAAATGACGGAAGAAACATAAAAGTCACCTTACGTTGTATTGTGTGTGATGCTCCTGCTAGAGCTTTTGTGAAATGTATGAAGTTATACTCTGGTTATTATGGCTGTGGACGGCATAACTTTGCGAACTGACGACTCTTTTCGATGCCAGACAAATATTGAACATCACAAGCAAGTCTCATCTCCATTCTGTGATGTCACCAATGTGAATATGGTCACATCGTTCCCCATTGATTATATGCATCAAGTTTGCCTTGGTGTCATGAGAAAATTACTAATATCATGGATATGAGGCAAAAAAGAAGTAAGAATGTCAGCAGGACATGTCGAAGAAATCAGCAATCGATTACTAGCTCTGAAGCCAAGTTTTACCAATCAGTTTGCTAGAAAGCCAAGGAGCCTGTCAGACATCGATCGATGGAAAGCAACAGAGTTTCGTCAATTCCTTCTTTACACAGGCAAGATTGTTTTGAAAGGAATTTTAAGGAAAGACCTGTATGACCATTTCCTATGTCTCAGCTTAGCTGTCTCAATATTGGTTTGTCCATCAACTACACACATTCACTACCAGTATGCAGACCAGTTATTGAAGTATGCGGTACACCAGTTCCGTACCTTGTATGGTGATGAGTTCCTTGTGTACAATGTTCACTCGTTAGTTCATTTGGCAGATGAAGCTGTGTTACATGGCAGCTTGGACAGGTCTGCAGCTTTTCCATTTGAAAATTACATGCAGCACTTAAAGAGGCTAGTTAGATCTGGCAGGAACCCACTTATCCAGATAACCAAGAGATTATGTGAATATTCCGAGGCACACAGTTTTCCGCCAATCAGCAAATGCAGCATTTCTGTTAAGAGACCAAACAATCATTATATTATAAATAATTCATGTTGCTGTGAAATTTTACACAGCATCAGCTATACTGGAGATGAGAGGAATCTTTACTTGTGCAGAGCCTACGAAAAGACTCATCCAGTAACCAGCCATCCATGCGATTCCAGAATAATTGGTGCTCATTTAGTTTACAAGAGGGATGCTGTCATAAAAGAAATAGTCTCTGATCAATTGACCACTAATGCTCTGGCATTTGAAAAATCAGATTCCATCATTTTTCTTGCAATATTACATCAAATTTAAAAAGTAAGCAGCACAAATGTACTTCCAAATTTATAATGATGATATCGCAATCACTACTGATGTGAAGAGGAAATATTCATGACTACATACAAGCTAATTCTTAGAATAATTGACTGTAAAGATCACTTATCGAGACTTTCCAACAACATTCCATGCAGATCCTAGGAATTTTAAACATGTAAAAAGAGTTCTTTAAATAAAACTACATCAGCGTAAAACAATATTTGCAAGTAGTTTCATTGGATCTTTTGGTAGATTTTAGAATTATTGTACAGCATAATTGAAATACCTTTGAAATATATCTGGTTGTCATAATTCTTCATGTGACTTTATTTCTTGCAGATGAACCAATTTGCAGTTGTGGAGTTTGTGGCTGAGGGGTCTGTGGAAGTTGTGAGCAGAAAATGGATTGCAGGTAGTTGTGAAGTAAGTCATTTCCAAATATTTCTACAACCACTTGGAATCTTACATCACTCTTTAGTTTTAGCCAACCATGAGTCACAGGTATAAAGACCCATTAATGTGTATTGCACACTTACCATTACAATGTGTCAGAGTATGTCAATATGTCAGTGAAAGTGGTACAAGTACAATCACTTCAATACTGTCCCAACAATCATATTGCTTTGTATTTTCAGAATCTACACTGTTATTGGCCAAGAAGCAATGCCACTTTCAGGGCCAAAAAGGGGGAAATGCCTGATCCCGAAAGATGGTCGAAGCACAAAGTGCGCGTGTTTCGTTTCGTTGGTAGGCAATTCCAAATTTCTCCTTACTTCCAAATTCCATCTATATGCTTGTTTGAATATTGACACAAACTTAGTGACATTAGTTCAAGAAACCAAATACTCTCTCGCAGAGCTGATAAGTAGCCTACAACCACAATTTTATATTGATGTACTTCTTTTCTAGATTTTAGCTGTTTCATAATGCAGGCGCAAATTCAAGCCAAGTGGAAAGCAAATCAAAACAAGAAAACCAAGAGGTTTTGAGATTCCTTGGCATCTAAATATTACTGTAGGTTCATTGTGTACACTTGGTTCCGACCTTTTATGAATATCAATGTAGCATCAACACAAATGTTGTTCCTTGCTATCAGCTCAAGTTTGATGAACAAATTGATATTTTAAAGAATTTGCTTTCAGCTCTACCACTCATTAATATTCATGCCCCCCTCATTAATAGTATTGGGGTAGAATTCCGACTTGCAGCTGGAAGGTTAGGGGTTCGACTCCTGGCCGGGTCATACTGAAGATTTGTTGAAAATCACTCTAAGCCCCGCCCACTCATTAATATTCATGAATTAGCACAAAAAAATAGGGATCGTCTACTCATGATGGGTAACCTATGTACCAAAAATGAGATCAATCCACCTTGGGATTGCTGAGAAAACCTAATTTCAAGCTTTTTTGCGAAAAACAACTTAGCCCCGCCCCTCATGAATAATAATGAGATTGAACTAACTGTTACCATATTCATATAGAGGACTTTCCTCTTGTACCACCAAACCAAGTTCCATGAAAATTGAACATACGGTTGCGAAGATATTAACATTTGTTGAAAATCACTCTAAGCCCCGCCCACTCATTAATATTCATGATATTAGCACCAAAATAAATAGGGATCGTCTACTCATGATGGGTAACCTATGTACCAAGAATGAGATCAATCCACCTTGGGATTGCTGAGAAAACCTAATTTCAAGCTTCTTTACGAAAAACACTTAGCCCCGCCCCTCATGAATAATAATAACATTGGACAAACTGTCACCATATTCATATAGAGAACTTTCCTCTTGTACCAACAAACCAAGTTGCATGAAAATTTAACTTACGGTTGCGAAGATATTGTCATTTGTTGAAAATCACTCTTAGCCCCGCCCACCAAAAGGCATTCCCTTCAAAACGGATTCCGTATGACATTGATGGAACACTGACTGAGTGAGCCTTCAGTTCAAACTGCAATTGTACCCCCTTTACAATGTATTAGTCAATAAAGTTGTTAATTGCTCTATGCTATGATGAAAATCCAAAATAATCATACCTGAACACACTGGGAACTGTTAGTCTGTCATCATTTCCATACCACAGACAACTATAACAAGGCACAGAAACTGTCACGGCTGGCCGAGGAAACTTCCAACATAGATTCTGAAGGGGAAAGCCTTCAGAACAGCTCAAGAAAGAGAACGGCACCGGCAAGATTTGTCTCCAGTGGTTCTGAGAGTGATGGAGACGGTAGGCATCTGAAGATGATGTTATTTTTTTTCCAGCAGTATCTAGTTCTTCCTCAGTTTCGTCAAGTCCTACCCCTGTTAAGAGGAGAAAACATTAAAACATTTCTCTTAAATTATGTTACAAAAAATGCTACAGTATCAATATGAATCAACATGTCATGGAAGAAAACATTGGTTTTTCAAAGCCCTTTGTTGAAGATTATGACATTTGACTTGCTAACAATTAATTTTTGCTGATTTAACGTTTTCATTTACAAGAGACAGCCTTTAATAATAGCCATATCAGAGAGTTATTGAAGAATAAGGTTTTAAGTAATTGTTGCTGCATATGTCATATTTCAACTTTAAGACATTTCGGCCTGATTGTATTGCCACGAGTACTATCATATGTACAATCATTAAAGAAAGTTTTTTGTTGTTGTTGCTCACATGCCATTGCAGATGAAAATGAAGACAACACTGAAAAAGCCATATCTGCACCAGTTGCAGCCCTTCCAAAGCCTCCAGTTCTTTCAGGCATCCATCAAAAGAGGCCATTCATTACATCCATAGGTAAAGCAGATGCTTTTTCACAATTATTCTCCTAACGTTTCTCATGGATTCATTCAATGCGGTTTAATGAAAGTCAGTAGGTTTACCAAGTAGGAAATGAATACAAGGTCCCCTTCTTCAGGTAATGTTCTTTCAAGGTTTTGACATATTGTCACTGGCAGCTGACCTCAATTGACCACCAATTATCTCAGTTCCATCAGAAACACAGTATGCATATTCCAAACATGAGAACTACCAGGCTTCTGAAAGGATAGGGGCTGAGAGGGCACGCTGATAGAGGCGGTAACAAAAGGGAAGGGCCGTCTGCAGTTAAGTCACAGCCTACGTAGGCAGAGAGGACCAAGATCTGTTCTTGAGTTTCCTTATCTTTTCAACTCGAACCAACCAATAACGTTAACCAAAAATATAAGTAGTAAACAGCTCCTGAAAGTGATATGAAGAAACAAACATTAAACAACATGGAAATATGAAATTATAACAGTACTCCTGCAAAAGTAAACTAAATCGCTCATACTACAATATGCACACGTTGGTACAATACTTCTTTCAAATAGCATAGTTACACCGAAAGCATTCCCAACATAAGAATTCATGTGAAATAATTGTAGAAATAGCAAACAGTCAATGACTGTGAAAAAAATTAGCAACAAATCCTTACTGAACATATAAATTATTGTAAAGGTTCATTCACAATTTCTATGCGTAAAATATATTCATTGATATTTAAACCTGTTCGTATTTATAATTTGTAAGCTCTGCAGCATTCTCGTGCAATCTTGCATGGCAACCATTCCCAGATGCGAAATTCTTCACATGACAGCACCGCACAATAGTTAGTTTCAATTGTTTTGTGTAAGAAGCCGAGACGTCTCGCACTGGGCATATTCCTCACATACTGAAAAGTCTTTGTACAGACCACAACCATGCATGCTGTTAAGATAAAAAATTTGGCCACACCTTAAGACTACCAACTAAGCCGTTATTTTTCAAGAGTCCAAAGTGGTACGTTAATTTATGTTATGGTTTAATGTTATAAGTTTACCCAGGACCTAAAGGCTTCTTCCTGTCCAATTGTATATGTATTTTATCGAATGTGCACTTTGTAGTTGTTTGTATCATTATTATTTGTATTTGTAGTTTTCACCAAGGTAAAGAACAAAAGAAGAAGAATAAATTAAAGAGCAACCTTCCGTAGAAGACTCGGTCCTTTTTGATGGCTTCAGTTATAGTGAAAACTCTTAACCATCTAAGAGAGTCGTAGACTACAAGACGGGCTGTCAGCCACTCCCTTTGAAGATCGGAAAGCGACGGTCCCGACTTCGCCAGCGTCGCCGGAGTAAACCAGTATCGGACATCGACGATTATTCGCCCTCCACCAGCCACAGTACCAGTAAAGGGGATCCAGACCTGAGACCATCCATCACGGATTGAAGAACAACCCCAGCGCTCTGGTGGTATCAACTGGACGATAACGGTGAGAGTACATAATCGTTTTTACACCAGTGAGTCCCTTCCAGCCGTTTGACAGACCATTCTTGTAACCTCGTATGGCCACTCTGAAATGTTGTTAAGATTACCTCTAATTGCATTATTAATTTACATTGTTATCCTATTTTATACCATTGGCACCATGAGTACTCACAGTGAAACACAATTAGTCCTAACCCCTCCCCTAGTTGACCAGAGCAGTTTACAGCCACCCCTAGCTGAAGGCATACCCGGAACTTTAGAGGGTTCGACAAATGAAACTGCTTTGCGCTCTAGTTCTCGTAAAAGACAATATTCAGAAAAGGGTCTTTTATATGAAATTGATGAGAGGCAACGGCGTTTGAGGGATAAGGTTTCAAAATGGCGGCGTTGCGCAATCAAAATTGAAAGCTTAATGGCAGATCCTAGGGATGTTTCTGTCCTGAAACAAGAGCGCGATTCACTAGACCAAATAATGAATGATGTTGCAGCCGCTAGTGAAGACTACAATCAAATCCTAACCATAGCAGAGAAGCCTAATGATTACTCTAAATTTGAAAACGTTGAGGCAGAAAACTACCATCTACTCAAACGCGTTGCTGCACTCATTAAAGAAATCGAAGATCGAAAGTCATATAGGTCTAGTAGTCACAAATCTTCCCGGTCATCTCGCAGCTTGCGCTCTTTTCAAAGGTCCACCGCTTCTAAAAAGGCAGATCTCGAAGGTCATAGAGCAGCCTTGCAAGCGAAACTTAAATACATCGAACAAGAGGAGAAGCAAAATGCTGCATTGAAAAAAATACAAACTATGAGAGAAATTGAAATGGCTCAAGCTAAATTGGATGCGATTGCAAAGGTTGAACAAGAGTCAAAGGTTTCATTAGAGGATATCCCTGACCAGAGTGAGAATAAAGGGCAGTATGTTCAAGATTACTTAGTATCCCACTCATCATATAATCCTATAGCAGAAACTAAACCAGTAGAGTCCTACTCAAAGGACCCAATTGTTGAATTTAAACCCCTGATGGATATACCTTGTCCTCCTACGACCACCATGGGCTCAGAAATATTCAATCATATGTCAACACAGCCAGCTCCTAGGCCTAATCCCCCGAATTCAAATGCAAACACTCAAAATACATGGTGTTACCCCCTTGGTTTGCCTAGTTTTGAAACAAATCGTCACAGAACGGTAAATCGGGAACAGGAAGAATCGGGAACTGAAATGAGGAGTTTGGCTAGAGCATTTGGCGAACAGGCTTCATTGAATCGCCTACCCCCTCCTGAACCTGGTATATTTTCTGGGGATCCCTTAAAGTATCTGGGGCGGAAGAGTGCCTTTGAAAGCCTTATTGATCATAGATCCATCCCCCATGTAGAAAGAATGCATTACCTGAAAAAATACCTGGGTGGTCTAGCTAGGGAAGCTGTAGAAGGGTATTTCCTTTTATGTACTGACCAGGCCTATGGGGAAGCAAAACAACTACTGGATCAACGTTATGGAGATCCGTTCGTGATAGCCAATGCCTTTAGGGATAAGTTAGACACTTGGCCAAAAATTCCTCCCCGCGATGGTGAAGCCCTTAGAAAGTTTTCAGACTTTCTGAGACAATGCGAAAGTGCCATGCGCATCACCAATAGTTTAAACGTCCTCAATGATGTAAGAGAAAATCGCAAAATGCTCTCCAAGTTACCCGATTGGTTAATTACGAGATGGGGTAGAAAGGTTTCCGAACGAAGAAGGGAGGGTAGAGGGTTCCCACCATTCAGAGAATTTAAGGATTTTATGGTTACAGAATCAAATATCAGTTGCGATCCAGTGATTTCAATTCAGGCGTTAAGGGGTAATCAAGGAATGATCAAGAATGACCGTAGTAAGGCTGGGGCGAATGCATTTTCTACGAGTGTTACCCAAAATTCAATTCAAAATGGGAACTTCTACGAACTAAAATGTTTTCTGTGTGGAAAAAGGCATCACATTGATGACTGTAAAACTATTCTAGAAATGACGTTGCACGAAAGAAATGCTTTCGTCAGGGAAAAGGGACTTTGCTATGGATGTCTTAAGCGGGGACATAGAGTTCATGATTGTCGGAAGAAATTGGATTGCAAAATGTGTAAGAAAAATCATCCTTCCTCACTCCATCGGGATATAGTGGAAAGTCCAAAGCCCAATGTTGAGAGCGTTGATAAAGGGGTCCAAGCAAACATTTCACTTAATGGTAATGTTAGTGTAACTCAATTGAATAACACTAAAGAGATTAGCAAAAGTTCCCTTACAGTACCAGTTTGGTTGTCACATTGTGGTAACCCTCAAAGGGAGATCCTAACATATGCCCTTTTGGACACACAGTCCGATACTACATTCGTCCTCGATAGTATACCCAATGAATTAGGAGTAGTTGGAAATCATACCAAAATATTGCTGTCAACAATGGTGTCCAAGAACCAAGCTATTGATACCACACGGTTTGAGGGACTTGCGATACGTGGTTACAACAGTTCCTACAAGATCGAGCTACCTGTAACCTTTTCAAGAAATATTATTCCAGCCAATAAATGTCACATCCCGACCCCTGAGATGGCTGAACAGTGGCCTCATTTGCATCAAATTTCCTCTGAATTAGTCCCCTTACAGGACTGCGAAATCGGGTTGCTAATTGGATATAATTGTCCTAAAGCCTTATTACCTAGGGAAGTAATACCCCCAGTCGGGGATGGCCCATACGGGCAGAAAACTGCCATTGGATGGGGTATAGTTGGACTTATTGACCCAACACAAGTTGAAAATAGATCATCTGACCCAATCGGTTTTAGTCATCGCATTCCGAGTTATGACGTCCCTTCCTACAAATTTCAAAATGCAAGTCAAACGTCATTTGAGAATTGCGCGCCAAATAAAATTGAAATATGTTTTCAGTCCTCAATTAAGGAAATCGACCCCGCCCATATTGTGAAATTACTTGAATCAGATTTTAGTGAAAGAAGTTTTAATACAGTAGCGTATTCTCAGGACGATTTCAAGTTCCTCTCAAAATTAAGAGATGGGATTCATCAGACTGCTGATGGTCATTATGAGATGCCTTTGCCATTTAAAACCTCAAACCCCCGACTTCCTGACAACAAAGATCTAGCGCTTCATTTCTTGCGGCGGCTTGAGCGGCGCTTTAGATTAGATACAAAGTATAGGGCAAAGTACGAAGCCTTCATGAAAGACCTTCTAAGTGAACGGTATGCCGAAAGGGTTCCCCAGGAGGAAATTGTAGGGACAAATGGTGGAATTAATTACATTCCACACCATGGAGTGTATCACCCCAAAAAACCTGACAAACTTAGAGTTGTGTTTGATTGTAGTGCAAGGTTCAAAGGTCAGTGCCTTAATCAGTATTTGCTCCAGGGTCCTAATCTTACGAATACTCTTATTGGGGTCCTGTGTCGTTTTAGACATGAACCAGTCGCTTTCATGTGTGATATTAAGGCCATGTTTCACCAGTTCAGTGTAAACCCGGAGCACAGAGACTTCTTAAGATTCCTATGGTGGGAGAATGGGGATCTCCAGTCAGATCCAGTCGAGTATAGAATGAGGGTTCACCTGTTTGGTGCAACATCCTCTCCAGGCTGTGCTAATTTTGGGTTGAAACAAAGTGCTATTGATCACGAGAAGGAATATGGGTCTGATGTTGGTGACTTCATCCGCCATAATTTCTACGTCGATGACGGACTTAAGTCCGTTGCCACTGAAGATGAGGCAGCCCATTTGATTAATAGGTCAAAATTACTGTGTCAACGTGTTGGTCTGAAACTGCACAAGTTCACATCAAATTCCACGAAGGTTATGGGTACCCTCCCCCCTGAAGAACACTCTAAGGGTGTTAAGGACCTTAATGTAATGTACAACAGTAGTAATATAGAGAGAGCCTTGGGTGTGTACTGGTGCGTAGAATCAGATACGTTCCAGTTTCGAATTTCCTTACAGGATAAACCACTCACTAGGAGAGGTATCCTTTCCACTGTAAGCTCGGTTTACGACCCATTAGGGTTTTTAGCTCCCGTTGTGTTAGTAGGGAAACAAATACTTCAGGAGATGTGCAGTGAGCATTTAGACTGGGATTCTCCCCTCCCCAGTGCCCTAAGACCTCGTTGGGAAAGGTGGAGAGACAGCTTGTACCGATTGGAATATCTTAAGGTCAAAAGATGTTTCAAACCACCCAATTTTGTAGTCCAATCGGTCGAATTGCATCATTTTTCCGATGCAAGTACAACAGGATATGGCCAGTGTTCATACCTACGGTTGAAAGATTTCGAGGGCAGGGTTCACTGTTCATTAGTTATGGGAAAGTCTAGAGTCGTGCCACTCAAACCCATTACTATGCCCCGTCTAGAATTAACAGCTGCTTTGTTGTCCGTTAAGATTAGTTCTCACTTGGTTCGAGAACTCGAATTTGAAGATATTTCAGAGTATTTCTGGACGGATAGTCAAGTTGTATTGGGGTACATCCAAAATGACGCAAGGAGGTTTAAGGTGTTTGTTGCAAATCGGGTACAACAAATACGGGATCATTCCAGCCCAGAACAGTGGAGGTACGTTAGTACCACTGATAACCCCGCAGATGTTGCCTCTAGAGGGCTCACTACCGTTCAATTGACATGTGAATCCAATTGGTTTACAGGGCCCTCCTTTCTCTGGGCGAGGGATATACCCAATGCACCACAGCGCTTGCCAGAAATAATTAGTACTGACCAAGAACTGGCAAATGCACAGGTTTTAATTACACGCTCTGATAACTCCCCCAGCTTCTTTGAACCCGAGCGTCTGAATCATATTTCTAATTGGTATAAAGCAAAACAAGCAGTTGCGCTCTGTTTGAAATTGAAGTCTCGGTTGAGATTACGAAATGACTCAAAAATTCAGTCTGCTCCCCTCCATAAGCAGCTAATAGCAAACGATTTTCTTCAGGCTGAATTAGAAATTGTCAGGGCAGTTCAAATGAGATATTTTGTAAGTGAATTCAAAAGCCTAACTAGTAAGAAACTGGCAAGGTGTTGAAAGGGTCCAGTCTTTTATATCGCCTCGACCCATTCATTGGCGAGGATGGTATTATACGTGTAGGGGGGCGTTTAGGTAGGGCTCACGTCTCTATTACATTTAAGCACCCAATTGTTCTACCTCGTAAACATCATATAACCAATTTATTGATTCGTTACTTTCATGAAAGGGTCAAGCACCAGGGACGTGGTATTACCACGAACGAGATAAGGAGTAACGGGTACTGGATAATTGGTTGCAGTTCTGCAGTATCTAGCCATATCCACAGATGTGTAACGTGTATAAAACTGCGTGGTAAGGCTCAAGTACAGAAAATGGCCGACTTACCATCGGATAGGGTAGATCCATCCACCCCCTTTACCTATTGTGGTGTAGATTATTTTGGGCCTTTCTTTGTTAAAGAGGGTCGAAAGGAACTGAAGCGTTATGGTGCGCTGTTTACCTGCATGGCATCCAGAGCTATCCATATTGAAATAGCGAATTCCCTTACCACAGATTCCTTTCTGAATGCGTTACGGCGTTTTTTAGCCATACGAGGGCCTATTAAACAGCTTCGTTCCGATCAAGGTACTAACTTCATTGGGGCAAGAAACGAGCTCTAGAAAGCTTTAAATGAGATGGATAATAGTAAAATAAAGCATTTTCTTCTGGAGCATGATTGCGATTTCTTTGCATTCAAGTTAAACGTACCAGATGCGAGCCACATGGGTGGCGTTTGGGAGCGCCAGATTCGCACTGTGCGGAGTGTGCTAGCTTCTATGATCGATGGTATGGGTACACAATTAGATGATGAGAGTTTGAGGACCTTCGTATATGAGGTGGCTGCTATTGTCAACAGTCGGCCTCTCACCACTGATAATTTTAACGATGCCAGGTCTTTAGAACCCTTAACTCCCAATCACTTACTCACACAGAAATCTAAGGTCTTACTTCCCCCTCCCGGTGCGTTTCAGTCAGCCGACTTATATTGTCGTAAAAGATGGCGTCGAGTACAATACTTGGTCAATGAATTTTGGACCCGCTGGAGAAAAGAATACCTATTGAGTCTACAGCCACGGCAAAAATGGGTTTCCCATACTCGTAACATGAAAGTAGGTGACATTGTGATTGTTGAGGACAAAAATACCCCGAGAAACCGCTGGCAATTAGCTACAATCAGTCAAACAATTGTCGATCATGATGGTCGTGTACGTAAGGTTAAGATTAATATGAGTTCTACTCTAGATAAAAGGGGCAAACGTACAGGTCCCGTAGTATGTTTGGAAAGACCTATTCACAAATTAGTTGTCCTTGTGGAAAGTACGGAGTAATCCAAAGTGCGTTCACGAGGGACAATTTGTGTTTCGCACCTTGGTTCCCCATAAGGGGCCATAACGTGTTTTATGTGTTACGAATTTGTGTATTAAATGAATTTGGTTCCTAATTATCGCAATTGTTTTTATGTATTTGAAGAGAAAATTACTATAAAAAAAATGTTGAATGAATGTTTTTCTTACCTAAATGTGATATTGTCGACTAAATTTATTCGTCGATTGTAAAGAAAAAAGCTACTAAAAAAGAAAGGATAAATGCATGTTTCACGCACCAACGTGTGAAATTGGTTTGTAAAGTGCAATTATTGAAATATAAAGGGAGTACGTGAAATTAAATAACTAAGTGGAATATATTGATGTAAGCAATAAACAAACAAAACAAAAATCCTATTTTTCGTGCCATGGATAATGAATAATTCTATATATATATTTTCGTACGACATTTAACGTGAAAATCCTACTATATAAATACTCTTTATAGCAGAATTTGCGACATGACTTTAAATTTATGTATTACGTTGATCTTTTTTGTGAAATGATTGCTAGGTTTTGTAATTGTAGGTATTTATTATTGGTTATATATATCGATCATATTATTTGTGTAATGTGCATATTCCCATCTTTGATAATATGTCCATGTTTTAATATCTATGGATAGTTAGGCTATGTGAGAGGGTAATTGTGACACTAGCTTAATTTTCGATACGTGTAGTATAGTATTTGTGATGTGAATCAAATATCAGGATTCGTGGTTAAAAAATGAAAGTATCATTTTGAGGGGCCATGTAAAGGTTCATTCACAATTTCTATGCGTAAAATATATTCATTGATATTTAAACCTGTTCGTATTTATAATTTTTAAGCTCTGCAGCATTCTCGTGCAATCTTGCATGGCAACCATTCCCAGATGCGAAATTCTTCACATGACAGCACCGCACAATAGTTAGTTTCAAATGTTTTGTGTAAGAAGCCGAGACGTCTCGCACTGGGCATATTCCTCACATACTGAAAAGTCTTTGTACAGACCACAACCATGCATGTTGTTAAGATAAAAAAATTTGCCACACCTTAAGACTACCAACTAAGCCGTTATTTTTCAAGAGTCCAAAGAGGTACGTTAATTTATGTTATGGTTTAATGTTATAAGATTACCCAGGACCTAAAGGCTTCTTCCTGTCCAATTGTATATGTATTTTATCGAATGTGCACTTTGTAGTTGTTTGTATCATTATTATTTGTATTTGTAGTTTTCACCAAGGTAAAGAACCAAAGAAGAAGAATAAATTAAAGAGCAACCTTCCGTAGAAGACTCGGTCCTTTTTGATGGCTTCAGTTATAATTATAAAATCATGAAATTTAGAATATAAATATTGAATGAAGAAATGATAACAGATTTAACAATGGAAAAATGTCAATCGATAAACCGCACTTCTACAGTTTAGTAGAAAATGAAAGAGAAAAATACAATCCTTCAGCACTTTAATTTAATTACCCTTAAAGAAACAACATTATATACAGCACCGCTATTACTCACCAAACCAATTACGAAAACAATTTACAGGTGGCTACTGACATCAGTACTAGACCATCTTAGTTCCAGACTCTGCACATAGACATCTATGTCAACAAAAAAGATGAACCTTATAAAAAATATACGTGTACAAAATAACTTGGAATGCGCCCTGCAAACCCACAACATTTGCTCGGCTAAATTGTCACTAATCACGTATGGTAAATGAACATTGCAGAACAGTATAAATGATCTACATGCTAACTTTAAAACATATAAAATATATGATGAGATGATTGAATAGAAGAACAATAAAGCCATTACATTAATTTACTTTTCCTTGTAGCCTACACTACAGTTAACTGTATATATATATATATATATATACTGCTGTACACAGTGGAACCATTGAACATGTGCCTAGGCCCAAATTCTTTGTTCTAAAGTAACACATATGGCCTGCAATATATTCAGTTGTTTACTGAGGATCAACATATTAACAGTGAAATATTACCAACACAGAAAGAAACACTGCTGAAATTATCAGTGCATTCTTCAATACCATGCTCATATAACCAGTGTAACCAGTCTAGGTTTATACCTCTTTTCCTTGCCAAATAGTGCAACCTAGGCCCTCCAAAAATTGGTGAAATTATTACTTATACATACTGAATGTGTGACATAAAATATGAATAATTAAAATATAAAATTAAGCTGACATAGGATATCAATTGAATGTTACCATGCTGTAATATGAAGCTGTATAAATCACATCGAAATTTCATACAAATATAAACTCTTATCAGTTCTTAGTAACGTTAAATTTCGTGGAACTAATACCTACATACTATTTAAATGACCAATTTGCACTTACACAATATCGTGATTATACATAATTTTAATCAATATCTTATAGCCTCATTCTACCCCAAAACAACAGCTAAAGAACCACGTGAGACAATATTAATGTTTACTCACCAAACAGAACCAAAATAACTCTTCATCATCGTTTTAAACTGCAAACGGACGAAATAATCTTCTCTCATTCTAATAGACACCTTGCTTCTTGAAATTCTCACATGCAAATAACCAACGTTACCAGCGACAGTTGACGAAAAAACGCTACATTTACGAAAATAAAACCCCAGAAAACGCTAGTTTCCCTAACTTTCGTGTTCTTTCGAGTCAATTTAGCACATATTCGTAGGATGAATGGTCACCGATCACAAAATAGATTTTGAATAGTTGATTTGTGTGATAGTCTGACCCAGAAAATCTGAAAAAATATGCAAATTTTCGGTAGGAAATTCAGAAGATTGCTCAAAAATACTCCAAATAAATTTGGGTGGGTCTCCAAGTAAGAATTTGGTCTAAAAAATCGGAAAATTTTTCTATTATTTGTAAATTTAACTAGTTTTAGGCAAAGAAAGCTAGAATTACCAAACTTAGAAAAAACGTACGCAAGAACCCCAGAAATGACTAAAAACGCTAAATGTAGTGTAAAAACCCTAACGCTGGCAACACTGACTCTAACCCACGCCAAGCCAGGAGGGTGCATTTGCATAAACTCAGGGCTACAAGCGCAAGAATATTCTTCATCTTTAACATCCAATCCCTGTATTACTGCAGATTTGACTCTAGCACCAAAATATAAGTAATTATAAACATGTTTACATAAGAAAAGTAACAATCAATAGTAAACCAGCAGCTCACTTTAGTTTAATAATGTACCTACATTACCAAAATAAGGAAAGTGAGGTTGTAGACAAAGGGGTTCTGTTGACCACATGCTGCCCATGTGGACCAAGCTATGAATAATTCACGAGCCAGTCAAATACAGAAGGACAATGACATTACTGTACTAGGGACCTATTTTCAACTCACTACACTCCCCTGCTCAAGTATTACCGAAAGCAAAGGCTGCTAAGACGGTCATCTCTTATTATAAAATCAAAAGGAATGGAATCTGACTCTTAAATTGTAACAGCACTTTTCTTCTGGATTGATTGATTTCAGTGTACAAGGAAAGCAGGCTTATGTCTACCCAATATCTTGTCCTTTCAAGATGCTGTGTCACACAGATCTCTTGAAACCAGGAATAAGAGGATTCCTGGGTCAAATTCACAACAACGTAAGTCAAAATATATTAAAAATCACAGATTTAACAAAAAGTTCTCTAATACCCTAGCTGTAGAGCAAGGATAATTACAAAGATCAGATTCCATGATGCTACGTCATCTGTCTCCAAATCAAACAGCCATGAGGGGATATGCTTTGCAAATTGTTAGGACCACTTGTGGAGAAGGCTGCTGATAAAAAGAATATGACAATATGAGATGTCAAAAAATGAAAACACTCTATTCCATGTAATCAAGTACCGTGTTTATTTAAACTTAGTTTTAAGTTGTTTCTGCTTGAACAATCAGAGTGGTCTGAAGCAAACTTGCTCATGGTGTGATTTGGGAAACTACAAGCAATCTGTTTTCTTTGAAGTGGATGCAACATTATTTCGTTGCCTCAATCACAACACAAAACTGTAATTAATTAAACCAACTGGTACTTCCAATAATCTGAGCAAACATTGAGAATTTTACCTATGTCAACCAATTGGCAGCAGTAATCCATGTTGCAGTAATCCAATTGTAAATCCAATAAAACTAATGGTCATTTGTGTCTAAAAACTTTTATCATCTCTTGATCTGCATGCTCATGTAACAGTTATGACTTGAACCTTCTTAATCTTTTTTTTACCTATGGGATGAGTTTAATCACAAGAGTGGGAATGAGCACAAATCTTAAAATACAGGTGAACATTGTCTCCATTGTATCAGGTTGAATAAATGCAGTGGCTCTTTCTTTTTCTTTTTACGTTGAGCAGATCCTGACATTTTTACGCCTCCAGCTGTGCCTACACCGCAAGAACCAGAACCACCAACCACCCCCACAAATGCAGTCACTTTGGTTTCTCCTAGAAGGGCTTCACAAAGAAAGTAGGTTTATAAGGCAACATCAGTTGCTCTCACGGTTTTCTAAGATGCTTATTCCAAAGAGTACAACGTTCAAAGCAGGATTGTGCTTAATTTGGAAACAATTTATGAAATGACAATCTAAAATTTAGCACAACTAATCATCTTTTTTATCACAAGCACCTTTTGTACATGTACTCTATGTGGAAGTTTCTGGAATTTGTTCTGAAATGCTATGTTGAAACTACTCTACCTCTTAAACAGATTTCCAGTTAACTGTACTCATGAAACTGGATACCATAATTGAAAACCAGAAGAAAGGGCTGTCACTGCTGCGGACCCTGGCTAGCAATCTGCATGTTGCTTCTGATGAAATAATGTTGGAGGACATATTTGAAGAAAAAATGACAACAGTTCAACAGATGAATGAACTGTCTGAAAAACTAAAAGAAGAAAACTACAAGAAGAAATTGGTAACCTTAAACCTAAATTTATTACGAGTTACATTTAAAGAAATATTAGAAGAACTAATGAGCTACCAGAAAGTCAAATGAACCTGGTTATACAAACTTTTACCAGAAACAATCAGCTGGCTATGATAGTCCTGTGCCTACGTAAAAGGAGGAAACTAATTCATCACTAATTTCTTCAATAATAAGACTGACCTCACACACCATCAGTTTCACCATGCACCGGAATAACAAGAAATGGAAATGGGTTAATTAAATTGTCAGAACCTAATGCATACTCTGAAAATTGTGTTTATATTGTTCTTGATGGATATAAGCATTTTCACGTTTGCTTGTTCTTGTATTTTGCGCTTTGCAACAGGTAAATTTCCTTAGTGCACTGGGAGGATACCGTGTTGGTGACACCGTGAGAATAATCATGAAAAATCTTGGGACTAATGCATTGTGGTCCAGGTACAGCATGAAGGGTAGACGGGGAAAGCTGCCTTTTCAGAGCCTTCAGCTGTTTAGAGTCATCATAAGTAAGTATTATCAAACTTCCTACAAAGATATAAATGTAAAGCATCCTTACCATGTATTGAGAGTCATGGTCAGTAATATAAGACAGATCAAAGTATAACGGATAATCAGTGTGTCAAATGTGAGGGCAATGTGTATTAACCTTTAAATTTTCCTTTCATACTTACAGGTAGTTTAACCGCATTTTTGTTAGGTATGGAGCAAAAGGTTTACCCATACAATTGATACAAACAAAATCAAACAATGTAAATAATGATAATACGTACATAAATTTCATTGAATGATTTCTTGCAGAAGCCTGTCTACGGTCCCACAAAGGTACATCTGTGTCTCTTGTAGAGAGAGAAGTTGCAGAGACATTGAAGCATGCCCCCAACAAACCTGGAGGTTCCAATTTCACGGTAATCTTTGGGTACAAACTTTAGAGAAGGGGCAATGTTTATATCCATGTCTGAAATGGCTTGGAAGTAATAATGCTCTATGACAAGTTCAACTAAACTACAAAAGCAAATTATGTACAGGCAATTGGGTAAAGAAAAATCAGGGGTTCTTGTTGCAAACAACAAAAGAAAATCCCGAAAAACATACGTATTAACTGTTTACTTCAATAAATAAAAATTCATTAAAATTAAACTCTTCTCCACAGTCTATGAAAGCCATACGTATTGTATATTCTGTGGAGTGTTAGCTCAGTGTTATGTGGAGTGTTAGCTCAGTGGTTAACTGGTGCCTTCCAATCATAAGGTCCCCGGTTCGAGTCACTCTAAGACTAATGTATGTCGTCCAGTTACAGAGTTGTTGGGAATTCATAACCATGGACGTTAAATATGAATCTAAGAGACTGACCTCGGTCAGCTTGCGTCATTGATAAGCCAAAGAGGCTTCTCCGCAAGTTCCTGCTTGCAGGAGGATCTAAAATACACAATCTACATCAATAATAAGGAAATATCTTTATAACATATATACTACTTTTGTCCTAAGCTTGCCTTTACCTTTCAGATAACTCCATAGGGCCACAACAATTAAAGACGTTTAACAAAGCTTGTTGAAAGTAGTTAACGTATTGGTTCCCTGAGAACGTAAAATGTACAATCCTTGAAATGGTGTTGTGGGTGCATTATTATCGCTTTCATTAAAGAAAATTAAGGTGTATGCAAAACAGTAGTCATTTTCTATTCGTAATAGACTTGATAAATATTATATTCTCATAACCTCTCAGTGCATTTTACTTTTACTCCAACCCTTAAATATGTTTAAAAAAGGTATACTGTTTTGGCCCCAAATATGCCAGATTTTTAAATATGGTCATCTTTGGTAAAAAAAAAAAACATGCTTAAACTATTATTTTTACCACCCTGAAGGAAATTTACCTCACTGGGACATTCAAACATCTTGTGTGTTCATTTAGAATTCTGACAACACTTTAGAGAGCAAAGTTTGCCAAGTACTTTTTTGACACATAGCAATGATAGCATGCTCTTTTTTGGGTCTCTATGACTACTGTGAAGAAAACAAGGTGACCTTATTATATATACTATTTACAGTTACAGATGTAATATGGAATTTAATGGCAATTGAGCAGATTTTCAACCTTGAAAATTGCTTTAAACTGTAAGTGTGACTAAATTAGCTTTCTATGATACTATTTTCGTTACCTTTGATATTTAAAACACTTGTTTCTTGAAATTGTTCTTGTAGGCACGGACATCTGCAGGATTCTCAGATGAAGGAAGCAATGATGGCTTCGATTGCCGTCCTGGGAAGGGGATGAAGGGGGAAATGTTGACTTCTGTTAGGGGTCTGTGATATACTATTATTTCCATGATTTCACTATGTCTCACCGATTCCCATGTTTTGTTATTATTCTCAACGTCTGCGATCTCTTCTCAATATACACTAGCCTAGTGTATAGCCTAGCCAATTCAGCCTACACAGTAATATTACGTTAGGCTAGCCTATGTTATATACTCGGCTAACCTTACATTAACCGATACATCCTCACACTTAACAGTATCGATACACCAGCCTATTCTGTCGATGGAGTGTGTTAAAAGTCGTCTGGAATTTTACACCACATTTCCTATGGTAATAGGCAAGGCCACACTACACCACGTCATCAGTAACAGTAAATTTCTAGTTGCACGCTGAAGATATTCTAAATAGCAGATACTTTCCAGTATGACTCAAAAAGGGGTAGTTACATGTTGCCTCTTATATTTATAACGTAGCAGAATACTACAAACATTTATATTGTTTTAAAATTGTGGGTGCAGAGAGACGCTTTAAGCAGTTCTCTGATGTGTGGATTTAATACGTGTAGGCCTATATGATGGTCATGACTAATGCTGCATTAGGCAAAATGATAAAGATGACTTGTCCTTGGTCACACTCACAGTACTTACCATGCTGCTGTATCATGTAGTGACTATTGTTACAGGGAAACTGGTTATTCACTAGCCATTAAATATCAGCTCAGTTCTATTTTAGCCTACAAAATTCTACAACTTGCATAACAAATGCTAGAATTGTGTTTAATTTACAATATTGGTAATGGTATAGGAACTAGGCTCATCTTTGCTAAATGGGAATGTGGCATTATCGTGAAAGGACTTGTTATGCGATATCAGGTACCACTCAGCGCTATTGACTCTAAACTGTAAATAATATAGCCTGGATTCTGATTATAGTTGGCTATAGCCTTCACTGTCATGTACACTAGGGTACACACAATGTAAAGAAATTGAAGAGGCTAATTGGCTAGGATATACCAATACTGGGCCTGCCATGGCTACTCGATCATTATACTTCATAGAAACCTGTCACTGTTTATTTGTAAATAATAAAAAAGTTCACTAACGGCTGGAATGTTGATGAATGTAGCGTGACTAGTCTAGGTACCTGTAGCCTATTTAGCCTAGCCTTCATGTGAATGTGTGATACGGAAGATCATACATCCAGCACATGGCTGTTACTAATTGCAATGCGGAGCTCAAAATTAATGTCACACTGGCAGGCGAAAACAAAAAACAAAAGGCCGCTAGCCACAATACTAACGTTCACGAAATACTATTCATTTATTAAGTATTTAGGGGATATGACTGAACTGGAAGCGTTACAAATGGCAAAGATACGAGAGGTTATACTTACATGACATGCCCTGCCTGCCTTGTCAGAGCGTTCACGTGTGCTTTTTACGTGACCCGCCATGCGGGATACAAAACGTGACGGCCAAACGGCACTACCGAACCATCCCATTCTGACAAACGAAAGTCAGGTCTAGCGAGCCAAAAAAAAACATACGCCCGCCGACCTGCAGAGACAAAACGCCCAACCCCCCCACTCAAACACGTTCACGTGTGCGCGTTATAATATAAGTCAGTGGCACGCTGGCTGCATTTATTACGACTACACTATAGCACGCAGCGTGCACGGTATTGCTATTTCCACCACCAACGTCCACATCACAAAGCGCACAGATCAGT
Organism: Apostichopus japonicus; assembly: GCF_037975245.1. NCBI lineage: Eukaryota > Metazoa > Echinodermata > Holothuroidea > Aspidochirotida > Stichopodidae > Apostichopus > Apostichopus japonicus. The sequence continues at coordinate 21,374,393 of NC_092577.1, forward strand.
GGAATGCAAAAGCTGTTTATGCAAATGAGCAGTCGTTGAATAACAGTGCTTTGGAATGCCAAATGGGTAAAATATAGTAGGGCTTCAGCTATATTGTTCATTGTATTCAGTGCTTCTTCTTGCGGGATCGACAAGCGAGACCCAAAAAGCAATGCATTATGTCAAGTTTGAATGAAACTTCAACAGACACCAGTAAAGCCAAATTCTTCCATTTTTCTTGACAACTAGGTGGGACTAGTAAGGTGATATTGCTTTAGTGAAAATAGACTTACAAACCAATATTTTTCTGCCCCATATGTTACCATATTTCCTTTGCTTACACAGTTATAGAATCGGGCCTCTACAATAATTTAAGGACGATTTATTTAAGGAGTAAAACATGCAACTTTGGTATAATCGAACATATTAATAGCATGAAAAGTCATATTTAATACTTAATTTTGCACTAAAGCAATTCAATGAACTATAAGCTCTTATTATATACCGTTTCATATAAATTACAAAGGTCTACTATATATAAGAAGGGTATCTCTGGTACTTGTTTGAAACCAAAATCCAGCAAAAAGGACGAACTTAAGGTTGTTACGTTTTATTACGTTATTAACACGATTGAGTTTACATTAGTTCGTGGAACTCATTTTACCTCCATCTGTTTTTTAACAAGGCATTATCCTATTTGTACTTCGTATTTGATATTTAGTGATTTTTCTTATTGAAGCTTTTGAAAGAAGGGTACCCTTTCTTATAACTATATCTTGATCTATACTCTATACAAATCTACTGTGAAATATGCAAAAAAGGGCATGAAAAGAAAAAGAGATTTTTTGGTTGAAACCGTAAAGACTAGTAAGAATGATAATCGAAGGGAAATCTTAACTCCTTAAAGATTGCAATGAACATGTGAGAGTAAACTTATTTAATCATAGACTATTTTGGGTACCGTTCTGTGCAAAAACTTCTATATTATTTATAAGAAGTTGCTTTTAAATTTATCATTGCATGTTAAAAATGTTGTGTATCATTCAGTCATTGATCATTTTTTATGGAGAAGAAATAAAACATTCTCTGTATCTATAAAGATGGAAATGTCTTCAGTCCTTTTTTAAGTTGCCAAGGTGTGTTAGGGTATACTCAGTGTGTACGTGGAGGGGCGGCGGGGTTGGTTTCTAAGTTACGTAACCATTACGTTATATCACAACGTAACTAAAACGTAAATCACTAAAGTCGCAAAATCTCGTTGTATAAACGTTGTAGCAACGTATTAAAAAGGTTATATATAAACGTTAATGCGACGTTATTGTAACGTAACAGATGAACGTTACAAAATTACGTATTAAAAACGTAAACACAACGTTACTTTTTGGTCAGATTATAACGTAAATATAACGTCCCCTGGAGTCTACAAAATTTCTTAACTACAACGTAACATTATAACGTAATTACAACGTAAACGGTACGTAAATATAACGTTATAACAAGAGCCCAAGGGCACTGTGGTTCCTTGCTTGGGGTATATGACAATACACATAATAATATCAAGCAAGATTGGGCTCAAATAGTCCAAGTAATTGTGGTCCTACATGTTCCCATAAAGTAACCAACACTATAGCCAACACTTTTGTGATCACAAAATGTGATCGGATTTTTTATCAAAAGGCACTTTTGAGATCTAAATATGGCGTCGAAAATGTAAGAAATATAAGAGACCTACAAGCGTGTCAACAGATATGATAACAATGGTGACCTCAGATGACATGACCTTTAAGTTTAAAAATGTTCCACCACCCCATTCACAACTTGTCCCAAAATATCAACAATGTCACACCTTGGCATTGAGATTGAATTGCATTAAATGTCAAAAAATTAACTTTTGAACTTGTATGTAACTTCACACACAAAGGTCACCCGGAGGTCAACCAATTGACATTTTTGATCGGTGAGACCTAAATAGAGCATGACTGTAAAAAATTCAAACATTTTTTCTTTGCCCATTTTCTCCCCCCATAATAGTACTTTTTTAACATTAGCTGACCTTTGGTGACCTTGGATCACATGACCGTTAAGTTTGAAAATATTCCCCTATACCATTTGCAACTACTCCAAAAATATCAACCTTGTCACACCTTGGAACTGGGAGTTATTGCATTAAATGTCTGAAAATTAACTTTGACCTCATATAACTTCGCACACGAAGGTCACACAGGGGTCAACCTATTGACATTTATGATCAGAAGGTACCTTTGACATCTGAAAATAGCATCGAAACTGTAAAAAATCCACAAAACACGAAAAGGTCACCAGAGGTCAAATTGAGGTCAAGGGTCACCCAGATGCGGGTCGACAATTGGATTACATTGAAGCAACTCCCAACCCTAACGGACAATTTGGTCTCAAGTTGTCGCAAAAATACTAGTTTATCATTAATTGACCTTTGGTGACCTTGTATCACATGACCGTTAAGTTTGAAAATATTCCCCTATACCATTTGCAACTACTCCAAAAATATCAACCTTGTCACACCTTGGAACTGGGAGTTATTGCATTAAATGTCTGAAAATTAACTTTGACCTCATATAACTTCGCACACGAAGGTCACACAGGGGTCAACGTATTGACATTTATGATCAGAAGGTACCTTTGACATCTGAAAATAGCATCGAAACTGTAAAAAATCCACAAAACACGAAAAGGTCACCAGAGGTCAAATTGAGGTTAAGGGTCACCCAGATGCGGGTCGACAATTGGATTTCATTGAAGCAACTCCCAACTCTAACGGACAATTTGTTCAAGTTATCGCTAAAATACTAGTTTTTATCATTAATTGACCTTTGGTGACCTTGTATCACATAACCGTTAAGTTTGAAAATATTCCCCTATACCATTTGCAACTTGTCTCAAAATATCAACGGTGTAACACCTTGGCACTGGGAGTTATAACACTAAATGTCTGAAAATTAACTTTGACCTCATATAACTTAACATACAAAGGTCACCTTGGGTCAACTTATTGACATTTTTTATTGATGAGACCTAAATTAGAGCATCAAACTATAAAAATTCAAACATTTTTTTCTTTGCCCATTTTCTACCCCCAAAATACTAGTTTTTTTACATTGACCTTTGGTGACCTCGGATCACATGACCGTTAAGTTTGAAAATATTCCCCTATACCATTTGCAACTTGTCCAAAAATATCAACCATGTCACACCTTGGAACTGGGAGTTGTTGCATTAAATGTGTGAAAATTAACTTTGACCTCGTATAACTTCGCACACGAAGGTCACACGGGTGTCAACCAATTGACATTTTTGATCGGAAGGTACCTTTGATATCCAAATCTAGCATCAAAACCAAACATTTTCTTTTTTGCTCGTTTCCTCCCAAAATAAGCACATTTTTTCTAATGTGACCTTTGACCTTTTGACCTTGGTTTCAGATGTAGTTTAATCTCCTGATTCCAAAAGACAAAACGAAAAGTCTGTAAAACCATCCTAACTCCGACCGAAAAACTTTGACCCCATATAACTTGGCACATAAAGGTCACACGGGGTCAACCTATTGACATTTATGATCAGAAGGTACTTTTGACATCTGAAAATAGCATCGAAACTGTAAAAATCCCCAAAACACGAAAAGGTCACCAGAGGTCAAATTGAGGTCAAGGGTCACCCAGATGCGGGTCGACAATTGGATTACATTGAGGCAACTCCCAACCCTAACAGACATTTCGTTCTCAAGTTTGAAAATGCTCCCCTAACCAGTTCACAACTTGTCCCAAAATATCAATCTTGTCGCACATTGGCACTGGGAGTTATTGCAGTTTTAATAACCGAAAACCGAAAATATTAAAACTGCAATAACTGACCTTTGGTGACCTTTGCGGGCACCAAAAACAATAGGGCACACCTTCTCCATATGGCGGATCTATAGTCCAAGTTTGGCCTCAATCCAACATTCCCTTATTGAGATAGAGCGTACCCAAGCAAGTGTCACAGACACACACACACACACACATCGAACACAGTGGCGTACCAAATTCATATTATTATTTAAATATTATCATTAAATACTTACTAAATAAATAGACTTACCGCTTTCTTGCACTGGATCTATCTAATTGTTGAGAGTTTGGTTTGGTGTGCTTTTTGCGTCACCCGCCATGCGGGATACAATAAGTCACGGGTAGTACGAGCACGCAGTTCCATTGATTTTTACCCCAAACATCCAGCATATCGACAAGCACTCGTCCAATCACAATAGGAATCAAAAATTCAACCAATGATATTGCCTTATTACTGCATGATCACCGTGTGTTTTTATCTAATTATCATAAAGACAGGGAGTTGAATTTAAAGGTACAGGTCACAGTATAAAATAATAACACTATGTTCACCGATGTAATTGAGAAAATGGTTACGTGTACATCGCAATACCTTTAAGTACCATGCGCTGTATTAAAAATCACCTACAAAATTACGGAAAACGTACCAAAAGTATGTTTTCTGATCATTTTAAAATGTTATCAATAAGTAACATTGAAGTGTCATCATGTGATGTACACTACGATGAAATTTCATATGAAACAGACATTTGGGTAAAAACTAGTAGGCATTTAAAGAGCGATTGGTGTGAGATAATCTCCATATATGTAATATATGCTTTTTTGCCAAATTCACGCATTCAGCATGGGAAACCTTGTACTTTTTGTTCTATTTGTTACTCATGAATAAAATGTTACCCAGTGCCAAAGTTATTGTAATAGCATATAAAGGGAACCCCAACAGCAATAGGATTGTTCTATTCACTAGTAAACAGTGAAAGACCTTTGTAAGAAGTATCGCAAGCATCCAACCTGATTTTATCAACGAACTGTTGTGTTAAGGCCACTAAACTTGTGCAAAAAATAATTGAGGTTACTGTTTTTGTCACCTGATGTGATAGGCCTACATGTAGCCTAGGCAAGTGTATGCTGCAGTTAATTGTAACTAACGTAGGAGCTAAATTGATTGACCACATGTATCATCACATTCTAAATTACTATTCAAAAGTCATACATTTATTTACATTCCAGATATTTTGTGCTGTACCACCCTTTTTTTAGTATTTCAAGTTCTTCCGTATCTATGAAAAGAATATCTCCTTTGCTTTGGAGATTCGAAGAAAAGCTCAGATGTAACAGGTTAACACCGCTCTATGTTCAAATGGTTACAATGAAATTGGAAAGAAAGTGTTTTTCTCACATATAATTTGAATAATAACCATGGAATAATAACTTTGGAAAATAGTTTCACACTCCTTCAGTGTAAGCATCGTTGCTCAGAAATAGGCTTAAAGAAGTCAAGAACATGAGTTAGACATAAGTTAAACAACAAAGCATCCTCAGATTAAATAGTCTCATCCATGTGACTTTGCACTTCAATGCAGTGTTTCTCAGTGCATTTTTTCAGGTTTTAAAGGTCAAGTGACACGTAATAGATTTCCTTCAAACTTGCAGAAATTGAGAAGCTACATATCAAAACCCTATACTCCAAATTTGGAGTTCCACGATTGTTTCTTTGCTGGTTTAATTAAATTAATAACCAAGCTAATTCCGTAAGATAATGACGTCACGGGGGAACCGCCAATGTTACCAAAACTAAGTAGGCCTAATATGCTAACCGAGATCAAAGCTGTAAACAATACGTCACGGACAGTAAAGAAAATATCATATGAGAATGGGTGCACAAGAGTACAAGAAAGTTTCGTGTTCGTCAAACACTGTATACAGCGATAGCTTAGTACCAGTGCACTCAGCCAGCCTAGCTGCCTAAGTAAAGATTGGCTTGGACCTTCGAGCGGATCTTATGTGTGCAGTGCGCACTTCACTAGGTAAAGTTTCGTTTCCTATCGCCTATCCGCGCAACTTGGATTTGGAACACCAACAGCTCGCCGTCTACAAGACAATGCCGTACCTTCTCTATTTGAAGAAAGTCAATCAAATCTTCAAATCTCGAGGAGATATAGAAACAAGTAGAACAGTAGTTGCGAAGCTGGATCGGAAAAGAGTAGGTGTATTTTCTGGCCTAGGCCTACTACAAGGACTTAGTATTATTACTAACTTACAGTAGGCTAATTCTTATAATTTCGTTCAGTTAGTTAGGCCATAAATTAGGTATGGCGACGATAAAGTTAGGCGTAGGCTAGGGCTTACTTAAGCATTTGATCAGTGGTACATCATGTAGCATCAGCTATTTACATGTCATTTTGCCTAATAATGTGCTCCCACCGATCTTCATACTCAGAGTCATGCCTCATATGTTGAACAGTAAATGACATCCTTATTATTTTGCCATTTTTGGTGGTATTTTTGTTACAAGAAAAAACGCTTGTGACAGGTGCACATGCTTTAAAAAAAATGAAACTGCTTTCTTAAATGAACTTTCATAACTTCCTTGTTCTTTTCTTTCCCAATTTTCACTACTTAGATTAATCTAGAAGCTGTTCATCATTTGCAATGCTCATGGTGTGAGTGGCCCATATTTTTGCAGCCACATAAAGTAGGAGGATATGCTCCTCCAGATAAGAGAACCATCTAGGCAGCAGACCCCTGTCCAAGAGCAGCCTACTGTATGTTTCTCTTTGTGGTTGGGGTTGGCTTTTTGGGGCCAGTTTGTAGTGTTTTATTTGTCTTGCTTCTGTTGGCCTTTGGGTCCGTGTCCTTTTCGCGTCACGTTAAACGCTGCGTTAGTGAGAGATTGATGGGTTTCAGTTGTTGTTTTACAGACTGGGTTTGTTTTTGGTTTTCTTGACCTTTGGTCCGTGTCCGTTGTTCTTAGCACGTAAAAAGCAACTGTATGTGTGTGGTATAATAAGCGTTTATTCTAATTTTCAGTGAATGTAACACATGTACAAGTCCAGTGTTCACTGGTCCCCTACCACCATTGAAGTTGCTGACTGGACCAACAGAGACAAGATGCTGTGGCATCCTCATCGGGATACACCGAAAAACCGCCAGGTAGTACGGACTACACTCCATCAATTCACTCATCTGATGAATCTGAACATGACAAATCAATTGGTGCTATCACTTTCTGGACAGAGGATCATTATTAATTTTGACACCAACACTGTGGGGCAGTCTGGAATGTGTGGTGAGGCCATCAGTCTTTTCTTCAATTATCGTATACATGCTGTATCTGGTAGAGTTGTCACAGCGGTATGTGAACAAGAAATAAAGGCACAAACAAGTAGTTGGATTTAACAGAGTGCTTTTTACGTGACCCGCCATGCGGGATACAAAACGTCACGGCCAAACGGCACTACCGAACCATCCCATTCTGACAAACGAAACTAAGGTCTAGCGAGCCAAAAAAACATGCGCCCGCCGACCTGCAGAGACAAAACGCCCAACCCCCCCCCCCCCCCCCACTGAAACATTCAAAAACGTACAGAAGGACGACCCGCACGCAGCGAAACGAAAAACCCCTCCCCAGCACACCAGCGTCCAAAAAAGGCAGCCCCAGATAAACGGCGAAAATCGCCTTCAATCTGAAGGCGAATGTCGGACTTCACCGCCTCTAGGACTGCCTGCCAACTGGCAAATTTCCCCCTAAAAACCAAATTACACCTATTCCGCCAAACATGTTTTTTTACAATAGAGCAAACAAAAATGATGCGGTGCAACACAGCTACCGAACAAACTGGAGGGTCTACCCCATATAAAATAAAGCCCTGCCCTACCGACCATGAACGGTCTCCCGTAACACGGTCGGTCCAGGTCTGGAACCACTCCCATAAGTTTACTACAAAGTAACAATGCCAAAAAACATGAGCAGTACTCTCTAAGCTGTCACAGCCGGTCCTAGGGCACAGTCCATCACCCAATCGCCAATGATATCTTTTTAGGTTGGTCACCAAGGCACCGTGTGCAACTCTCCATGCAAGATCACGGAGCCTGTAACCATTCAGCCTTGAATGCACCGAACGCCATACTTCGGCAGAATGACGTCCCTGGACAAAAGTTGCATTCAAGGCCTTATCCCTCAACGAACTGTGAACGAGGGCCGGCTGTGACAGGTCAACAGGGGGCAACTCAATCAGAGCGGAGCAGATGACACGCACCACCCTGTTTGGAGTACTACTATGCGGTTCTCTGTTGCTAAACAGCGCCGGGACCCATCGACGCAGGTGCAAACCGCCCCAAAAACGTACAAAATATGAACAAGGCAACCCTGGGTCAGTTACCGCTACAAACAACTGCTTAAATAACAAAAAGGTCAATTTACTTCCCAGATGAACCACCCCTAGTCCCCCCTTCTCCAGTTTTTGGTATAATGCCGCCCTCTTGACAAGCTCTGTACCCCCAGACCATATGAATGAAAAAATCGCCCTCTCCAACCGTACCAGGACGCGACGCGGAATAGGGTGTGCTTTTTACGTGACCCGTCATACGGGATACAAAACGTCACGGCCAAACGGCACTACCAAACCATCCCATTCTTACAAACGAACCGCAGGTCAAGCGAGCCAAAAAAAAGTACATACGCTCACCGACCTGCAGAGACAAAACGCCCAACCCCCCCCCCCTGAAATATTAAAAAACTACAAAAGGACGACCAGCACGCAGCGAAACAAAACACCCTTCCCCAGCACACCACCGTCCAAAAAAGGCAGCCCTAGATAAACGGCGAAAATCGCCTTCAACCTGAAGGCGAATGTCAGACTTCACCGCCTCCAGGACTGCCTGCCAACTGGCAAATTTCCCCCTAAAAACAACATCACATCTATTCCTCCAAATAAGTTTTTTTACAACAGAACAAACATAGATAATACGCTGCAACACAGCAACGGAACAAACTGGAGGATCTAATCCATACAAGACAAAACCCTGTCCCACCGACCAGGAACGGTCTCCCGTTAAACGGTCGGTCCAGGACTGAAACCACTCCCACAAGTTCAAAACAAAGGGGCAATGCCAAAAAACATGGGCAGTACTCTCTAAGCTGTCACAGCCGGTCCTCGGGCACAGTCCATCACCCAATCGCCAGTGATACCTTTTCAGATTGGTCACCAAGGCACCGTGTGCAATTCTCCATGCAAGGTCACGGAGCCTGCAACCATTCAGCCTTGAATGCACCGAACGCCATACTTCGACAGGATGACGTCCCTGTACAAAAATTGCATTCAAGGCCCTATCCCGCAACGAACTGTGAACGAGGGCCGGCTGTGACAGGTCAACAGGGGGCAACTCAATCAGAGCGGAGCAAATGACACGCACCACCCTGTTTGGAGTACTACTATGCGGTTCTCTGTTGCTAAACAGCGCCGGGACCCATCGACGCAGGTGCAAACCGCCCCAAAAACGTACAAAATATGAACAAGGCAACCCTGGGTCAGTTACCGCTACAAACAACTGCTTAAATAACAAACAAGTTAACTTACTTCCCAGATGAACCACCCCTAACCCACCCTTCTCCAGTTTTTGGTACATTACCGCCCTTTTGACAAGCTCTGTACCACCCGACCAAATAAATGAAAATATCGCTCTCTCCAACCGCACTAAGACGCGACGCGGAATTGGATACACCGCGCCCGGGTACCACAAGATGGGCGAAACAAAACGATTAACTACGGTGACTTTCCCTAGGATCGAAAGCCAGCGGGTGCCAAAGAATTCGAGCCTGCTCTCAAATACCTCAGCCCTCTCGCTCCAGGTGACATCACCAGGTGCATCGTAGCCGAACCATATACCATTAATTTTGATATTCTGATCCGACCACGACGCACCGAATGGTAAGTCTCTGTATCTCCAGCTACCAAGACGAAGGCCCTTTGTCTTTTCTGGATTCAACTTCGCCCCGGTAGCTCTCTCAAAAATAGATAAATCCTGCGAGAGTGCGCGAAAGGAGCCCAGACTCGAAACAACACATGTCACGTCATCTGCATATTGAGCGCATTTCACTTTGGCACCCCCTGGCACAACGAATGGAACAAGTCTGGAGTCCCTTTCCAAAAGACGAGAGAGGGACTCGCTAAACAAAACATAAAGTAATGGAGACAGAGGGCACCCCTGGCGCACCCCCCTCTCTACGTTAAAAACCTCCGAACAAAACCCATTTACGATAACAGAACTGAAACTTTCCTGATACAAAACAGAAATCCATTTACGAAAATTTGGGTGCAACTGAAACGTCTCCAATACATTCATTAAAAAACCGCGATCCACCATGTCAAAGGCCTTCTGCTGGTCCAGAGACACCAATGCACATGGCAGATCACGCTCAATAACAAAGTCGGTCAAGTCGCGCATCAACCACAAGTTCTGCTGGATGCAATGACCCTTCACTGCACAAGTCTGGAGATCACCCACAAGATGCGGCATAGCCAGTGCAAGGCGGTTGCACAAAGCCTTAGCCAGCAACTTGTAGTCCACATTTAACAAGGTGATCGGACGCTTGTTACGGGGATCCAAGGGGTCCCCAGACTTGGGCAGCAAAGTAATCATGCCCAGACGTTGACTTTGGTTTAACAGTCCGTTTTGGAAGGCGTCCTCGAAGACGGCTCTGATGTCGGGTCCTATTATTGCCCAGAAGGTTCGGTAGAACTCCCTCGGAAGCCCGTCCGAACCCGGGGACTTGCCATTCTTCATCTTCGAAAGCGCCTTCCAAAGCTCAACAGTGGTTATTTCGCCCCCCAAAATATCATTGACATCGTGGGGAACGGTTTTTGAGAATCCCCTCAATAAATCAGCCTGTGCCGACAAGTCGACATTGCCACGCGTAAACAAACTCGAATAGTACTCTTTATATACGCGGACAATGCCGTGAGGGTCACTAACCACGGTCCCATCAGTAGCGCGTACAGACGGGACGCGTCTGTCACCTGCCGATGAGCTAACGGACTGGTAAAACCTCAGTGAAGGGCGCTCCTCGGCTTCCACCGCTTCGACACGGGCCCTGACGCGGGCACCGTGGTACTTTTCATCGAGATAAGTCTGCAAAGCGATGACTGCCGAAGGGTCGCCAAACTTCACCTCCGCGTACAGCTTGGAGAATTTTTCTCTTCGACGCCGTGCGCGGGTCACGCAATACTGAATTGCGTAGCGTTTGATGCGCAACTTGACCTCATCCCACCATTGGGATGTAGAAGCAAAGGCCGGCTTCAATGTTTGCCATCCTTTGTACCTGGTCTCGAAACCCTGGCGGAACTCTGCCTCGCCAAGAATCCGACAGTTAAGCTTCCATAGGCCCCGCCCGATGGGGAAAATGGAAGGCAAAACAAAACGTGCTACTACAGTGTCATGGTCAGAGAGCGGACAGCTGAGCGTCTCGCAACCCGAAAATGTAAAACTTACGGGCGCATACACTCGATCTATCCTGGAGGCATCTTCTCCGTTAGGCCTCACCCACGTATACACCGTACTACACGGGTGCATATGCCTCCAGACATCGGCTAAAAGGTGTGCCGAAGTGAATCTGTCCAATTCTGTGATCCCAGCGTCGGGACTTGCAGACACAGAAGTTCCGAGTCTGTCAAGACCCGAGTCTGGGACACAGTTAAAGTCTCCGACCATGACACACGGCGCACTACCAGGAACAAAGGAAGGCAGCGTGTTAAAAAAATCTCGTCTAGCAGAAGGCCGATTGGGAGCATACACATTGCAAATGGCGATGTTACCCTGTGGATACTTGAATAGAATGCAAACCAATCGGCCCTCGTGATCCGTCTCCACCCTAGTGGCACAACCCGCCTGACGAGCTGACAGAAGGATGACAGTGCCACAGGATGAAGACGAACCAAACGAAGCATGCAGCTCACCACCCCACTCATAAGCCCATAGAGGGACATCTTCTTCCAAAATATGTGTTTCTTGCAGGCAAACGCAGTCGACCTCCATTGATTTACAATACTGGAAAATGCGACTGCGCTTGCGATGATCCCTCATGCCATTCACGTTCAAAGTGGCAACTGAAAGTGTATGGGCCATGAGAGGGCAGTGGGGCAAAACTACGAAGACGACGATTCCGTAAGCTTCAAGCGCGCCCTTGACGACATATCGTCGTCCGAGTCGTCACTTGAAGCCGACCTTTTAAGAGAGGGTTCCCCCATTTCGTCGTACCAGCTCGTCCCAGTGGCACGTTTCGGCTCGCTGATCACCGATTCACCGGAGTCGCTGTCAGACAGAACCTCCGGAGAATAGATGACCACCGATTCTCCGTCAGACAAAGCCTCCGGATCTGGCGATACCGGCGGCGGACTGGGGACGGAACTGGACGAGTTGATGGGGGAAGCTGGTGGAGACTTTCTCGGTGCGGGCACGGGGTTGGGGTCTGCAACGACGGGGGAGGGTGAACCAGGTGCAGGGGAGGGTAAAATCCCACCAGATTCCCCCTCCTCTCGTGAAGTAGTAGGTGCGTCGGAACTTGACTTACCCCCACTCTTAGTCCTAGAGACATAAGAGGAGGGACAAGCTCGAAAGACATGTCCCTCCTTCCCACATAGTGAGCACACAACCTCGTTTGGGCAAGCGGTGCTATCATGCCCAAGACGAAGGCAGCGCCCACATTTCTTGTTTGGGCAGCCCTTGGCTTCGTGCCCGGTCTCCCCACACCTGAAGCAGGTACGGGGCTGACCGGGATACCGCACGTGGGCTTTATGCCCTGCTATAAACAGGAAGGAGGGAATGTCCTGTTTCAGGTCGATCCGAACCTGTCGGTGCCCGTTCAACACCCCAGGGGCTTGTGCATAGGAGCACATTTTGGCAGCCTTGACAGCCCCGAACCGACCCAAAACCGTTACGACAAGTTCCTGCCGCACCTCTAGTCCTACGTGGATGATAGTTACCCATACGGATCGCTCGTATGGAGTAACTGTCATCCCCTCGACGTTACTCAGCGACGTGACACCTTTCTGACGGGCCACGTCACTGGTAAAACGTAAATCGTACGTATTACGACCCTGGAGAGCTTGTAAAGCATCAACCTCTCCAGGCACAACAACACCCTTACTCTTTAAAATACTAAAAACTTGCACCGGTGGAACCGCTTGTTCACCGGTGAAGGTCAACTTAACAATTTTCGAATCACGGCGCGATGCCATGATACCGAAGGTGGCTATGCCACAGAGGAGTAACAAAAACAAACTAAAGACACGTTTAAACTTAAAACGATATACGATAACTATATACGACAAACGCACACACCCGCCTGGCGGGAAGTATAACACAGTACAGTAAGGTAAGAAAGTAGCTGTATCAGATGGAGAGCGAGAGCGAAAAACACGTCCGCACTCCACGAAAGCCAACTGACCAACGGAATAGGGTACACCGCGCCCGGGTACCATAAGATGGGCGAAACGAAACGATTAATAACAGTGACTTTCCCCAAGATTGAAAGCCAGCGGGTGCCAAAGGTTTCGAGTCTGCTCTGAAATACCTCAGCCCTCTCGTTCCAGGTGACATCACAAGGTGCATCGTAGCCGAACCATATACCATTAATTTTGATATTCTGATCCGACCACGACGCACCGAATGGTAAGTCTCTGTATCTCCAGCTACCAAGACGAAGGCCCTTTGTCTTTTCTGGATTCAACTTCGCCCCGGTAGCTCTCTCAAAAATAGATAGATCCTGCGAGAGTGCGCGAAAGGAGCCGAGACTCGAAACAATACATGTCACGTCATCTGCATATTGAGCGCATTTCACTTTGGCACCCCCTGGCACAACGAATGGAACAAGTCTGGAGTCCCTTTCCAAAAGACGAGAGAGGGACTCGCTAAACAAAACATAAAGTAATGGAGACAGAGGGCACCCCTGGCGCACCCCCCTCTCTACGTTAAAAACCTCGGAACAAAACCCATTTACGATAACAGAACTGAAACTTTGTTCATACAAAACAGAAATCCATTTACGAAAATTTGGGTGCAACTGAAACGTCTCCAATACATTCATTAAAAAACCGCGATCCACCATGTCAAAGGCCTTCTGCTGGTCCAGAGACACCAATGCACATGGCAGATCACGCTCAATAACAAAGTCGGTCAAGTCGCGCATCAACCACAAGTTCTGCTGGATGCAATGACCCTTCACTGCACAAGTCTGGAGATCACCAACAAGATGCGGCATACCCAGTGCAAGGCGGTTGCACAAAGCCTTAGCCAGCAACTTGTAGTCCACATTTAGCAAGGTGATCGGACGCTTGTTATGGGGATCCAAGGGGTCCCCAGACTTTGGCAGCAAAGTAATCATGCCCAGACGTTGACTTTGGTTTAACAGTCCGTTTTGGAAGGCGTCCTCGAAGACGGCTCTGATGTCGGGTCCTATTATTGCCCAGAAGGTTCGGTAGAACTCCCTCGGAAGCCCGTCCGAACCCGGGGACTTGCCATTCTTCATCTTCGAAAGCGCCTTCCAAAGCTCAACAGTGGTTATTCCGCCCCCCAAAATATCATTGACATCGTGGGGAACGGTTTTTGAGATTCCCCTCAATAAATCAGACTGTGCCGACAAGTCGACATTGCCACGCGTAAACAAACTCGAATAATACTCTTTATATACGCGGACAATGCCGTGAAGGCCACTAGCCACGGTCCCATCGGTAGCGCGCACAGACGGGACGCGTCTGTCACCCGCCGATGAGCTAACGGACTGGTAAAACCTCAGTGAAGGGCGCTCCTCGGCTTCCACCGCTTCGACACGGGCCCTGACGCGGGCACCGTGGTACTTTTCATCGAGATAAGTCTGCAAAGCGATGACTGCCGAAGGGTCGCCAAACTTCACCTCCGCGCACAGCTTGGAGAATTTTTCTCTTCGACGCCGTGCGCGGGTCACGCAATACTGAATTGCGTAGCGTTTGATGCGCAACTTGATATTATCCCACCACTGGGATGTAGAAGCAAAGGCCGGCTTCAATGTTTGCCATCCTTTGTACCTGGTCTCGAAACCTTGGCGGAATTCTGCCTCGCCAAGAATCCGACAGTTAAGCTTCCATAGGCCCCGCCCGATCGGGAAAATGGAAGGCAAAACAAAACGTGCTACCACAGTGTCATGGTCAGAGAGCGGACAGCTGAGCGTCTCGCAACCCGAAAATTTAAAACTTACGGGCGCATACACTCGATCTATCCTGGAGGCATCTTCTCCGTTAGGCCTCACCCACGTATACACCGTACTACACGGGTGTATACGCCTCCAGACATCGGCTAAAAGGTGTGCGGAAGTGAATCTGTCCAATTCTGTGATCCCAGCGTCGGGACTAGCAGACACAGAAGCCCCGAGTCTGTCAAGACCCGAGTCTGGGACACAGTTAAAGTCTCCGACCATGACACATGGAGCACTACCAGGAACAAAGGAAGGCAGTGTGTTAAAAAAATCTCGTCTAGCAGAAGGCCGATTGGGAGCATACACATTGCAAAGGGAGATGTTACCCTGTGGATACTTGAAAAGAATGCAAACCAATCGGCCCTCGTGATCCGTCTCCACCCTAGTGGCACAACCCGCCTGACGAGGTGACAGGAGGATGACAGTGCCACAGGATGAAGACGAACCAAACGAAGCATGCAGCCCACCACCCCACTCATAGGCCCATAGAGGGACATCTTCTTCCAAAATATGTGTTTCTTGTAGGCAAACGCAGTCGACTACCATTGAAATACAATATTGGAAAATGCGACTGCGCTTGCGATGATCCCTCATGCCATTCACGTTCAAGGTGGCAACTGAAAATGTATGGGCCATGAGAGGGCAATGGGGCAAAACTACGCCGACGTCGATTCTGTAAGCTTCAAGCGCGCTCTAGACGACATATCGTCGTCGGAGTCGTCACTTGAGGCCGACCTTTTCAGTGATGGTTCCCCCATCTCGTCGTACCAGCTCGTCCCAGTGGCACGTTTCGGCTCGACGATCACCGAGCCTCCGGAGTCGCTGTCAGACATAGCCTCCGGAGACCGGACGACCGAGTCGTCGTCAGACAGAGTCTCCGGATCTGGCGATACCGGCGGCGGACTGGGGACGGAACTGGACGGGTTGATGGGGGAAGCTGGTGGAGACCCCGTGTCCGCTTCGCTGTGTGGTGGAGACGATGTGGGCACGGGGTTGATGGGGGAAGCTGGTGGAGACTTTCTCGGTGCGGGCACGGGGTTGGGGTCTGCAACTACGGGGGAGGGTGAAGGAGGTGCGGAGAGTGAATCCGCACCCGTTTCCCCCTCCCTGCGTGGAGCTTCCTCCGGGGCAGTAGGTGCGCCAGAACTTGGCGCCTTTGCTTGACCCCCACTCTTTGTCATAAAGACATAAGAGGAGGGACAAGCGCGAAAGACATGTCCCTCCTTCCCACAGAGTGAGCACACGACTTCGCTTGGGCAAGCAGAGGTATCATGCCCAAGACGAAGGCAGCGCCCACACTTTTTGTTTGGGCAGCCCTTGGCTTCGTGCCCGGTCTCCCCACACCTGAAGCAGGTACGGGGCTGACCGGGGTAACGCACGTGAGCTTTATGCCCGGCAATAAAAAGGAAGGAGGGAATGTCCTGCTTGAGGTCGATCCGAACCTGTCGGTGCCCGTTGAACACCCCAGGGGCCTGTGCGTAGGAGCACATTTTAATAGCCTTGACAGCCCCGAACCGACCTAAAACAGTTGCGACAAGTTCTTGACGCACCTCTAATCCTACGTGGATGACAGTTACCCATACGGAACGTTCGTATGGAGTAACTGTCAAACCTTCAACCCCACTCAGCAACGTGACACCCTTCTGCCGGGTCACGTCACTGGTAAAACGTAGATCATACGTATTACGACCCTGGAGAGCTTGTAGAGCATCAACCTCTCCAGGCACAACAACACCCTTACTCTTTAAAATACTAAAAACTTGCACCGGTGGAACCGCTTGTTCACCGGTGAAGGTCAACTTAACAATTTTCGAATCACGGCGCGATGCCATGATACCGAAGGTGGCTAGGCCACAGAGGAGTAACAAAAACAAACTATAAAGACAGGTTTAAACTTAAAACGATATACGATAACTATATACGACAAACGCACACACCCGCCTGGCGGGAAGTATAGCACAGTACAGTACAGTAAGGTAAGGTAAGAAAGTAGCTGTATCAGATGGAGAGCGAGAGCGAAACACGTCTGCACTCCACGAAAGCCAACAGTAAACAGAGTATATTATATCTTCACTTGGGTGGATATCTGCTACTGAATACAAATGGTGAAAGTTGCATCCTATACACTCTTTTACCATGGATGGGACAGGATGTTACTCTGTCCACATGTTTCCTTTACTACATAAACAGTGGTTAAGCTACTGAGGCAATGACCACAAATCCTGCTGGGGTTTTTGTTGTAATCAGTAAAAAATATATTGGAATTGTTCAGGCACAAGTTGTCAGGTAAAACCTCACACATGTATCCACACCAATCGAGGTGTATCAGCTGTCGCCTTAGTTGGGCATCCAATTCTTCGTATCTTTACTTTTCTACAGATTACGTATGCAAGCTCCTATGTTCATCCAAACAATGAGGATGCCATAAAACAACACCGAAGCAGATTTCAAAAGCTTTGCTGAAGTGGTTGATGGCCTTCCAATTTCTAATTTTCTTTCATTGTAGTGGGGAGCAATCGACTCTGTGAATTGTCTGTTCACATGGTGTTTTGGCACAGCTGCAGAGCAGTGTTAATTAACGGGTCGCTACCAGCCTTTAGGGAAGTTGCTTAAGTCTTACATTAAAGTTTTACTTACATCTGGTTTCCATTGTAACTAACTAAATGATAACATTTTTAAAGAAAAGTTCCAATGAGAAGTATTCCTCTCTAGAAGGCTTTAGACTTCATAAATATCAATTTCATGCTGACTTAATATTTGGTGTTTTCAAACATGTTGCCAATTTTTGTTTTTTCAAAATGAATTGACAGAAATTTGCTGTTTGTTTCCCCGCATGGGATCAAATGTGATTTTTTTGTCCCATTTACGAACAAGTAACTTTCATATTCCATGGATTAATGAACAATTTCAGATTGATTTTCATTACACTTTTATGAAAATGAAAGCCTAAGCTTTCCAGGTCCCATCCACATAGTGGTTTAGGGTACTTTATTCAAACTGTTCTTCTATTTCAACCTAGTATATTTGAGATTTCAATCATCCAGATTTTGTTGGCAGGCTACTAGAAGTTACAGCTCTTGTTACAAGAGAGAATACATACAAAAAATTCACTTGACTTTTTATTATTTATTAGTTATGTACTTCCCAAACTTGAAAATGTCAAATTTCATCCAAGATTGTAGTTAATATCATGAACCAGAAAAATGTATCCTGGAATTACAAAATGGTCACCAATCAGCCACAAAACAGACAGGAAACCTCCTTCCCTAAAAACTGCCAGCACATCCGTGCAAGTTGTCTGTATGCTGTGTGTCTGTATTTCCTGTAAAATAATCATATGAAAACCACATATGAAAGATGAAGACACACAAAAGCTTGGAAGCCATCTGGGGACGTAAATTTTCAAATAAATGTCCATATGATTTCCCTAATTTTGATTGGCCCCTAAATCTGCCTCCCCTAAAGTTTTAGGCATTGTCACGGATTCTTTTCAAGAGAGCAGTCGACAACGGTGTAAAGACGGACAGAGAGAGTATATGAGTTTCACAAGTTCAATATAATTGTTAACAACAACAATAAAATTAATATTGGTTACATACAACAAAATAAATCATCATTTTCTATATATATATATATCCTTTTAAACTTCCACTTCTATACTTCATATGGCTTTCTGTCTTATGGTCCTAGTTTTGTTCGTTGAGGGTTCTGTCAACGTTTATGGTTTCTACACAAATGAATGTTCTTTCTTTCTATATACGAGCGTCGGCCTTTCCTTTTCGTAGTTTCACGTAACTCTCTTGCCTCTTTTGCCATCTATAAAAGTACAATAAACACCGAATTTAATTCGTAAAGTAATGAGTCCATGTTATCTCAATGAAGGTGGAAATTGGTTTCTTTTGAACTAAAATTCTGAGCTAACATGTTATAATTAAACAACAGCAACTTACGGTTTTGCTTTCGGTTCAAGACCGAGATTGAAAAGAGAGAGCACGTGGCTTTACTGTTCTATTTATACCCGATGCCGACGGAATTCCGATACTCGTTAACAAAGAAATGATTACGTAATGCTTAAGGATGCACAAAACCATGGCTAAATAAGTAGCATCCAATTAACTAAACACGTAAAGCAATCAATAAAATACTTGAGGGGGTATTTTATCCCCGAACGGGTTGTGACATTTCACTCCCCTCCTCTTGAAGAAAATGTTTCATTTTCTTAATACTTTTAAACATTTACAACACAACTCTTTTCTTAACATTCTTTAACATTTGTAACTTTTTTTTCTTTATATTCTTAGAATTTGTAACTCAATTATTTCCTTATAGTAAACAATACTATTACGATACACTGTTCAACACTTCAATTACTTTACACTCCTCTAAGTTCATACAATGATTCAGTTACCAGATCAAACGACTTAGACAATCTGCACCAACATTTGATGAACCCTTAATTGCTTCAATTCTCAATTGATAGGGTTGAATACTTAGAGACCATCTCATAATACGTGGATTTGCTAATCTAGCCTTTTCAAGAAATGCTAGAGGCTTTATGGTCTGTTTGTACGGCAAATTCCCTACCGTAAAGGTATCGTTGCAATTTCTTAATCCCCCAAACTAAAGCAAGGCATTCCTTCTCCACGACAGAATAAGCCTTCTCTCTTTGTAACAGTTTCCTACTTGCGTAAGCCACAGGAAATAACTCGTTATCATGCTCTTGTAAGAGTATGGCTCCTAATCCAAATCTGATCCATCTGTTCTTAGAATAAATTGTTCTGAAAGATCAGGCAGGTGGAAAATCGGAGAGCTTATTTCTCAAAGACTGTCTCCCCAAACTAGTTTGTTAGGTTCCCTATTTTTAGTTTTGTCAGTGAGAGGGGATGCTATCGCAGCATAATTAGGTATAAAACCCCTATAATATCCAGTCAGACCCAAGAAAGATCGGAGTTGCTTCTTGGTCTGTGGTTTTGGTGCAGCCTTAATCTTTTCAACTTTATCCAATTGGGGTTCTAATTTTCCTTTTTCTACAACATGACCTACAAATTCTACCCTTTGCTTTGCAATGCAGCATTTGCTGGGCTTTGCTGTCAAATTTGCTTCTCTGAGTCTCTTAAATACTGCACTAAGTACGTTTAAGTGTTGTTCCCAAGATGGAGTATGGACAAGAATATCATCCAAATAGCAGTCTACATGACGTAATCCTTTGAGCAAAATTATCATATCCCTTACTAAGATCTAGCTTCGAAAAGAAGTGATCTTGCGCAAGATGGGTTACTATTGCATCCATACTTGGCATAGGTTCAGCATCAAATACTGTTAGCTTATTTAGTTGTCGATAATCTATGCAGAAACGGTTACCCCCGTCTTTTTTTCTTAAAAATGCACTGTATGGTGAATCGGATCGTTCAATTATTTTCATTTGTAACATCTTATCAATCTCTTCCTGAACAACTTCCTTCATAGCATGTGGAATAGGGTACTGTTTTACTCTTAAAGGTTCATCAGAAGTAAGTTTAATACTATGTGCTACAAGTTGGGTGTGACCTGGACGGTCAGTTAACACATCCTTGAAATTATACAAAATTATCTTAACTTTCTGAGTTTGCGCCCATGTTAAGTTTTGATTGACCTCTACATTCTCATACGTTTCCTCTACCTCGGTTGGTGTCAATTCTAGGTAACCTAGATCTTTATTCTCCAAATTTTGGTTAATATGACCTTCCTGAGTTTCACGATCTAATTGTGCATCGTGTTCTACAATTACAGCACTGCACACCACATCTACCAAACCACCATCATCAATTCCCTTGAACTCTGTGGTCATACTTTTGTCCTCTGCTTCTCGATTAATATACCGTTTTAACAGATTTGCATGAAACATTTTGATTTTACCATTAACATCGATACTATAGTCTAATGAACCAGACTTTTGTACTACTTTGTAGGGCCCTCGCCATTGTGACACTAATTTGTTGGTATCACTGGGGGAGTAGAAGCACAGAGTCCCCGACATTAAATGATCTATGTTTTGTCTTCTTGTCATAGTTACGTTTATACCTAGTCGACGCTTTTGCTAACTCCTGACTAGCCATTTTACATGTTTGCTGAAGGCGTTCTTTCAACTGAACAACATACTCATACGTTCCTCGAACAGTGGGATCGTCTTCCTCGTCAGCCCATAATTCTCTGAGTATTGTCAATTGGTCCACAAATTTTACGACCGTACAATAGTTCGAATGGGGCAAAGCCCGTACTTTCTTGAGGGGTTTCTCTATATGCGAATAGGAGGGGGTCTATGTATCTGTCCCAGTCACGTGGGCGTTCGGTACACATTCTCCTTAACATGAGCTTTAGGGTGCCATTAACCCGTTCTACCAACCCATTGCAAGCAGGATGGTAGGGGGTAGTCGTAAGTTGACGCACAGATAAAAGTCGACGACTTCCCTCATCAAGTCGGACGTCAACTGGGTGCCCTGATCAGTTAAAACTTCTCTCGGAACACCTACCCTAGAGAACACAGTTATTAGAGCTTCGGCAACTCTTGTTGTCTCGATACTGGGAAGGGCTACTGCCTCAGGATAACGTGTAGCATAGTCTACAATTGTAAGTATGTATCGGTTATTTCGATCAGTTTTGGGCTGGATTGGTCCGACTATATCTATAGCGACTCTCTGGAAGGGGGTCTCGATTATAGGCATGGTACCCAGGGGTAATTACCGACACGACCCTTAGGTACAGTTCGTTGACATACGTCACAACTTCTGCAGAATCTAGTTATATCTGCTTGGCAACCTGGCCAATAAAAATCAGATAATATCTTATGTTTAGTCTTTCTAGCACCCTGATGTCCTCCGAGTATCGACTCATGAGCCATCTTCATGACAAACTGCCTGTATGCTTTGGGAACTACAAGTTGTAAAGTAGTATCCTCAACTTCGCCATTAATCACTTTAAAGTTGCGATACAAAAATCCATTTCGCCAAACATAACTATGAGTGCGCCCAAACCTATTGAGGGGTGCCTCCTCATGAGAATCCGCTAATCTTCTACATTTCGACAAAGTTACGTCACCCATTTGTGCTTTCTTAAAATCCCCCGTTTTAACTTTTGGTAATGCCTTTGGAACATTAAGTTTTGGTAACGGTTTTCCAATGGCAGCTTTCTGAGCCCTAGTTTGAACTGCTCCAACTTTTTCTCTACATTTCCCATCCGTTGTTTTTCACCAATTAGGGTCTGGATCACCAGGTCCCCTAACACCATCTATATTTCCCAGGAGAATATCATACAATGGATTACGGAAACAAGAAGCTTCTACAATTCCCGAAAAAAATGGTGTATCAATCCGTAGTCTTGCTACGGGGATTGTTCTTATAGTACCGTCTGCTAATGCCAATGTTTCAGCTGCCCAGTAAATTGTTCGGGTAAAACCAATTCTCGACGTATAATCACACCATCACAACCACACTATCCCTAAGCACACTAACTACCCTTCCATTTACACGACCTTGTTCTACAGGAGCTTTCCGACAAAACTTTACATCACATGCCGCACTCATCAATGGCAACGTATTTCCACACTTAAGGGTTACTTTTCCTTCATTTACGCAACAACTACCTAACTGACTATTTGGTGTAGATACCATCACACATGCAACTGTACCAATATGATCAGTAGGTTCATATTCGAGTTCATGATTTGGCCATGTTCTTTCATGCGACACATGAGGAACATCTTTCTCAGTTACTGCGGCTGCTCTACTCTGTGGAGTGGTTCGAAACCAACATTCAGTTGCGGTGTGACCCAATTTGTGGCATATGTCACACTGACGTTGCCTGCTAGGTCGCCTTACGAAAGGAGGTTGGGCCCAGGCTTCAGGACCTACTCTACGTCTGTCAGGACGTTGGTTAAAACTATTACCTTGCGACGGTTTATTTTGCTGGGAATGGGAGGGGTGCCCTTGAGAGGGTCTTCTTTCAGCGGCAGAATAGTTTTGAAATTCTCCCCCATGTGCATCTAAGTATTGTTCCGCCATTTTAGTCAAACCGTTATTGATTTCGGAGCTCTTTGGAACATGCGTTAAGGAATTGTTCTCGTAACAGCAAATCGACCAATTTGGTATATTCTTTTGCCACTTTAGCCATTTCAACCCAACGCGTTAAGAGGTTTTCAAGTCGTACTGCAAACTGGACGGCACCCTCCCCATTTTCTGGTCTAGCCCATCTGAATTTTTGACGGAAACCATGTTCCGTTAGTTGATATTTCCTTAAGAGGGCATCTTTCAATTCGTCGTAATCAGTAGCCTTTGCTACGGGCAAGCGAGAATAAACTTCCAATGCCTTTCCCTGTAGTAATGCACCAAGATTTATAGCCCACTCGCTACTACGAACCCAATTTTGTGCAGTGGCAAAACGCTGAAATCGTTCAATGTACGCATCTAAATCATCAGTGTTATCATTGAACGGTGGAAGCTTGGGTGCAGGAGCCCTATTCAATAAATTCGGCCTACTGTCAAACTGTCTGTTACTCTTTCAATCTTCTAAATTTGTCTTAAAAGTTCAAGTATTTCCTTTTCTTGTCTTTTCATTTCTATTTCATGGGCCCTCAAATCACGTGCAATTGCATCAGCGTCTTTCCTAGCCCTATCAGCTCATTCTCCCTCTTCCTTTACAAACTTATGTAAATCAGCTCCACTAAGCCCAAACGACGCGCTGAAGTCCGCCAGTATTTGAGTATCCATTACAGCAACTACAAGTTTAAATGCTCGGTCAGGTACAAACACAGTTGGCCTTCAATAGGTACTGATTACTGGTTAGGTACTGATCTTAAATACTACAACATATAATATATTACGAAACACATATAAACTCTCTTCTCTAAACCCGATGTCAGTTGTCTGCTCTCACCTTTAAAAAGCTTTCATAAATTTCGTTTTAATAAATTCCCGGACAGGCCACCATAAATGTCACGGATTCTTTTCAAGAGAGCAGTCGACAACGATGTAAAGACGGACAGAGAGAGTATATGAGTTTCACAAGTTCAATATAATTGTTAACAACAACAATAAAAATTAATATTGGTTACATAGAACAAAATAAATCATCATTTTCTATATATATCCTTTTAAACTTCCACTTCTATACTTCATATGGCTTTCTTTCTTATGGTCCTAGTTTTGTTCTATGTAACCAATATTAATTTTTATTGTTGTTGTTAACAATTATATTGAACTTGTGAAACTCATATACTCTCTCTGTCCGTCTTTACATCGTTGTCGACTGCTCTCTTGAAAAGAATCCGTCACAGGCATAGCTATGCAATTTACACAAACTGATGATTGAATCTCGGTAATTTGTAAATGGATCATGCCCAAGCATGGTGGACATTTTTTGTGTGGCATTTGGTTCCGTGGCTCAGCGTAAATGACTACTACGTCAGTCAGCATGGTAAGGGTTAATCTCGAGGACATTGCACTAGATTTTGTTTTTGCACAAAATGTCCTAATCAGAAGCAGGTTTTGAACATGGTGCACACATTTTCTTGATCTAATCTATATCTTAATGTAATTCCCTTCGCAACAAAACTAAACTATGAATACAAGCACACCCTCTGTATTGTTACATCATTCAAGTCAGAGCAATGAAGCAATGAGCAATTCGGGTCAGAGCAATGAATAAAGGTATACAACAAATATCATGTATTCTCTACTTACTCGTGGATGCTATTTTCCTGTGCACGGCCACCATACTGTTGACGGTACACGTAGTCTGTTGCACCCATGGGTGCAGCATCTACACTCACTTGCTGTAGGCATCACAGCTGCACAATGGCCACAATGACACCTGTAAACAATGCAAACCAGTTCAAACGCTAAAGAGCTAATTTCAATGACTTCATACCGGCCTCAATTATTAGGGCATACTAACATGTCAAAATAGAAAAAAAAACACGCCGATGCTGCCTCGTTTCCAACTCTTTTTCCCACTTCTGAATCCATTCCCTAGATTGAGAAAATCTGGTTATGAAATTAGCTCAAGCGGAAATGACGAAAAGCTGGTGTGAGGTGCCACGTTCTCCCTCCCCCCACCCTTTCCGTGATTTGTGGTAACTTCACTAATTTGCCACTACAAATGCTAGGAAATTACTAATAGACCACCCCTGAATTTCTTGTGCACTCTTACAGTTGGCTCCTTCAATCTGCTAACCAAATGAAATATGTGTAGGGCAAGTAAAGTACTCAATAACTGTGGAGGTGAAATAGCGCCCCCTTTTTTGTTTCTTTGCCATGGGTTGAGATGTTATACATGTAGCACCTATGCTTTCATATCAAGCCATTGTATATACCATG
This sequence comes from Apostichopus japonicus, assembly GCF_037975245.1. Classification (NCBI taxonomy): domain Eukaryota; kingdom Metazoa; phylum Echinodermata; class Holothuroidea; order Aspidochirotida; family Stichopodidae; genus Apostichopus; species Apostichopus japonicus. The sequence goes on from NC_092577.1 coordinate 21,399,811, forward strand.
AACAAGAACTCTTGTGTACTTTTTTTCTGCCCATATCTACTCAATCAGATATGTTTATGTTGTTTTTAGTTCAGGAGTAATATTAAGAAAGATGTAGGGACTTGCTAGGGAATAAATCAACACTCGTAATGTATTTAGGGTTGGGTATTTATTGATTATTGTTGAACGTTATTTCTAGTCCGAAGAGTAATTGGGCTTACATAGACTCAACAGGGGAAGGGGTTTTGCGAGTGTTTAACGGTATGTAAATGCACTCATAGTTAATTTAACCTAACTTGTAACAAGTTCCACGCTCTGTAAAACGAGGGTTTCAGACCCAGAGTGACAGGTTGAATAAATCGCCGATGCTTTCATATCAAGCCATTGTTATATACCATGAACAAGAAGTCTTGTGTACTTTTTTCTGCCCATATCTACTCAATCAGCTGGCTCATTAGCACCACCATCTGCTGTAATAAATAAGAGGAAGGCTAAGCCGAGGAGCAGGAACCTGTGATGGCTATAAGCGAGACCTGTGACCTCTAGACGCAAAACCTGTGACGGCTAGACGTAGAACCTGTGACGGCTAGATGCGGAAACCTGTGGAACACCCCAGGGCAACATATGTCTGTGTGAAATGTTCCTAGGGCATGTGCTGCCACGACTTTTAAGGAAAATAGTAACTTCTTTAACTTAACTCCACCGCACATTCATGTTAATTTTGCTGCCCCATCAACAAATTGGCTAGCTAAGTGTATGAGCAAAGTTAGGAAACATTTATCGGTTCTAGGCCTAACTAGTGACACAACTATCCTATATACAGTAGCATGGTGGGCTCATAATTGACGCACTTAAGGATTTGATGAACGATATCTATGAAGGAAAAAATCAAAATTACTCAACTGTATGTGTTTTTCATATGTGTAGTTACTCATAACTGTTCTGATCTCAAAATATTTAAGGTTCTGTGCTTATGCACCGTACAATTGAAGAGAATTTGACCACAAAATGTCTGCCGTGTCAAGTTCTTTCATACCCCTAAATTGACACATTCGTCGATAAGCTAACTGTAGTGTAGGCCTTAGTATACATCCATTGACTTTATGATGCTGTTTGCTATGCTCTGAGCCTCTAAGCTCAGACAGGTCAGGTCCCAGAGAGAAGTGTTATGAAATTGAGGTAATGTTGGGTATTTTTAGGGTGTAACATTTTCAAATGGCCAAAAAACGTGCAAAACTGGGGGAGGGTAAAAGCTGAAAAAATAGCACAATTTGGTCAGCCAACTTATGAAATATGCAATTCTGCTTGACTGCAAAAAGTTTAGGTGGCCTGCTGTATCGTTGCTAGTAATAATTGGAGGTGCGTCAATTACGGGGGTGCGTCAATTATGAAGCCTTCACTATATAGTACGCTAGGCGTAACGTTACCATTGTGTTCCGTGAAGATCAATTTCGACATCGCTGTCCGATCCCGCTTCCTCTTCGCTGGTCTCTGGTTCGAACATGTAGGGAAAAACTTCCCCACGATCGTCGACCATGTCCTCCATTTCCCTGCCTTCTTCGCTATCAATTGCTATCTGAATACTGTGTGTCAATGCCACAGGCAGCCATTTCGCGATATGTATAAGTTATGCTGTGTATGCTGTGCTGTGTATATATGCGTACTACAGTGCGTGTATAGAAACTGTATGTGGTAGCAATAAGCAGTTCCATGCGACGATATCATGCACTTTCGTCTTCGTAAACAAATGACGTCATTTGTTTTCGACTTTCCCTGAACGAGTCAATGTAGCCGATTTTTTCGGAGTTTGTCGCTTGATAGGAAGAAAATGCAAAGAATTTATGAAAAAAAGATGTCATTAGATGTTTTCTTCGATCTCTTATGTATCAATTTGTGATTTTTCATGTTAATCCAAATCTTAACTTTCTTGTAACAGACTGGTGAAAAAGGTAATATTTTCGAGAAGTTGGAGATTTCTACATACCCAATGCACTGCGCAGAACATATAGAGTTTGCACTCCTCTGCGCTCCCCCGTGACGTCACTGAATCTATTACGTAATAGTACCTTTTTTTATACCCCTTTGGAGACGGAAAAAAATCGCGGTGTTGGGTTTTTCTTAATGTAAGAATTGTTAAGTTTAATATTATGTAAAGTCAAGTCTACGTCTCACTTGACCTTTAAACACTATGGTTTTGATATAACTGTTGCACGACGTATTTGTTACATCTGGAAAGAAATATGAAATTCCTAATTGTTTCACTGAACCTCTCTCTCATGTGAAATGGTTTCCTAGAGAAGACTTTGTGCTATGAAGAAATCTCATTTATGTACTCTTATAAAATATTTGATGTCAGTACCTGTTGTATAATATCCAGACAGAATTTTGTGCTTTTTACGTGACCCGCCATGCGGGATATAAAACGTCACGGCCAAACGGCACTACCGAACCATCCCATTCTGAAAAACGAAACTCAGGTCAAGCGAGCCAATAAAACATACGCCCGCCGACCTGCAGAGACAAAACGCCCAACCCCCCCCCCCTGAAACATTCAAAAAAACACAAAAGGACGACCAGCACGGAGCGAAACGAAAAACCCCTCCCCAGCACACCACCGTCCAAAAAAGGCAGCCCCAGATAAACGGCGAAAATCACCTTCAATCTGAAGGCGAATGTCAGACTTCACCGCCTCCAGGACCGCCCGCCAAGTGGCAAATTTCCCCCTAAAAACCACATCACATCTATTCCGCCAAACATGTTTTTTCACAATAGAGCAAACAAAAATAATGCGATGCAAAACAGCAACCGAACAAACTGGAGGGTCTACCCCATATAAAATAAAGCCCTGCCCTACCGACCATGAACGGTCTCCCGTAACACGGTCGGTCCAGGTCTGGAACCACTCCCATAAGTTAACTACAAAGCAACAATGCCAAAAAACATGAGCGGTACTCTCTAAGCTGTCACAGCCGGTCCATAGTTAATACTACTTTGCATCTCATTTGGCAAGTGCAATGGGTATGTTGTCTCTATGCTTTTTATACAGTAACTGAACATACATGTCATATTAATCACTCACATATACAGGACACATTTAATAATACTATTCAATGAATTTCCACATTCCTCTTGAAGGTAAATTTTGCAGATAGGGAACTTTAAGTGATAAACAGATTGTTCACATTATTACAGTCTTTTCATACAATGTTTGGAAGTTCTTTTCAGTAAACTCTCACTGGAAGTACATATCAGTTATCTTACCCAGTAAACATTTTGACGTCGGATCGACGTTGGGTTTGGGTCGCGTGAAATGGTCGGACCGACGTCTCCCACGTTTCCGTTTGCAAAGTGGGGCAACGTCGATTCGACGTCGATTCAGACGTCCAATATTCGTTGGTCCGACGTTTGGCCGACTCTTCGGTATACCGTTGAAACGACGTTCATTGGACGTCTTTCCAACAATTAATGTCGACGTCAATTCGACGTCGATGAAACCGTCCAATATTCGTTGATCCGACGTTTGGCCGACTCTTCGGTATACGTTGAAACGACGTTAACTGGACGTCTTCCCAACATTCAATGTCGACGTCGAAACGACGTCGATAAAACCGTCCAATAATCGTCGGTCCGACGTTTGGCCGACTCTACGTTATACCGTTCAAACGACGTTCATTGCACGTCTTTCCAACATTTAATGTCGACGTCGAATCGACGTCGATGAAACCGTCCAAAATTCGTTGGTCCGACCTTTGGCCGACTCTTTGGTATACCTTTCAAACGACGTTCATTTGACGTCTTTCCAACATTTAATGTCGACGTCGAATCGACGTCGATGAAACCGTCCAATATTCGTTGGTCCGACGTTTGGCCGACTCTTCGGTATACCGTTCAAACGACGTTTTTCCAACATTTAATGTCGACGTTGATTTGACGTCGATGAAACCGTCCAAAATTCGTTGGTCCGACGTTTGGCCGACTCTTCGGTATACCGTTCAAACGACGTTTTTCCAACATTTAATGTCGACGTTGATTTGACGTCGATGAAACCGTCCAAAATTCGTTGGTCCGACGTTTGGCCGACTCTTCGGTATACAGTTAAAACGACGTTCATTGGACGTCTTTCCAACAATTAATGTCGACGTCGATGAAACCGTCCAATAATCGTTGGTCCGACGTTTGGTCGACTCTTCGGTATAACGTTGAAACGACGTTAACTGGACGTCTTCCCAACATTCAATGTCGACGTCGAAACGACGTCGATAAAACCGTCCAATAATCGTCGGTCCGACGTTTGGCCGACTCTACGTTATACCGTTCAAACGACGTTCATTGCACGTCTTTCCAATATTTAATGTCGACGTCGAATCGACGTCGATGAAACCGTCCAAAATTCGTTGGTCCGACCTTTGGCCGACTCTTTGGTATACCTTTCAAACGACGTTCATTTGACGTCTTTCCAACATTTAATGTCGACGTCGAATCGACGTCGATGAAACCGTCCAATATTCGTTGGTCCGACGTTTGGCCGACTCTTCGGTATACCGTTGAAACGACGTTCATTTGACGTTTTTCCAACATTTAATGTCGACGTTGATTTCACGTCGATGAAACCGTCCATTATTCGTTGGTCCGACGTTTGGCCGACTCTTCGATATACCAAACGACGTTAAGTGGACGTCTTTGTAACACATCATTTTAACGTCGGATTGACTCTGGCTTGGTTTATAGTTTACTAACAAATTACACAATGTATGGTAAGTTTGTTTTAAATCGAAAAATGAAAAACATGAGTTGATTGAAATATTTCGTTTTAAAAGAAAACGGCCCTTTTATATTTGATTACAATAATATGATAAAGTCACAAGAAAAGTCTACTATAAATTTAATAGAGGTGAAATGCGCTACATAGCACAGACTATATGTTACTACAGCTGCATGTTTATTAGTTTCCAGTTAAAATGCAATAGAAGTTGTTGACTGTTGTTCCAAACTTGTCAACATAAACCGTTGTGGTAAAAAGGAGCGCTCTACATGTACATTGTCGTACGAGTTACACCCCACCGCCGATGAAATGCCATATGTTAAAGTCCCATTCAGAGTTTCCTCATGAATTTCAGAAAACAAACTTCCGAATTAGATTCCAACGTTTCTTAACCTAAATACACTCTGACCAGGTGGGTTTTATGGAGAAAAGCTGTCGCAATCGAAAGAAAGAAAAAAAAAATTTTTCTGTCGTCCTTATGGCGGTAACGATTTACCGTAATATCACTGCAACCGCCTACGGTTCATTACACAAATGTAAAGAAAATAGTCCATGCAGTCCTATTGGTATCGCATTTTACAAGTAGAATATGTTTGACACCGCTAGGTCACGGTACTAATCTCCCACCAAAATATGCCTTCTCGCATTCACTACACTAGAGGTAGGGAAAATCCCGAAAACACTCGAGAAGTACAAAAAGGAAAATTACCAACAAAATAAAACAATGTAAAATATAAATATTGAAAGCCACGAGCATTTTCCCATAACAGCAATCCAAAACAAGTAGTGATTGCCTAGTCTGTAATACAACTGAAATTTCGAAATATATAATCTACAAGATGTAAGGTCATTAATCTCGTTGCACTTTTGACCTTCCCTTGGTTCCCACGATCCCTTAAAAAGAAAAACATAAGAAATTGCTTGACCCGCTATTTCAGACGTCTAGTCAATTCAGAAAAAAACAATAAAAAGATAAACAGCACGTGACGTTTCTTTCTCACTCTTGGTTGGTCCTTTCAATGACAGATTTGATGAATTAGGTAACATTGAACCAATCAGTGACCAGATGCCCGAACATGAGTGAGCCCAATTGCGGAGTTGTTATTTCAGAGGCATGTCAGTAGGGAAAAGTTAGTCGAAACAATCGCTCTTAGCTAGTGATCGTTGTTTGCGGACGTACAGGCTATTTAAGTAAACATGGTTTCTTATCAGTATCTTGAAGTAACTTAACAACGCTAATTGGACTTTAATTTAGAGACGGGAGAGGTAATCTTATAATCAACGGAATATTTGACTCATTTACTTGAGCAAGGGCGAGAAATCGAGATACCAGTTACACCGAGCTCACAAGGCGTCGTCACACTCGCAGCAGTAAACCACCTCATAACACTTGTTACGGATCGCCATTCCAGCCTAATAACTTTTTTTCCAATTAATACGAGAATAAACGCAATAATATAGATATCGTGCTACCAAAAACACGGAATGAGCAGTATCGATAGAGTTGATAGGTAAGTACATATTTATCCCATCAGTTGTTTAATCATCATGTTACTCGTTCTCAGTTGCTTAGTCAATAACTGCAGAGTAGAAATAAGATACCGAATTGATCATGCCCTGGATAACACTACAGTCTGTACAGGAAGGGCATATGCCGTGGACCTATCAAGTATCAACCGATGTTTTCAATAGCAGTTGGTATATAGTTGCAGTACAATATTTGTATATACTATTTTTATTTGTAGCTTATTTGGCTAATGCTTGAATCCCAACACCCTCTAACTTAGATTAAAGTTCAGGCCAGGATTTCCTTTGTAAGAATTTTTTTTTTGTAAAGTCGGCCTGCGTATCGACCAGCATGTAGCAGTGCTAATTTTAAAGGTATGCAGTATTTCCGCGAAATATGCCAGAAAATTAAATATGGTCACCTTTGGTCATAATTCTTAAATTGTTTTTATTACCGCCTTCGAAGAAATTTACCCCACTGAGAAATTCTTTCATCTTGGGTGTTCATTAAGAAAATGTCCGAGAACAATTTGGAGAATAACGACCTCCAGGAAAATACTTTTTGAAAATGTCTAGCAATTATAAAGTGCTATAATTTGGGGCCTATGCAGACTACTTTTAAACTGGGGGTGGTAACTTGATAATAGTCACCAAAAATATGGTGGGATAAGAAAATTGCCAGAATGGCTTCTGGTCACTACCAATCTTATATAATAACTCACCATTTTGTATTTAAGCACTCTTAATTTGTAAGAAAAAAGTAGCACCATCCTCTGGGAAAGGCACTGGAGGAGCCAGGAAGCAAACAGAATACCACCAGCATGTAGTTTATAGGTCATGCAGGCACTTTGGGCTGATATGAGGCTAAGGACTACTTTGAATTGTAATAAAAAATCTTTCACTAGGAGAATGGAATTGCATTTGATGCAAGGATGTAGACCCTGCAAGATTTTTTACTGATTACTTTTACTGCATAGTCTTCAAAATGTGTTAGAAGACTATAATATAGCCATTACTATTTACAAGGCATGTTTAGTGAAAGGAACAGTTTAATGACAGTTCAAAAGTGTCACACTAAAGTTAAACAATGTGAAAGCAGTCTTGATATTGATAATGGAAAGATGATCTAGGCTTATGTTGAAGTTAAAGTATCGACTTTAATCAAGCTGACAATCTGGCTGTTGTGCCTGCCTGTCCTTGCGGGCACCAGTCCGGTCTGCAGCATGTTTTAGCCATAATTTAATGACTGCTTCCACCTGTGACTGGGTTGCTGTTTTTGTCAAAGGGTTTCTTGAGATGGCCCCTAGGGACAATAGGAAAAAACGAAGAGCAATTATAAGTATAATCACATGAATAAACCAAGAGAAAATGTAATCTAATGACTGACCGCATGACTTTATTGATATTATGTTGTTTATTTCAGGCAAGTCTCATCCCAAATGATTGGAGGGCATTGATGATACTTATCAACTTGGTCCAATTTTACTGCTCTGCTCAGCGCTTTGCAAAGATGAGTACATTATCTTATATGAATTACAGTCACACATTGCAGTCTGACAAAACCATTAAATCTACACAAAGTTGCTTGATGGTTAAAATATGGGCCTTGGCCTTTTGGGAAGATGTATACAGTGCATAATGTTTGTGTGATGCATCATTGGAGCACTGTTAGTTTGTCACAGTATATATACCATTTGAACAACTGGGACGATTTTGTAATTATAGGCATTTGTATACTTACTAAAAATCAAATCTTTCAGAAGAAGGGTAGAAAAGGCTTTCTTTTCGGCACTCCCCCTGCCTAACCAGTTGAATTCTGTGGCCAAGGCACTGCTCATTAGGAAGGATAAAATCCTTCTTACACTACTATCCAAGTTAGTCCCACCTATCATAGACAGCTTCTGGACCTATATAAGGAGGTGATGGCGAAAAAAGATGAAATTTATTAAGGAACAAAGTTTATGTTATCCAGTTGTAATAAGTTATGAATTGTTTACTTGTTATTTACCACCACACTACTATTAGTATTACATTAGTTGTAATTAATTTATTTGCTAAAAATATGTATTTGGTAAACATTACTACAAGAAGTATAATTAAAAAGTAATATATTTCAGAATGTATGTAGTTAACAGAGATACAATTTTTTCAAAAACATAATGCAAATATATCTCAGATAGAGGTATGACTTATGACAGGAGTGGGGTCACTGGGTGCATAAGTATCTAAGAGTTTGGCAAGATTGTTTAAAACTGTACGACTCCTACCACTCCCAGTTGAAGAAAAAAAAGTAGTGCAATTTTTAAAGCAATATGAAATTATAAGGCTCAAAGAGCAAATTTTAAACTGTGCCATCTACACTTATAACTTGGGTTGAAATATGAGACTTATAGACCACATAGCATCATATGTCTATTTAATATGGCTGTGAAAAGGTTTTCATTAACTTTATATTACAAATTGATGGAGCACGAAATTACAGCAAGTTACATTTAGTCTAAAACTCAATCATAGAACGCTTACACTACTGGTTTCTTTAAAAACTTGCAATCAAAAACACACAAAAAACATTTCTTACCAGTTTTTTCCTTGATCCTGTGTCATTTTTAAGTTTTTCCTCCAAAGAAGTTATACCTTCAAGGGACTTTAGAGGAAATTCATTTAGCCAATCGTCTTCTTCACTCTCTGGTAGGACGTTTGCCTCAGTCAGTGTTTTTAGCAACTCCTTGTTGTGCTGAACCTCCGCCTTAATCTCCGTCAGCATCGAGATTACCCTTTTTTCAAAATCTAATAAAAGTTGACAACAACAAAATAAACTTAGTTACATTCCTATAAACTCCATGTGTCATAGTAAAACTGTGTTCCCTTAAAAATTATACTGTACATTAGGTCTTTCATTTTTTGTTGTTGCATATTTAGCATCAATTTAATAATAAATAACAATTCACAAGAATATAAATAATATTAAATAGTAACAAATATTACTTCGTCTTCATACCTTAGCATTTTTTGTTTCGATGATAATCATAACATTTGCAATCATGCGTGTGTGTGTGTGTGTGCGTGCGTTTGTGACGCCCAGCTTGTAAACACGATATCTCAAGAAGGGAAGCTTGGACAGTTCTCATATGTGGTACATAGGAGTACCTTATTGAGTACAAGAAGCCTATTGTTTTTGGTGTAGGTCAGAGGTCATTTAAGGTCACCAGGGGTCAAATAGTGATAAGCTTGTAAACATGATATCTCAAGAAGCAAAGCTTGGATTGATTTCATATTTGGTATGTAGGTTGACCACATTAAGTACAAAAAGCCTATCGTTTTTGGTGGATGTCGAAGGTCATTTAGGGTCACCAGGGGTCAACTTGTAAAAACCTTTTCATAATATATAGGTATCTCCCATCGTCCAGCCTATAAGTAGATGACATGGGCGATTCGCCTCATAAGAATAGGAGAGCCTATTGACAATTGCAAATGATCTTACGGGCATCCGTAGATTTGAATCTGAACTCGCGACAATATCCCCATTGACGTAAGTGTGTCGCTAAAAGTCCTGAATTGCTATGTACATAGCTACATACCTGTGTGTGTGTAACAGTGTCTTCCAAGGCTTGCTTGCAGACCATAGATATATATAAAAGTGCTAGAGCTACTGCAACACTTGTCACTCATCCGTATGGATATTTTCCTAAAGTGTTCATGGATTTCGATGGAATAGTGCATTTGAATGGCGAAGCATGCCTTCTCTAGAAAATATTTGTAGATCATTGGTAGTTCTGGTTGGATGTAAGTTGCACAGGTACCACGAATTTCAAAACATTTCTTGGCCAGCTGCCAATGAGAAACTGGGTCACGCACCTGTGAACTTGAGATTTGTTTTCACTTCATGGAGTTGGCTGTAATGTTGGCCTAGTTTTTCTCAACTTGTGAAACTACCATTGACAGGTTCCAACAAGGTTGATATTTTGGGACTAGTTGTGAATGGGGGTAAGGGATTGTTTCAAAACATAACAGTCATGTGATCCAATGTCAACAAAGGTCAATCAGGGGTCAAAAACTAGTATTTTTGCAATAACTTGAGAACCAAATGTCCATCAAGGTTGGGAGTTACGCTATTGTAATATAATAGTCGACCTGCATTTGGGTGACCTTTGACCTCAGGTTCACCTCCAGTGACCTGTGTTAGCTTCTTTCAAGTTGATTCTTTGAAGTTTCGTGGGCATATTCCAATCTAAATTGTCCATAAGTGGACTCCTCTGCAACCTTAATGTGCGAAGTTATTAGCGATTTGGTTTGGTTTGTAATACTTGGTGTGCGGATTCATAACATTGAGTACAAGAACCGTACTGTTTTTGATGGAGGTGTGTATAACCACGTACAGACTGACCTGTGTTAGCATGCCATAGTGTTATTGTAACAGCTAGTTCTGGTTATATACTAACAAGCAGAAGTCTAGTGCATTGAAGTCATCGAAACCTCAATGCATTTTGCATTCTGGTTTTAATTGAAACAATTCAAACATGTGTCAATTGCTTTAATGAAGCTGAATGTTCTGTAAACCAATAGAGCTAATGTACAATGCTTTATAAATAATTGAAAAGAGTTAAAAGAAAATTACCAGGGAAATGGAAAGAAGAGGCTGCACTATTGTCCAAAGTTTGGTTGGGGAAGCAAGGTGGGGTTGGAGAGCGTGGTGGGGCAGGAGATAGAGCAAGCGGAGTTACTGGTGTTGAAGTTAATGGAAATGATGGTGGTCTGGGTCGCTTTGGTGAGGCAGGAAACTCCTCATCACTCGAGCTTTCAACCATATAACGTTGATTAGGTCTGCAATAAAAAAAAAATAAAAAAATTACCATAATACAATAATGATAACCGAAAATCTATCTTACTTTGACCACTTTTACGCTAACAAATCACCCTCCCACCCCAGTTGAAAAGAGAAACTTGGTGATAATTATACTTTGGTGCTTCACTGCTTTGTATATATGTGTGACTCTATCAGTCTTTTTGCTGTGTTGGGACTTACTTTCGTTTTCTTCCTATGGTTACTTCCTCATCTCCTGTCTGTAGGTCTGACTCATCTTCAGCCTGCCTTAGTTTGGAAACTGCCTTGTCATATGAATCTGTATGGAATAATATAAAATATGCCCCATGTATTTGAATACCTTTACTTTGAATTTGTGAAGTTACATTTTTATTTTATTCCTTGGTAAATTGAAAAATATCAGGAAACAGTTGGATAACCCAGCCAAAATGAGAAGGATAAACAAAGGGCATGAGACAGGGTGGGGGGGGGTCCTTATAGATTAGGTAACCACTGGACAGAGCACTTGTGAGTTCATAGCCCATCGTGGTGAAACAGTGCGTTCAATGGTAGTTACTGCATTAATTTATTTACTGTTCTCCAACATTTCATCTCAAACTTCTGGGCTGGGCTGTGTAGCATATTAGCAACAAGTATTAAAACCAGTACTTAGAAATGGGGGCAAATAGAGAGTATGAAGACACACCCTTCAATTATATTTAACATAATTTTTACTTACTTGTTGCATAGAGTTTTCTTATTTTAAAAGCCTTCCAACTTGTCTCGGGCTCTGTGGTAGTCTTCAGAGCCTTTGCCAAACTTGCTGAAGATTTGAAGGGGGGCCACAAACAAGTACCCTCAGAAACCATCCATTTCTCATTGATGATGGCTATCTCCTTAGAGTCCGTAAACTCCACAATGTGATACAATGGGTCCATGCTAAGATTGAGTAATATAATTTTTCTAATTTATGTTAAAGTGATGATCATATATGTAAGTAAATGAAGTGTTAAAATGTATTTAACATTAAACTTAAACTAACAGTAACTGGCCTCAAGTCTCCTTAATATAAACTTCCTCTTTAATGTAGGATAGGCATAGCAATAAACCAATTTCTATGCGGTAAAAGTGCATATTTTTTGAAAATTTCCCTTGAATGTGATACCTGTAGATTTTCACTTATACTGTCAACTTGTAAAATTCCTATACACATTGATTCACAAGGATAGCTAAAATAATTTTCCTTGTGAGTGAATGATCGATAAACCACATACAAATCATCATTGGTAACAAAAAAGTTTTGCACTAGGCACACATCATTCCCTATTTGAACACAATTGTCCCCAGTGCAAAGAGTTATATGGACATTCAAATCTTTGTCATAAAAGTAGGCATACTGTGACATAGCTAAATGTCCTTCTGGCACTGGCCCATTTGAATGTTCTTGTTTGAGGATAGTGCACTCATTGTTCTTCATGCTTTTCTGAATTTCCCCCTTTCTCAACAGATGCCCAACTACTTGCCGCAGTGGCAGTGATGGCTTTTTCACCATTTTCTTCAATGTGCCCAAATAACTTTCAAATGGAAATGCAGAAACATTATCTAGTGGACCATATTTACGTGCATCATCAGCAAGATGAAGCAAACAATGTACATTGTACACTACCATTTCCTTGCCATACAATTTGGAGAAATGTGCAACAAACAGTTTTAATAATTCTTCAGAATAATCAATCAATGATGATTGGTTACAAAGCCTTGGTGACAACAGAATTTGAACTGCAACGGAAAGCAGCATGAAGTTGTGGTAAAGGTTCACTGGTATTTGGCTAGAAAGGACTAATGGACCAGTGTAGACTAAGAATTGACGGAACTCCGTAGCCTTCCATCTATCAACTTCTCGGAGTGATCTAGGTTTTCTTGAAAACTCTCTTGGCATGAACTCTCTAAGTGAAATCATCTTCTCAGAAATTGCATTGATCACTCTGGTTGGCATTCTAGTTTTGAGCGGACCTTTCATCCACAAACCCAGCAGTTTACGCGTAACACCCAAACACACCAGATGCATATAATCTAATGGAAATTGGGAAACTAATCCTATAGAAGTAGATGAAAATGGAGATTGTTCAAGGTGGTGATCTTCGTCAAGCATTTGTTGGAAACTTTCGTCAGTTCTTAAACTATCTGCACTTTCTTTGTACACCATTTTTCCCATCCAAGTTCCAGTTTGTATGCACCGATCACAGCCTTTGTAGGAGGAATGCCCTTTTACACGCTTTATTAAGGCACGAGCCGGGGCATCACAAATAACAGCAGATATTGAAAATTGGTATTTTGCCCCACAATGCTCAATACCATGTTCTTCGAGACTTTTAACCTCGTCAATTAATGGTTTTAAGAATTCATTAACTGGAGATGGTTTCGACATTCCAGAAAATATTCCAATTGGAAATGGTGTACTGTCAAAAATTTGATCAGTGATCCCCAAAATTGGCCAGAACTGCATATTTGAACTGCGAAACAGGGGTAGACCATCAATGTTAATTTTAATTGAGATAGATTCTTTACATGGCTGTGATAACTGCATTTTTGATTTAATGTAGTTAGCAATGCCAAAGTGATAGTACTTGCCCCCTGCTATGTTTTCAAAAGAAATGTCTTTAATGGGCTTCAGAAGTGATCTTGGATCCTTTGGCAAATCTATGTGGTATGGTTTTAAAATGTTTAACAAACTAGATACTGCTGTTTGTGATATGTTGTTTGATGTAGCCCATTCCCCCAACTGATCAGAGAGGCTCATTTCATCAACATCTGACTGGCTACTACAACATGGTGAAAGCTCTTCAAATTCACTTTCAGAATTACTGCTAGGCCTGTGGGTAACTCCAGGATTGTTTAATGTATTGTTGAAGAGGTGTTTGCTTTCAGAAGGCCTAGTGCTAAGCCTAACATTGTCATGGCCTGTTTGTGATACTGTGGGGCTAGAAGTAAAATTTAGTGCAGTATTTGTGACTGGAATGTCTAAGTTGCTGGGCTCTTGAACCAGTTTAGGAACTTTACTCTTATCTATTTTGAGATAGGGGTGGTGCTTTAGTTGAAATTGTACATTACGTCTTGTTTTCCAATACGATATTGGTTTTACATAAGCCATAGCAAAGAACAAATGTTGAAAATTCGAGACTTAAGCTAGCTACGGGCAGTTGTGCTCAACTGGCCTAAAATATCCTCTTAGTCTCAGAGGGAACTATATTGAGTATTCAAGACAGGTGTGGGGATTTTGTCTTTCCTAAACTGTTATTGTTAAATTAATATCCCAGTGTCCCTGGGCATTCTCTTCTTTGGGATTGTGAACTAGCCTTTGGTCTAGGATAGTATCGAATATGGTAAAAAACACTTTTGCTGCCGTTTTTGGTAATGTTTAAGAATACGATATAGGAGGGGGGGGGATCCTAGCTTGGGGCAGTTTGAAACTGGGAGTGGGACGAAAATTGTAGCAACCCCTGGGCCTAAGCTCAATTATTTACCTTTATTGTTATACCGTTCGAAGAATAGACCTAGCCTTTGTTTGAAAAAATAAAATTGACCCCCTACGTCTAGGCCTTGTCCGACTTCATAAAGAGGAACAAAATGAGGACGTTATCATTTCAGTTTCTGCTATACTCCAGTATAGGGTATAACTTAATTCGAGGAATCAACAAAAAACAGACAAGGCCTAGGCTATAACATCCTACCGCCTGTGCAGTATATACAACAGCATACACTAGGTTGGCCCATAAATAAATCTGAGCCTATAGGCTATACATAGTATAGTATAACAATATAAGTATACAGAGCAATGTCCTTATTTCCACAAATTATATCGAATCCTTGGCAGTTTTGTTTTTTTGAGACCGCTGCCACTAGTTTTGCATTTATTATATAAAAACCTTGTACTCCGAAAAATCTCGTAACCGCAAATCCCTGTTTGATGCTGATCAATTTGTTATAGCTATAACGGCCGGTTAATGTATGTTAGACGTGGAATGTTTGTCATATATACAATGTATAATCCATGCCTCGCAAGCTGCGAGATCAAACACGTGCATGTAAAACGTGTATGAGTACAGCAACCAGCCGGTCATTGTGTAGGAGAGTGATTATTTATGTTAATATTTACGCGGGAAACCTTCAATGTGAGGGCGTGTGTTTGCACTAAAGGGAATATATGACTTATCTAACGTGTGGGATTCATATCAGTTATACGAGCAAGGGATGATACACGTAGCATATTTGGTCCCCGTTTCCGGAAACTGAATAAATTAAGAATTAACTAAAGATCTGATACTGTAGTCTATTGTAATATGGAAAGTTGCACTTGTGAAATATTGTCGAATGAAACCTTTTGTTTGACTTTTTGCTTGCACACATTTTGCAAGTCGAAGAGGCACTCCCCCCATGTAATCGCAATACTCCCCCCCCCCCCGTCAAGGAAAATTTAATTTGCCTCAAGTAATCAACAGTAACAGCTCTACAGAATCGTGCTATTAAGGCTTAGATCTTTATCAAATTTTAGTGTGATGTAGCTCACACTATTTGCACAAGAAATATTTGGAAGTAATTTATTCTAAATTAGTTTGGATCCTTTTGTCAACAGCCTTTAATTCACCGAATGTCCGAACGTTATATGTAGGCTTTATTTTGCATGTTTACAGTTTTGTAATGACGTACTTTGTGCTAAGAAAATGTAATCTTTTGTATTTTCAATTGTCCGAATGGTTGACTCATTAAAAGACCGTTTTGAACGAGAAGTCAATTTTGTTTCTATTTCTTAAGCCAGGTTCGGCATTTGCACGATCGTATTTAAGAATAAAATACGGTAGTGTTTTATAACCGCGAAAATAGATCGCATTCTGGCGCAGGAGCTATGTTTGATCTACCTAAGTTAGCAAATAACCAGTAGCTATAAAGGAGGTCCCACACTAGAAGTTTCAGCCTCGGCAACACTTAAAAGATGGGCCTGACCTATACTAAAGCATTAAAAACTTGACCCTTTGTTTATTTGCACGTGATTATTGGGCCTATATGACCAATTATCATGGGTCATGGCCAATCATACATTACATGACCCAGCCTATACATGAGATTTAATGCAGAGTTTTGGGGAGGGTGGGGGTAGTCTGCTGTGCTGTGAAAATATAAAACGGTATGAAAGAGTCGTACTGTTTTTATGTTGTTTACATTAATTCCAATTTAAAATTGAGTTGCCGTGGCAACAGCCCTAGCGCCCACACCAAATTAACAAACAGATTGTGACCGGAAATGGCGGATGAAACTCCCTATAAATGAGTGTTTCTGTGTGTGTGTTGGGGGGGGGCACCACATGGCTAAACCATGGCCCAGAGTCTACCTAGAATTAAACCAATGGTATAAGCTTTTTGACAGACATGTCAAGAAAGCGTCGGTACCCGACAGAACCACGATTTTTGGCAAGAAGTTGAGTTATTCTATAATGTGTGAGACATGTCCCCTTATGACCACCGTTAAAGTGTCGTGTTGCACAATTACAACTCGTAAATATTAAAAAACTGAACAAGCAACAACACTGAATTCCACTAAGGAGCAACCAAAATTCAACGCAATTATATAATGCTATGTTCGCGAGATTAGTATAGTGCAATTCGTCAAATCATTGAAGAGTAATTTTCTTTTTAATTTCCCGACTTTCTTTGAAAAAGTTTGGCACTCTTCAAATTACAGAAAATTAATCCGTTGACGAGATCCGTCGGTTGTACGGTCAAAACGGCAATTTCTAGAATCACGTTACCATCTCAACATTTTTCAGATATTTGTAGTTTTGCCAAAGTTGGTAACCTGCCAATTTGCAGAAACTTGAAGGAGATACTTTATCTCGTCAACATTTTCCGATTTCTGTCATTTTTGAGATAGTAGCAACTCAGTGTGCGACTCAGCAAATTACAGAAAATTAATAAATTAACAACATTCAATACCAAGTTTGTGAATTTTATGACGTTATCGTCTCGTCAACTCGACAATTTACCGTTGTTTGTGGTTTAGAAAAGTCGGTAACTGTTCAATGCAATGTCCCTTCTGCGCTACCATAGTCTTGGACAGCGCATAGAAAGAAACTGACATTCCTCTTTCACGTTCGCTCAGCAGAAGATGAAAGCGCTGCCGACGCACATTTGTCTACGGAAGTGTTATAAAAGCGTAGTCGGGGATGTGTTTGTGAGGATATGGGATGGGGTATAACGAGGTATGCTCTAGTGCATCAAACGATTACTTGATTCATTGTTATATGGAGATGCCATGACCGAATCAATTAGTTAAGTTAAACGTTACCTCAATATTACTGCACCAGATATGGTTCTTTCTTTCACTCGCAGTGCAAGTGTTATGGAAGAAAACGAGTGTAGATTTGCAATATACTTGTTAACATGTTTAACATTGCTCTATAGCTTCATTTTACTGAATATATGTCTCCTTTTATTGGATTCATTTAAGTTTTACTTACCTTAATAATGGCATGATAAGCGAGAAGTTGTTGTATATACTGACGGTACTTTCACAGCTTTCGTCTGAGTCGCATGATTGCCAGTGTTAAGTTGGATGTCACGGATACACGTATTTCGAAATGTTTATTTTACGTTATATTAATAAACTTATTAAACGTCGAAGGTATACGTATTCACGTAAGCGCCCGCTGTGGCAAAATTGATTCGACACCGATCCAACGAACTGTTTATGATATAGTATATTTCTAGATAGTCATTGGAGCGTATAAAGAGGGAAGCTTATATATTTCTACCGCCAATGCCGTTCCAACACCGAACTAGTTCAGCCGACGTCGATCCAACGAATCGTTTATGATTAGTCTATTTTGAATTGTTGTTTTAACGTCGTTTAATATGGCGTCTCTTCTCGACACTTCATTCGACGTCGATCCAACCAACTATATCAATGATTAAGTCGGAGAGACATTTACCGTGCGACGTCACCTGTCCGTAGTTGAACGGACGTCGATCCAACGAACCGCTTATGATTAGTCTGTTCTTTCTGGTCGTTTGAGCGTCGATGGGACGTCCTCAGTGCGACGTCGCCTGTCCGTTGTTGAACGAACGTCATTCTAACGAACCGTTTATGATTAGTCTATTCTTTGTGGTCGTTTGAGCGTCGATGGGACGTTCTCAGTGCGACGTCGCCTGTCCGTAGTTGAGCGGACGTAGATCTAACGAACCGTTTATGATTAGTCTATTCTTTCTGGTCGTTTGAGCGTCGATGGGACGTTCTCAGTGCGACGTCGCCTGTCCGTAGTTGAGCGGACGTGGATCCAGCGAACCGTTTATGATTAATCTATTCTGACTGGTCGTTTGAGCGTCGGAGGGACGTTTTCAGTGCGACGTCGCCTGTCCGTAGTTAAACCGACGTCGATACAACGAACCGTTTATGATTAGTCTATTCTGACTGGTCGTTTGAGCGTCGGAGGGACGTTTTCAGTGCGACGTCGCCTGTCCGTAGTTAAACCGACGTCGATCCAACGAACCGTTTATGATTAGTCTATTCTTTCTGGTCGTTTGAGCGTCGGAGGGACGTTTTCATTGCGACGTCGCCTGTCCGTAGTTAAACCGACGTCGATCCAACGAACCGTTTATGATTAGTCTATTCTGACTGGTCGTTTGAGCGTCGGAGGGACGTTTTCAGTGCGACGTCGCCTGTCCGTAGTTAAACCGACGTCGATACAACGAACCGTTTATGATTAGTCTATTCTGTCTGGTCGTTTGAGCGTCGATGGGACGTTCTCAATGCGACGTCGCCTGTCCGTAGTTAAACCGACGTCGATCCAACGAACCGTTTATGGCTAATCTATTCTTTCTGGTCGCTTGAGCGTCGGAGGGACGTTTTCAGTGCGACGTCGCCTGTCCGTAGTTAAACCGACGTCGATCCAACGAACCGTTTATGATTAGTCTATTCTGACTGGTCGTTTGAGCGTCGGAGGGACGTTTTCAGTGCGACGTCGCCTGTCCGTAGTTAAACCGACGTCGATCCAACGAACCGTTTATGATTAGTCTATTCTGACTGGTCGTTTGAGCGTCGGAGGGACGTTTTCAGTGCGACGTCGCCTGTCCGTAGTTAAACCGACGTCGATCCAACGAACCGTTTATGATTAGTCTTTTCTTTCTGGTCGTTTGAGCGTCGGAGGGACGTTTTCATTGCGACGTCGCCTGTCCGTTGTTAAACCGACGTCGATCCAACGAACCGTTTATGATTAGTCTATTCTTTCTGGTCGTTTGAGCGTCGGAGGGACGTTTTCAGTGCGACGTCGCCTGTCCGTAGTTGAACCGACGTCGATCCAACGAACCGTTTATGATTAGTCTATTCTTTCTGGTCGTTTGAGCGTCGATGGGACGTTCTCAATGCGACGTCGCCTGTCCGTAGTTGAGCGGACGTCGATCCAACGAACCGTTTATGACTAATCTATTCTGACTGGTCGTTTGAGCGTCGGAGGGACGTTTTCAGTGCGACGTCGCCTGTCCGTAGTTAAACCGACGTCGATCCAACGAACCGTTTATGATTAATCTATTCTGACTGGTCGTTTGAGCGTCGGAGGGACGTTTTCAGTGCGACGTCGCCTGTCCGTAGTTAAACCGACGTCGATACAACGAACCGTTTATGATTAGTCTATTCTGACTGGTCGTTTGAGCGTCGGAGGGACGTTTTCAGTGCGACGTCGCCTGTCCGTAGTTAAACCGACGTCGATACAACGAACCGTTTATGATTAGTCTATTCTGACTGGTCGTTTGAGCGTCGGAGGGACGTTTTCATTGCGACGTCTCCTGTCCGTAGTTGAACCGACGTCGATACAACGAACCGTTTATGATTAGTCTATTCTGACTGGTCGTTTGAGCGTCGGAGGGACGTTCTCATTGCGACGTCGCCTGTCCGTAGTTCATCCGACGTCGATCCAACGAACCTTTTATTATAGGTCTATTATAATAGGTCATTTCGGCGTCGGATGGACCATTGAAACGCGACGTATATTAAAGGGCTGTCATCCGACGTCGGAAAGACTACCTTTATATAACTACGATATTAACAAACGTCCATCCGCCGTCGTTAGGACGTCTAAAATTGAAAGGATTTATTTGTGACGTCAATCCGACGTCTGAACTACTACTTATGTTGGACACCGACGTTTAACCGACCATCTGGACCTAAACCCGACGTCGATCCGACGTCAAAATGTTTACTGGGTACAGACCTTTCTTTGTTTCCTTTTTACATATCAGGATATCTCATGTCACCCACTTCACCTCGGGATAGAAAACTTTATTCCCTAAAGGAGATGCACCAACAACATCGTTTTCCAATTTGAGGCATAGATGTTAATTAAAAAGTATCTGCAATCAACACCAGGAGGAGAATTCAATCAAAGAAGAAGAAAAATCCACACTTGTAATGCTAAAGTAGCTCATAGATGTAGCACCATACACTAACTTTGAAAATTTTCAATTCAACTAATCCGAGTAGAGCAAATATGACAATTTTAATTTATATATATGCTCTGAACATTATTACAGCAGTTAAACACAAACTTTTGAAACATATTGTTATAATTGTAATCACCTTTCACAATTCGTTCATAGAACATGTTTATACGAAATTTCAACAACGGAGCAACTCTGGGCATTCAGAGAATGCAGGTTGTAATTGAATATAACTTGCTTTATCTTTCTTACACTTACTGGTCTTTGAATGAATATAACGTTGAACATCAATCGCAAATATTAGGTAAGTTCGTATTTCGCTTACAATCATAAATATAATACTTCATGTGAAGTATAAGAAAATGATATGGGTGACTATATCCATTTCCGAACCCGAATACAAAAATCGTTTTGAAAAGAAGAACTTGGTTTAAAAACCGATTCTCTACGTGTAATATGAAAGACCCAGTAAAATGACAGTCCCAGTAAAATGAGTCCCAAAATAGATGCTCGATGTTCTCAGTTTCTCTGTTGCAGAAGGAACAAACCTCTATCATTTCTACCCATCAACGCTAAAGTTTATTTCAGCAACTCCACTTCTCTCTAGCAGTCGGAACTTTTCATAAACGATGGAAATACGCTTTAAAGATATACTGAGAGATATACGGCTAGCTCTATCTTGTGCTGTTCATAACATCAGTGCTATGGCAACCTGACCTTTTCCACAACTGGGGAATTGCAAGTATTAAACCCCAGTAAAAGGTATATCAGCATTAAAAACCTATTTCAACCTTACAAAAGTTAACGGCTTATTATGCTCATGAAACAGGTTACTAAGATAAATAATATTTCTATCCATTAAAATGTCATTCATAACAAGTTTGTTGTCGATACGAATATGAGAATTGTTCCAAATGACTTGGTTACCTAAATTCTGTTGGAGTAGAGAATGAAATATCACATCAAGCATAGATTATCTTACGAATGAAAGAATTTCTAATACTATATAGATATCATTCTTAGAACAGTTACAATGAAAAATAAACTGTTTCCCAAACGGCTTCAAATACATATCCAAAACCTTTTCCAAGTAACGTTTATATCATATGTATACCGCACAATCCAGGTACACTTTAAACTATTTATAACACTGTGTGGTTGGGAGAGTGTGATGCATTACTAAGTTTCTCGGCCTTTTGGTTAAGATCATGTGAAGTATCTGATCCTTTTCGAGGGAATGGTGATGCACACCGGACGATGATCACACAGTGACAGTCCCGATGCAAGGGGACTGGGGCTGAGAGCGGATCAGTCGTTTAATAGTTTGGTTTTCGTGCCCAGGTTCTTTCCTGTGCGAGTTTTCCTTAACAAATTTTTTTGTATAAAGCTCATGATTTGTGTAACTTTTAGTCCTCCGTTGCCAATAGTATTAATCATGACCAGCCTTTACTTTATCGGGGTCTACCACCCATATAAAGTCCAAAATAATTCTTTCTAAATCCTTTACGAAACTATTCGGTCGTTTTGACAATGATATTACGCCCTATTGGGGTCGAATCTCTAGATGACCATATTCTCAAAGTATTCTTAAGTCTAGAAAGTTTTATTTCATAATTCAGCCGGAAAACAGATCATTGCCATCACCCGTAAAGAGATCCCAAGCATCTGAACTGGTCCATGCGTAATAGTAAAGTCATATACTGCAGCTGGATTATGATTGCTATATGGGCCCTGCGGAAAAAGACTATACTTGGACATATTCATAGACAAGGCGGAAGCTTCTTTTAACTGCTTAATAAAACGAATCATATCCGTAATCGTGGTAACACTGCCATAAAGAAAATGTGTTACTTCTGTGTTACTTATTCTAATACCCTTAATTATTTCATTATTCTGTACTTGTATGGCAAATACCTCGGCCGCCAAGATAATTAAATATGGGCTTAATGGGGATCCCTGACGGACCTCTCGTTGAAGTGGAGAGAAACCCGTCCAATAACCAGTATTAAAAATACAACTATGACAATTACTATAAAAAAAATCAATCCACTTGTTAAAACTACTACCAAAGTTGAAATATTAAAGAGTTGTTTCAACGAACGACCATTGTAACTTATCAAAGGCCTTTTTAAAATCTACAAGAAACAAAAACCCTGGAATTTCATGATAAGAGCAATACTCTATTCAGTTTTAGACAAATGTAATGCTTTCCCCAATAAATATATTTCCCCCCCCCCCAAAAAAACGGTATGCTCAGGGCCAATGGTATTATGGAGAACGGATTTTAATCTAGAAGCTATCGCTCTCGAGCCAATTTTATAGTCAATGCTCAGGATGGAAAAAGGCAGGACCCTTATCAGATTTCAAAACTAATGTCACAATGCTCTTGAATGCTTCGCCGCCAAACTCCCATTATCATACCCATAATTTAACGAATCTAGTACTGTCACGGCTGTATTACTGGGACATGTGGGTTCGCAGATTTCCTTACAAATACTGGGGTGTTTACACTATCACAATCAACAAAATACAACAAGACGCTGTCAAAGTTAGTGAACAACTATTATTAGACGTCTTATTGCACTAATTTTAACATCAAAGTACTTAACACCAAAAGAAATCAATTAACTTATAATTAAATATTGAATATTATTCGCCCGTTAAGTTATATTGCATCCTCTATTATATTGCCCCTCTTGTTTCAGCTTACTATCCCTATGCAACGTGTAAACCATAATGTTCATACTATCCGTAGTTCAAAGTGGGTAAAAACGTCGCGTGTATACTCCAGGGTTCACCAGTATATATATGGGGCCACGTTCAGGTCTGTTCCTGGTACTTCGTTGGGCCAGACAGGAATCCCGGATTAGCTGGAGAAGATGCTAAAGTGCCCGTGGCACAGTGGTACCTTTTATTCAGACCTCCGACTTAGGTTCATTAAATATCCTTACACTAGCACTTAGCCTTACATTACGCGTCCAACGCGGCGCCACACGCAACGTACAACGCGGCGCCAAACGAAGGCGCAGGACGCAACGTGTAACGCGGCGATAAACGGAACGCCAAACACAGGGTCTAAATATGAAAACAGATACACAGCTACAGAGTCAACTTAACGGTGTCTACAATGCCGTTAACCGATGCAAATATACTAAGAACCAATCGATGTACCAAACGGCAGCAACGTATCTTTCTGAGAGCTGACCTAGGCGATTTCCTAATGCTCCTAATTACGGACTAACCGAAATATATACAGTCACAGCAGAATAATCTCTACTAAAGTACACACATTGCACGCAATTCAGAGCGCTACTAAATAACGTCAAATGATAACAATCGGTCAATAACGTTACTCATAAATAACTGGGCGTAATCTCCTCAGTGCAATAGTGCAGTTTGCTAACAATTTATACAACTCACAAATGTATCCAATAATATTCTAAACGCGTACAATATCTACTAACAATTATACACGGTGCTGTGGTATTAGAAACCTACCAACTTGGATAATAGTAAACTATATGATAACGTACCGTACGTCGACGTCTAGCGAGATTTTGTCAAAGAGTCCCCGCTGCACGTACCAACAGCTCCTTTTATACTAACCTGAACAATAGCTTAAGTTTACGCGCGTGAGAAAGTTACTACTTCAAAGAACACCGCCTCAGAGTTGCAGTCACCACACTTCCAGAGACCGAGAGGCCAGGTGCACGATTACTTACGTCATAGTAAACAACATAACGGGGATTTCCCGACATGGAAATATTACATTACTTCAACATTTAATACAGCATAAAGGATAGCCCTCAAAGTTTAAATACTACCCAAGTTCTGTTACACACCTCCCACCTTAGCTCCTAATGCGTCCTCGCATTAACTTACTTGAAACTAACTATTACTTTAAACAAATTCTTCTACGTTGGAAGAACACGGCTACCACTCACGTTATCTTACAAAATTATATAAAGAACTGGTTCAGTTCCACGCGTCGTTCCTCTGGAATCTTTCAACCACGACCTTGGTTAGTCCATCTGGGAATACGTTAGTGGTCACCCTTTGTTCCAACTTGCTGTCGTCTTCCAGGTCAACTTTATCCTCTCCTATAATGGACAGAGCCGATCGAGGGGATTGACGGTTTGACTGTTTGGCCAAGTGGGTTGTGGTGAGAACGGTGGAAGTTTTCTGGCAGTTCTTTTTCCTCGCCGGTGTCGTTTGTGGTGTAGGCGGAGGGGACGGGCGATCTTTGCCATCCCTCTTGTCCTTCCCGTCATTCGGTCCACCAATGTCCTTGATCGGAGATCCAAGTAGGGAATCCAGTGATGGCCATACATTTTTCCCTCCTCTTGACCTTCGGAGGTGTCTTAACGCCGTTACTTTGCCGTTTTCTTGATCCATGTCCTTATTCTAATTCGTAAGTTTCGGTGGAAACGGTGCAAAGATCTTTCGGTTTAGCATTCTCGATGTGTCGGCTGGCAGTGTGACATGTGATGTCGAATCTCCTGTCAGAAGAATAATCACAATGCTGGCAAGTGAACTGTCGTCGAGGTCTCTCGTGTTTCTCCTTGTAGTGGTTTTCAAGATCGCCCCTCTTTGAGAACTTCTTACTGCAACTTGTACAACAGTACTGAACCTCGAAGTTATCTTTCTCCATTTTCGGAAAAATAAAAAGAGATAGAAGAACATTAGGATAGCTTTGACATTTAGTATCCATAGAGGGTGATCGTCACCCGTGTACGTCAGTCAGTTTCTGGAGTACTTTTCCTGGTCCTACCCAGGGTCCCTGCAGTTTAGGGGAGATGCCTTTCTTCCTGGTAGTAATCAGGAGCCATATCAGATCTCCATCCTGATAGGTCTGACAACAGGCTCTCCTGTCATGTAATCTCTTCTGTTTGTTACTCGCCATCTTGAGATGTTTCCTTGCATTTTCATGTACTGTCATCAATCGCCGTTCGAGCTCCTCGACGTACTGGTTAAGCGATTTAGTCGTCTCATCAGGTGTCTTCTGGAGGTGAAATTGTAACGGTAGTATCACTTGTCGCCCTAGCAAAAGTTCAGCGGGGAAAACCCAGTACTCTCGTGCTTATAACAAAGGGAAGCCAGGAATCCCGAGTCTTTTTGATTCTCGCTTACGACCGTAGACAGCATCGCCTCCAGCGTCCTGTTAAATCTTTCCACCATCCCGTCTGATTGCGGATGAAATGGTGTAGTCCTGGTCTTTTTGACGTCAAGAAGTTTGCACATCTGTTGAAACAATTGGGACTCGAACTGTCTGTGTGAATTTCCCCTGGTATTCCGAAGCGACAGAAAAACTTTTCTACCAATATATTCGCAATTGTTCCTGCCTCCATATCCGGCATAGCATAAGCTTCCGTCCATTTGCTGAAATAATCTGCTATCACCAGCACATACTTATTGCCCCTGTCTGACACTGGAAGTGGACCCATTATGTCCATAGCGCATTTTTTAAGAGGCTCACCGGAGATATACTGCTTCATTTTCCCCTTCGGTCCCTTCATAGGTCCCTTTCGTGACGCACAGGTATCACAATTCTTGCACCACCTCTCCACAGCTCGACGGTACCCGCTCCAGTAGAAATGATCACGTATTCTACCTAGTGTTTTCCTTCCCATGAGGTGACCAGACAAACGATGGTTGTGAGCATTTTCCAGTATTTCTTCTTGCAGTTCCTGTGGTACTACAAGTTGCCATAACTGCGTTGCGCCTGTTCCAGACCTGAAACACCGGTGGAGGACTCCGTCTCGCAGCTGGAGCCGATCCCATTGTGTCCAGTAGTTTCTCAAAGTGGGACTCTCAGATGCGACTTGTTCCCACGTCGGCCTTGATTTCTGAAGTCCAACATCTTTATCACGAACTTGTATGTCCCTCCATTCTTCCTTCGTTCTGGTCCGAATCCATGAGTTTGTCTTCTTCTCGGGCGGTGTACCTAGTTCACTCTTAGTCTCTTGGTTTTCGATAACATTGTCCTCTTCCTTTCCCGTTAACTTGTATAGTCGTAGTGCTGTAGTATCAGATAGTTGTTCATTAATGTAAAATAGCTCTATTTCTGTTTCTTCTTCTCCCCCATCCTATTGGTTATGTAATGGCTATGCCTTTTACTCTTCCACAACCTGTGCTCATATTCCCCTGTATAAGTACTAGTGAGCCAGTGGCAACAGTACTTTCTTTGTTCTGCCAAAGTTGCTGGTTGCAGTAAACATCTTCTCTTCTTCCTTTCTTTTCTTAGATAAGGGATGCTTTTTTCTTACTTGTTTCAGTTATAGGATAGACACTTGTATGCAGATTAGTCTGTGTAATTAGCTCTGATTGGTTCTCAGTATTACTCTTGGTATCTAAGGAGTGTATAGCCAATCAGAGGTGTTAAGAGGGTCACATGTTGTACCCTGTGGTTTAGGAGCTGCCTCCAAGGTGTCTTAGAGAGGCAGTTTAGTTGTCAGCCAGTCCACAGGGCATGTTTGTATATTAGTTACCCTTGACATCATGTAGTCTGTACACTACAGTATACATATAGAAAAATAGAGAAGTTGTCTATCTCGTGCTTAAAGAATACATATATATCTACATAAATATAACTTTACTGGAGGATGTAATTGTTAATTATTGATTTGCTGTACGTTTGTGAACATTATTCCATCGTTTATTTAATGGATTCTATGGAACTGAGAGCTGTGTTCTGCTAGTTGCCATTTTGTATTTACATATCTTGTACCTGGACTTTATACCTACTCTCCTTGGGAAGAACGTTTCTCTGAACATATATATTATTTATTGGAGTATTCCTGGAACTCTCACTCATCTATTTTCACTGGAGTATATTCACAGAACTCTTACTACTCAGTTTCAGTTCTGTTATCGTAAATGGGTTTTGTTCGGAGGTTTTTAACGTAGAGAGGGGGGTGCGCCAGGGGTGCCCTCTGTCTCCATTACTTTATGTTTTGTTTAGCGAGTCCCTCTCTCGTCTTTTG
The DNA here is from genome assembly GCF_037975245.1 of Apostichopus japonicus. NCBI lineage: Eukaryota > Metazoa > Echinodermata > Holothuroidea > Aspidochirotida > Stichopodidae > Apostichopus > Apostichopus japonicus. The sequence goes on from NC_092577.1 coordinate 21,427,324, forward strand.
GAAAGGGACTCCAGGCTTGTTTCATTCGTTGTGCCAGGGGGTGCCAAAGTGAAATGCGCTCAATATGCAGATGACGTGACATGTGTTGTTTCGAGTCTGGGATCCTTTCGCGCACTCTCGGAGGATTTATCTATTTTTGAGAGAGCTACCGGGGCGAAGTTGAATCCAGAAAAGACAAAGGGCCTTCGTCTTGGTAGCTGGAGATACAGAGACTTACCATTCGGTGCGTCGTGGTCGGATCAGAATATCAAAATTAATGGTATATGGTTCGGCTACGATGCACCTGGTGATGTCACCTGGAGCGAGAGGGCTGAGGTATTTGAGAGCAGGCTCGAAACCTTTGGCACCCGCTGGCTTTCGATCCTAGGGAAAGTCACCGTAGTTAATCGTTTTGTTTCGCCCATCTTGTGGTACCCGGGCGCGGTGTATCCAATTCCGCGTCGCGTCCTGGTGCGGTTGGAGAGAGCGATATTTTCATTTATTTGGTCGGGTGGTACAGAGCTTGTCAAAAGGGCGGTAATGTACCAAAAACTGGAGAAGGGTGGGTTAGGGGTGGTTCATCTGGGAAGTAAGTTAACTTGCTTGTTATTTAAGCAGTTGTTTGTAGCGGTAACTGACCCAGGGTTGCCTTGTTCATATTTTGTACGTTTTTGGGGCGGTTTGCACCTGCGTCGATGGGTCCCGGCGCTGTTTAGCAACAGAGAACCGCATAGTAGTACTCCAAACAGGGCGGTGCGTGTCATTTGCTCCGCTCTGATTGAGTTGCCCCCTGTTGACCTGTGACGGCCGGCCCTCGTTCACAGTTCTTTGCGGGATAGGGCCTTGAATGCAATTTTTGTACAGGGACGTCATCCTGTCGAAGTATGGCGTTCGGTGCATTCAAGGCTGAATGGTTGCAGGCTCCGTGACCTTGCATGGAGAATTGCACACGGTGCCTTGGTGACCAATCTGAAAAGGTATCACTGGCGATTGGGTGATGGACTGTGCCCGAGGACCGGCTGTGACAGCTTAGAGAGTACTGCCCATGGTTTTTGGCATTGCCCCTTTGTTTTGAACTTGTGGGAGTGGTTTCAGTCCTGGACCGACCGTTTAACGGGAGACCGTTCCTGGTCGGTAGGACGGGGTTTTGTTTTGTATGGATTAGATCCTCCAGTTTGTTCCGTTGCTGTGTTGCAGCGTATTATTTATGTTTGTTCTGTTGTAAAAAACTTATTTGGAGGAATAGATGTGATGTTGTTTTTAGGGGGAAATTTGCCAGTTGGCAGGCAGGCAGTCCTGGAGGCGGTGAAGTCTGACATTCGCCTTCAGGTTGAAGGCGATTTTCGCCGTCTATCTAGGGCTGCCTCTTTTGGACGGTGGTGTGCTGGGGAAGGGTGTTTTGTTTCGCTGCGTGCTGGTCGTCCTTTTGTAGTTTTTTAATATTTCAGTGGGGGGTTGGGCGTTTTGTCTCTGCAGGTCGGTGAGCGTATGTACTTTTTTTGGCTCGCTTGACCTGAGGTTCGTTTTTCAGAATGGGATGGTTTGGTAGTGCCGTTTGGCCGTGACGTTTTGTATCCCGTATGACGGGTCACGTAAAAAGCACTCACCTTCTATTTCGTACTATCGGACATTTACTGTATTAAACCTTTCAACACCGTGCCTACCAGTCCTTCAACTACATTGCTGTGCCGTGCTGCAATGTGCACATACATGTATTAGTCTTGTGGCCACTTGACACCCCTAGTTGTTTTTATCAATATCTCTAGTTTTCATTGTTGATACAAGTGTAATTGTGTTCTTTACGAAGATTCTTTAGGTTGCATACTTTCATGTGTGTGACCGAGCAAATATAGCTACTTATACTGTATACCTAACAGCCAGTCTTATTCTTGTTTTTAGCCTCTTGTATTTGTAATACAGTGGTCAGCTGTCTTCACTAGGGGGATTCCCAATAATCTTGTTGTACAGCTAGCTGCTGTCAAGAACCCCATATCCACTTGTTCTCTGGCTTCGACTCTATCGCAGTAGATACAGTCTTGACAAGGTCTTCGTGATCAGCCATCAGCATTTCCATGTTGTTTTCCGGGTCTATGTTGTATTTCACAGTCATACGTCATGAACGTATCCAGCCAACTCGCCACTTGTCCTTCAGGATTTGGAACGTTCGTCAGCTAGCTGAGTGCTGCATGGTCCGTTCTCAACACAGGAGCGTCTTTGTGTCTTCGAAAGAGACCTGCTAAAATATGCAATCACCCTCTCGCACTGTTTGCCTGGCTGCCTCTAAGAAAGTACAGCGCCGATTCCTACGTCACAAGCATCAGTATCCAAGATGAACGTTTCATCGCGAATAGGTATGCTAACACAGGTGCTGACGTCAGGGCTCTTTCGCAGTTTTCTGTCCATCTGAACTTTACATTTTTCTCTGTCAACTTATGCAAAGGAGAACATATTTCGGCAAATCCTTGGATGAACCTTCGGTAATAAGAGCAGAGTCCTACAAAGCTACGAACCTGCGTCGTGGAAGATGGGAGTTGGCGAATCTGTTACAGCTTGTGTTTTGTCCATATCTGGTAAAATGCCATCTTGGGAAACGATGCGGCCCAAGTAGGTTACTTGGTTCTGAAACAGGTTACCCTCCTTGGGAGAAAGTTTTAGTCCGGCGTCCCGTAGCTTTCTCAAATGTGTCTCCATAGACTCCATAGACTATTACGTCGTCCAAGTACAAAAGACACGTCTGCCACTGTAGCCCTTTCGACACTCTCTCCATCAATCTCTCAAACGTAGCGGGAGCGTTGCATAACCAAAAGGTAATACTTTGAATTGATAAAAGCCACTGTAGGTCACGAATGCCGTCTTCGGTCGGTCTCCTTCCTCCATCTCTACCTGCCAGTAACCACTGGCCAATGTGGAAAACCACCTCGAACCTGCCAGTGTATCCAGAGAGTCATCAATACGGGGTAGCGGATAACAATCCTTCGTAGTGACGGCGTTCAGCTTCCGGTAATCTACGCAGAATCTAGTAGAGCCATCTTTCTTCTTAACCAATACCACCGGAGATGACCAAGAAGTAGATGAAGGCTCAACAATGTCTTCACGTAACATCCTGTTAATTTCCCAAGGTCTGCAGCCTCTTCGCCTGAGAAATGGACATTACGGTCCCTTAAGAACGGAAAACTCAGCCTGATAATTTATTGCAGCTATGGCAGTCTTCAGGATTCTCTTGTGCCGAATGATGATTGTGATGATTGCCGAATGATGATGATGTGCCGAATGATGATTGTTATCCGCCATGTAGTGACCAGTTGTTGCATCTTTGCATGCAGTGTCGTTTGATCACTGAAAGAGAGCAAGTATATTGGCAGTTGAAAATACCTACATAGCAATTAGTAGTGCTGTGACATTATCATTCTAGTAGTGTGATGTAAATAATATTACACATTCTATTAAATGTGTCGTTGTGTGATGTAAATAATATCACATTTTCATTTTATTATAATTGTGTAGTTGTTTGATGTAAACAATATTCCTGAACATGTCTCTTTGTGAATTATTTGTCAATTATTCTGACCAATTTTTCTAATCACCCATGAGTTCTTCATATTTCCATGAAATGTCTGAAAATGGCCTTGATCAATGAACTCTATCCACATGATTGCATAATAGGGCCTAATAGTGATAACCAAAAAATACCATTGGACAATATTTATTTGAACTAATTTAGAAGTGCAGAAAAAAACCCTATCATTTTTGTTTTTAAACATTCAAAACAGCTACAATGAAGCGTTTTAGGCAGAAAATTGACGCTAGATGACCTTTTACTTTGGTCAATGAGATTGTTGACAACATTATGGTCGTTCAATTCAGTCTGTAAGAAGGAGCATTTTCTGTGTCCTTTTCCAAAATATGAAAATGGCCAAAAAATTACCCCTACATGAATTTGATTTTCAATTCCTGAACAGCCTGTATGGACCACTGATCAATGATAATTCTAACCAACCTTCATGACCATCCAATATCATAAGTGGCACTTGTTTTAACCCAATGGCTAAAAAAAAAACATGTCAATTGCATAAACACTCACTTCACGTGAACACTGGTCAAAGATAATGGTGACCAACACTAACTTGAGTCTGTATGAGACACATTTTACATGGTCTATCCCAAATTATGCAACGTGTCTAAAAATGACTGTTATATGACATTTGACCTTAACACCCTATATGGATCACTGTCAGTGTTAATTGTTACCAGCAGCCATAATCTTCAAGATTGCCACAATTTCACAAATGACCCCTATATAGATTACCTCCACTTCCAAAATACTACAGATGCATACATGTATACTTACTTTGTCATTGTGACCTACCGGACCTATGACCGTTGTGTGCGTGATGCTCCGTAGATATGAGCAACGGAGTAGGGAAAACAATCCAGTGCCCCACAACTGGAAAAGGGCTGTGGGCGCCGCTAGTTAAACCAGAAGGTTACACGAATTGAGGCGTTAAACTCCATCTAAAATCTAAAGCCTTTTGTCACTGTCACTCTTATTCATCAAAATTGGTCCATGTATGCACTTTGAAACTAATTGTTAGCAAAGATAGTGATATAGACAGTCGGACATGCAGAGTGATAGATGCCCCATGATAAAAATAGCTGCCACCATACTGGCATGAGCAAAAAATTTAGCTGCACCGTTCAGAATATGGGAATGACAAGATGTCTTCTAAAAATTACTAAATGTGTGCATATAGTATTTTCAGGTTTTCTGGGCAAAATCCAATGAATGTAGCAATGAACTAGAAAAGAAGAAACATTGTGGAGAATAAAAATTACTGCCCAACTGTACATGGGTTGCAGATCACCGAAGGTTGTGTGTGCTTTCACACCTTTCAGCAGGTGCACCAATACACCCAAATATTATTACCTGTCGTCAACTAAGCTCAACAGGCTCTCCTTGAGGATATAAGTGGTGACTTCATCATTGCTGATGGCGTCCTCAATGAGGTTCACATAATCAGCTGTATACCTGCAAGGGGAAGTAGCAGTTCAACATTAACATGTACATTGTGTCTCAATATTCCAATCAAGTACGATGACGTCTAATGGAATCTGTCTACACAAAAATGACCTTAACGTCATGTATATGTTGTTTTAGTTTTCATGCTAGGATATAAACCTATAGCACTAACACAAAGCCAGCAACCAACAGCACTGACACCTGATTTATATGGATTGATCGTTTTTGTCATGGGTTATTTGAGTAGTCTGTATGTTATACCGTTATAAAACTGACAAGGGTTGCTTGGGATATAGTAATTTTGATCAACTTTCAGAATATGGCTGTTCTAACTTTTAATTGTTGGAAACTGCTGTTGGGTGTTGTCTGGGAAAGCAGGAAAAATAAGATATTAGGTATGCATTTATTGACTGGCAATGAATTGCCTGTGTGGGCGAGGTATGTTGGGGGAACACAATTTTAGGTCTGATAGGATATGATTGATTGAATAATTTATAATGAATGACACACAAAGAAGAACATGCTGAGCATTGTCTTTGAGTTGTGAAACAATTAACACAAGTCATACCATTTAGTGGCCTCCTACAACCCTTTAGTTGCCCATGACTTGTCCTTGCTGTATATCAACCAACACACCTAGGAAGCTGTAACAACCAAGTGAAGTGAAGGTGGTAGTAATTAAGAAACAAACTATCACCATATCATTATGCAGCCAAAATTGGACCATTAGCTTGTGCTTTTTACGTGACCCGCAATGCGGGATAGAAAACGTCACGGCCAAACCGCACTACCGAACCATCCCATTCTGACAAACGAAACTCAGGTCTAGCGAGCCAAAAAAACATTGGACCATTAGCTTGTGTATCATGTGAACATGTATAAAGTTATTGATTGACCTTTTACAGAGAAATCTGGTGATTGTCATGATATGACAACATTTCACAGCTTTTTATTTTTAAACAAGAGCCGAGGGTTACGTGATTCCTTGCCTTTGGTATTAAAATCATCAGATAAATGAAAGGTCAATTAATTATTCCTCAAAATAATAGGGACCATATACTCATTAGGACTTACATATATGCCTATATCTGTGTTGCACATATGGCCAAATGCACTGTATATCCCAACTGTACAATTTGTGATAAAAGGCCACAGGTAGTGATAATCACTTTTATATTTTTCACTCCATTTCTTTAGTGGCTTCTTAATTGGTTTCGCCATCTTAGATTGATTCCCCCCCCCCCACCCCCAAAGAAAAATTGAAATATGGTGGAAAAATGTAGGCCTAATAAAATGTTTAAATTTTGTCTTAACCCTATGCTACTGTCAGAGCTATAGTTTTTTCTCTTAATGTGATGTTTTAATCATTCAGTCCATACTCATAACACTCATTAGTTTTTGGCTAGGACTACACACATTCGAGATTTGGACGCAATTTCCTGATATTCTGATATCTGTGATGACGCAAAACAAGTTTGGAATAGACCTAGACTAGGCCTAACGTTAGTAATATTAGCCTAGGCTAGTATTTATATCACCCACATCGGAATTGTACAGAAAGTAACAGACAGATAGACATACATGCACGATCACAATAGCTAACACCAGTACACAAATATGATCTAAACAACCAGGGAGGCTTCCTTACCTGTCAGATTAAGAAGACGTGTGTACGGTTGTTTCTGGCAGAAAGGATTGTGTGGTAGATGGTCCTGATGTAGAAGACTGTCTCGGATGTGTGGTACATGCTGGTCCTGGCTGATCAATCACTTCATTTCTGGTTTGTGGAAACAACAAAACCAATATAGAATATTCAAAAAAATAATGTTTGTGTGGGCATTTGCATGAGTGTATGTAAACAAGCTAAAGCTAAGACAGTATTGCATAGATTCCTCTCACTTCTTCAAGGAAACAAAAATATGTGTCCTACAAAAGCCTGTCAAAATCTAACCCCGCCCACTTGATCAAGCTAGGGCCATATGCAGACTAAAATTCAGGCCGCCTCATACCTGAGATGTAATGTAAATTAAGGAAACCAAGCCATATATATGGGTACTTTGATGGACAGGTCACGTTGTGAGAGTTACTGGTGGGCAAATTTAATATACATACAGAATTTTTTTCAAAATTTACATTCACCCTCGGTGTGAGAATGAGGCAAACTTACTATGATGTAACAGATAATGACCAGTCAACTAATACAAAGAAGTAATATTACACAGTGGCTAAGTACCACATGATATAAGTCGACTGTCAAAATAAATTTTGATTTAAATGAAGAGTTATAAGGTTGTGTAGGAACTGTCAGTCTCAGAAATTCATCAAATAGTCTACAAAAACATTTTCTACCTCCTTCAGGAACTAGCCAACACAATTGTTGCTATCTAAAGCATATGAGATAAGATGTCTCAGAGCTGACAATTAAGCTGCAAAACCACCAGGAAGGGGGGGGGGGTGGGTTCTTGCTTACATCTAGCCCTGAATATATGTGTGCATTCATGTTCAGCTTTCTATGATCCAAGAGACCTGCACAGAATGTCTTCTTTGCAGGTTGCATCTGCTACCACTTCACCTACAACAGGCTCTTACAAGTTTTTCTTCTCCATGAAACTAAATGCAGTAGTCTGTTCTAAACTAGGCTAAACACCATGGCCTACTATTGTTTTGATTAATAACCATTGATAGTTCTCAAAAGAATGTAAATTTTTAGCCCATTGTTTTTCTATCAACCTATGGTTTGTATGAGGTTTACAAATGAGCAATATTAAAAATATCTGATCAATTATTAGCTAAATTACCTTATACCAGAGCAGCTTTGTCGATGTTCATCAGCCTTGTCTCGGGTATGTCGACCCCACAGCCAAAGCACTCCTGCATAGTGTCATCTACTATGGGCTGCTCACCAGCGTCATCCTAAATGGCCAAATCAATATAAGTACATCAATGTAAAAAAAAAAAATAAAACAGAAGCTATTTAATTAAGAAGTGAAAGCATGAAAATTAAGAAATCTGAAATTTGTGATCCCTTGTCTTTACAATTATTTTCTACTGACTTTCATTGAGCTCCTCTAAAATATAACTGCTAACACACGTGTGTGTATTTGAATGACAGTGTTAAGTACAAGCCCTCTCGCAAGTGACCTCCTCAGTGAACTTCACATCAGACACCAGGTATCAGACATGTATCATTGAAAACATCTACAATCTATCAGCTTATTTAAAGTTTACAAGTTTTAAGTTGTGCTCCTGCTTACACAATTATTAGTCTTAGACTTTATTATAGTATAGTATCCTGAAGGCACTGTATAACAAGTATCTAGTAACCTTCAGTACTGGACTAATGTAATTTGATCTCCACAAATGCAATAGCAAATATGTAAAAATCATCACTATAAAAGACCTATCCCAGTGTGAACTTGAAGGTTGTTTAATTCATTCAGTTGAAAGTACAGTTTTAGTTTATATATTCTGCTTTCTACTTCTTTTAAGCGCAGATGACATTTAATCTTCAACATAAAGTAATAGGGATCATAATCACTACATGCATATCCTGCCAACTATCAAGATCTCCATTAACATTTCTACATTGAGCATTTCCACAAGATCTCCCTTAACGTTTCGGCATTGAACTTTTCCACCATGAAGTTCCTGCTTGAGGACAGTAGGATAGATCCAAGGTATTCCCTGCATATAGCAAGAGGTGACTAAAAGGGAGGACTTGTTATACTGTTTCAACATGAAGAAACCATTTATTTATGTGTTGATGTGTCATTAAACTGTCTACCTACCTGTCTACCTACCTGCCTACATACACAGTTAATGCACACAGGTTTTGCTCAGTTGTACTATATTGACCACATGCCATAATCATCCAATTCTAGCTGTTGAAGAACCATTTTGACTATATGACCCCAACAAGACACAAATGTGTGTCATGATTCATCGCATTTTATATTATTTCAATTCTTCTTAAAAATAATCTTCACAATTTTGAATTGTCAAGGATGCAAAATTCATAAACAACTATGTAATATTTTAAGTAATATAACATTACAATTGTAAATGATAGCACTACTTGGCATCTAAATCATTTGATGTAAAATATCAACACATCCTCCCGTTCTCGCAAATTAAACAAACACCAAATTTACACCTTAGAAAATTCAAATGCTTTTTCCACTGGCACACAATGCATTTTGTTCCAGTCAGTCGCTAATCCAATAATAAAACCACAAAAAACCATAAATACCATGACATAAACATCTCTTCATTCCACTCTAGATAGCATCCCAATGCCCTAGCTAATTAGTGTAAATTCGGATTCCTGGGAATTAGGGGTTGGCATATTTTTGGGGTCTAAAGTTATTGGAAGGAGATTGTGATAGGAGAATAATAAAATGAGAAAATCCACTGATACGATGACAATATTCAGCACCAAAAACATCAGGATTCTTGTATGGGCAACATACAAGTCACATATGACCTCTGCAGACACTTGCGTTAGAAACGCCAGTTGTTGCGATTACAAGGTTTTCGTTTTTTGACCTCTGTTGACCTCAAACAACCTTGGGACACCACCAAAAATAATACGCTTCTTGTCCTTTGACCTAAAATCCCTGGTCAACAATATTACAGACTTACTATTAAGAAAATTCAACTTGTATAGGAGAACAAGCATTTTGCATATTTTTAAAATGATTAGTGTGTATTTTCACAAAATGGTAACGAGAACACCGATGGTGCTTTAGCTCGATCATACTACTGTATGTATCGGCCAAGAAGCACTAGCCAAAGGCTAAAACTGACCCCTAGATGACTTTTTGGCCTGAATTCCGAAATGTAACCATTCATTGGCCAATTATGGTTCTGGCAATATACCATGGCTATCCATTTCAATCTGCTGAAGGAACATTTTGTAGTTGTCACCCCACAAGTAGCGGATTTGGGCCGAAATGACCAGTTATATGACCTTTCACCAGAAATTCTTGACAGATTGATATATACCTACACATAGACATAGATAGTGCACCACGATATCACAATAGCTCACACCAGTGCTTTTTACGTGACCCGTCGAACGGGATACAAAACGTCACGGCCAAACGGCACTACCAAACCACCCCATTCTTACAAACGAAACGCCCAACCACCCACTGAAACATTCAAAAAACCACAAAAGGACGACCAGCACGCAGCGAAACAAAACAGCCTTCCCCAGCACACCACCGTCCAAAAAATATCTCACACCAGTATATTGGTAGTATATGACAGTCACTGAGAAAACTGCTATAATACCACCAGATTTAAGTATCTACCAAGGCCAGTATACGTTGCAACATAAACCAGTAACAAGTCAATAACACAAGCAATCAAACAAAGCAATCCAATTAAACAAAGCAGCTCTTTAGTATGATTCAAAGAAATGAGATTGCATCTTTCACTTTTCCTACATGTCACCATACTAGGATAAGAATTATTGCAAATACTACTAACCAGCTCTGAGATGTCCAATTCTCTCTGGATCGGCCGTAAAAAGATAAATGTCTGATTGGCAACAGCCTTCAAGTTGGCCACGCTGTATCCTCCACCGGGGGGCAATGGAATCACTTCTATCTCCTTTGTCCTTGCAAACTGAAACCCTCCGGCATCCCGCAGTTTGGGAAACTCATTGAACAGGGTCTCCCGCAGCCATGGCAGCATCAAGACTAAGCTTCTTGTGGCCAAGGCCCGCAGCCTTCAAGACTTTTTTTTATGTCAGGGATTCTCTATTTCTTTAAAAAAGAATGAACATATTGGGAACTAGAGCACCAATGGTGCAGAGCTCATACCAAATATGTAACCTGTACAATTACAATGATGAATAACAATGCCTATTTTACTTTTGACTATTACTAAACTAACAGTTATTATATGCCAAAACCTGATATTTCCACAATACAAAATGACAGATTTCTTGTGATTTCTCATAATGATTTCAAATGCCTCAGAGGGGAATGAATGATGACTGTGGGAAAAGAAGCATTTTTAGTGTTTTCATAATATGACCACTCGATGACCAATGACGAAAAATCCCTGGAAACCACTCAGTGATTAACACTACAATAGTATCTATATGACAAACAATGAAGATTGCCATAAACACTGTAGGAAGAATAATGTTCGGTGTTTTCATGAAATTACCAAAAATGACCACTTAGATGACAACTGACCCTAAATCCCTGAATGAAGACCAACCCAACCATCATGACAAACACACGGGATTCTGCACTTAAATCTGTACAAGCATTTTGGGTATTTCCATACAATGACCCAAAGTTTCCTGAATCACAGGTCACAAAATTGAAGCAAAGATATGAAAGAAGACATTCATTAACTTCTTTTTTTAAAATATCAACTTCCATTTTCAAATACAGAGGTATGAAAAATCAACAAATGCCCCCCCCCCCCCTGACGTCGGCGGGTGTGGACAGATTAACTGAATGTAGTTAATCAGGTTAACAGAAAAACACAGGGCGTTAAAGACTCAAAATTTGGGATGTAGGGTTTTCACATACGCTCTTTTCATCTGTACAGGTTTAAACCTTTGCCTGTATTGGTTTCCACATGCAAAAAGTATATTTTATAGAAAGCTGAGACATAAAGCAGTCCAAAAATTTTATTTTTACATAGTGGGTGACAACCGGTTTATGTTTTTGCCATGGAATCTTAGTTTTATGTTCCAGTCGTTTCTTTTGTAGAGGAGGAATATTAAGTATTGTACACAATCGGGACTTTCTTGACGTAAGGAATATTAGGTATTGTACAGGCAAAGGGTTAAATGCAATCCGCTGCAGGTCTATTGTCCATATGATAACAAGGAAGTCTATAGACCAACTTGGGGGAGGGGGTGAAAGTCACTAAGAGTATGAAAATAAATTGTCATCATAAGCAGCATCTACATGCAGATACTATAGTAGGTGAAGCCAAACAGACAAAGTTTAGGGTGGTTGACGACCTGTTCTTTTTTTTTGGCATATGGTGCAAACAGATTGGAGACATGCCTATCTGTGTGGAGATTAGAAAAAAAAACCCACTAAAGCCAATATAGTCACAGTGTCACATTAAATGGAGCTTTACAGGTCACTTTTCAAGTTACTAGGTCAGAAACAGGCGAAGTACCCTCACTCGACCACTTTTTGTCCGTAATTATATACCACCAGGCACCACCTTACGGCTTGACGTTTCCTTGAATGGATTGATATTATTGCATATTTCCACAGAATTGTCAAAATTGACAATATCGCAAAATAATCCAATTAAATTCACTGTTTGACCCAAATATGACCATTTAGGATCATAACAACCCCTAGATGACCTTGGCCTAAAATACCTGAGAAAAACTTTTTTTTTGGTGTATTCACAAGAGAAGTTAATGAAATTCCTCTTCCATATCTTTGCATGATTTGTCAGTTAGTATTCAGATCCAGGTCTTAATTTGTTACAGATTGTTAAAATAAAAGTATATGTTTTGGACTTCTTTTGTATTAGACAGGTTCTCGTGGACCCCCCACCCCCACATGTGACAACATGTGCTATTTACGTGATCCGCCATGCGGGATACAAAACGTCACGGCCAAACGGCACTACCGAACCATCCCATTCTGAACAAGAGCCCAAGGGCACTGTGGTTCCTTGCGTAGGGGTATATGACAATACACATAATATTATCAAGCAAGATTGGGTTAAAATAGTCAAGTAATTGTGGTCCTACATGTACCCATAAAGTAACCAACACTAATCACTATAGCCAACACTTTTGTGATCACAAATTGTGATCGGATTATGATGAAAATGCACTTTTGAGATCTCAACATGGCGTCGAAAATGTAAGAGATATAAGGTCACCTATAAGCAGGTCTTTGAACTTGTATACATAACTGCACACACAAAGGTCACCCGGAGGTCAACCAATTGACCTTTTTGATCGGTGACACCTAAATAGAGCATCAAAACTGTAAAAATTCAAACATTTTTCTTTGCCCATTTTTCCCCCCAAAATACTACCTTTTTAACATTAATAACTTTGCACACGAAGGTCCCACGGGGGTCAACCCATTGACATTAATGATCAGAAGGTACCTTTGACATCTTTAAATAGCATGGAAACTGTAAAAATCCCCAAAACAAGTAAAGGTCACCAGAGGTCAAATTGAGGTCAAAGGTCACCCAGATGCGGGTTGACAATTGGATTACATTGAAGCAATTTCCAACCCTAACGGACAATTCGTTCTCAAGTTATCGCCAAAAAACTAGTTTTTTATCATTAATTGACCTTTGGTGACCTCGGATCACATGACCGTAAAGTTTTAAAATATTCCCCTATACCATTTGCAACTTCTCCCAAAATATGAACCGTGACACACCTTGGCACTGGGAGTTATTGCACTAAATGTCTGAAAATTAACTTTGACCTCATATAACTGAGTCCACAAAGGGTCACCTTGGGTCAACTCATTGACATTTTAGATCGGTGTGACGTGAATATAGCATCAAACTATAAAAATTCAAACATTTTTGTCTTTGCCCATTTTCTCCCCCCAAAATACTATTTTTTAAACATTAATTGACCTTTGGTGACCTCGGATCACAACTTGTCCAAAATATCAACCATGTCACACCTTGGCAATGGGGGTTATTGCATTAAATATCTGAAATTTAACTTTGACCTTGTATAACTTCGCACTCGATGGTCACACGGGGGTCAACCTATTGACATTTATGATCAGAAGGTACCTTTGACATCTGAAAATAGCATCGAAACTGTGAAAATCCCCAAAACAAGTAAAGGTCACCAGAGGTCAAATTGAGGTCAAAGGTCACCCAGATGCGGGTCGACAATTGGATTACATTGGAGCAACTCACAACCCTAACGGACAATTTGTTCTCAAGTTATCACAAAAATACGTTTTTTATCATTAATTGACCTTTGGTGATTTCGGATCACATGACCGTTAAGTATGAAAATATTCCCCTATACCATTTGCAACTTGTCCAAAAATATCAACCATGTCACACCTTGGCAATGGCGGTTATTGCATTAAATATCTGAAATTTAACTTTGACCTTGTATAACTTCGCACTCGAAGGTCACACGGGTCAACCCATTGACATTTATGATCAGAAGGTACCTTTGACATCTGAAAATAGCATCGAAACTAAAATTCCCCAAAACAAGTAAAGGTCACCAGAGGTCAAGGTCACCCAGATGCGGGTTGACAATTGGATTACATTGAAGCAATTTCCAACCCTAACTGACAATTCGTTCTCAAGATATCGCCAAAAAACTAGTTTTTCATCATTAATTGACCTTTGGTGACCTCGGATCACATGTCTGGGAGTTTTTTTCTTTGCCCATTTTCTCCCACAAAATTCTACTCGTTAAGTTTGAAAATATTACCCTATACCATTTGCAACTTGTCAAAAAATATCAACCGTGTCACACCTTGGAACTGGGAGTTATTGCATTAAATGTCTGAAAATGAACTTTGACCTTGTATAACTTCGCACACGAAGGTCACAGGGGTGTTAACCCATTGACATTTTTGATCGGAAGGTACCTTTGATATCCAAATCTACCATCGAAACCAAACATTTTCTTTTCGTTCGTTTCCTCCCTAAATAAGCACATTTTTTCTAATGTGACCTTTGACCTTGGTTTCAGATGTAGTTTTATCTTCTGATTACAAAAAACAAAACGACAAGTCTGTACAGCCATTCTAACTCCCACCGAAAAACTTTGCACAAAAAGGTCACACGGGGTCAACCCATTGACATTTATGATCAGAAGGTACCTTTGACATCTGAAAATAGCTTCAAAACTGTCAAAATCCCCAAAACACGTAAAGGTCACTTGAGGTCAAGGGTCACCAAGATGCGGGTCCACAATTGGATGACATTGAGGCAACTCCCAACCCAAACGGACAATTCGTTCTCAAGTTATCGCAAAAATACTACTTTTTTTATCATTAATTGACCTTTGGTGACCTCGGATCACATGACCGTTAAGTTTGAAAATGTTCCCCTAACCAGTTCACAACTTGTCCCAAAATATCAACCTTGTCGCACATTGGCACTGGGAGTTATTGCAGTTTTAATATTTTATGTTTTTGGACCATAACTGACCTTTGGTGACCTTTGTGGGCACCAAAAACAATAGGGCACACCTTCTCCATATGGCGGATCTATAGTCCAAATTTAGCCTCAATCCAACATTCCCTTATTGAGCAAGTGTCACAGACACACACACACGCCAACCTGACTGCATAGGTTCCTTTTGCTAAAGCAAGGAACCAAAAACGAAACCCAGGTCAAGCGAGCCAAAAAAACATCATACGCCCGCCGACCTGCAGCGACAAAAAACCACCAACACCCCCCCCCCCCCACAGAAACATTCGAAAAACTACAAAAGGACGACCCGCACGCAGCGAAACGAAAAACCCCTCCAACACACCACCGTCCAAAAAAGGCAGCCAGAGACAAACGGCGAAAATCGCCTTCAACTTCAAGGCGAATGTCAGACTTCACCGCCTCCAGGACTGCCTGCCAACCGGCAACCTTCCCACTAAAAACCACATCACATCTATTCCGCCAAACATGTTTTTTCAAAATAGAGCAAACAAAAATACTGCGATGCAACACAGCAATCGAACAAACTGGAGGGTGTACCCCATATAATATAAATCCCTCTCCTACCGACCATGAACGGTCTCCCGTTACACGGTCGGTCCAGATCTGGAACCACTCCCATAAGTTTAAAACAAAGCAACAATGCCAAAAAACATGAGCGGTACTCTCTAAGCTGTCACAGCCGGTCCTTGGGCACAGTCCATCACCCAATCGCCAATGATACCTTTTAAGGTTGGTCACCAAGGCACCGTGTGCAATTCTCCATGCAAGATCACGGAGCCTGCAACCATTCAGCCTCGAATGCACCGAACGCCATACTTCGGCAGAATGACGTCCCCGTACAAAGATTGCATTCAAGGCCGTATCCCGCAAGGAACTGTGAACGAGGGCCGGCTGTGACAGGTCAACAGGGGGCAACTCAATCAGAGCGGAGGAAATGACACGCACCACCCTGTATGGAGTACTACTATGCGGTTTTCTGTTGCTAAACAGCGCCGGGACCCATCGACGCAGGTGCAATCCGCCCCAAAAACGTACAAAATATGAACAAGGCAACCCTGGGTCAGTCACCGCTACAAACAATTGCTTAAATAACAAAGAGGTTAATTTACTTCGCAGATGAACCACCCGTAGTCCCCCTTCTCCAGTTTTTGGTACAATACCGCCCTCTTGACCAGCTCTGTACCACCCGACCAAATGAATGAAAATATCGCTCTCTCCAACCGCACTAGGACGCGGTGCGGAATTGGGTACACCGCCCCCGGGACAAGATGGGCGAAACAAAACGATTAATGACGGTGACTTTCCCCAAGATCGAAAGCCAGCGGGTGCCAAATGTTTCGAGCCTGCTCTCAAATACCTCAGCCCTCTCCGTTCCAGGTGACACCACAAGGTGCATCGTAGCCGAACCATATAGCATTAATTTTGATATTCTGATCCGACCACACCGCACCGAATGGTAAATCTCTGTATCTCCAGCTACCAAGATGAAGGCCCTTTGTCTTTCCCGGATTCAACTTCGCCCCGGTAGCTCTCTCAAAGATAGATAAATCCTGCGAGAGGGCACGAAAGGAGCCCAGACTCGAACACACGTGACGTCATGGTTATATTGAATGCATTTAACTTTGGCACCCCTTGGCACAACGAATGGGGCAAGTCTGGAATCCGTTTCCAGAAGACGAGAGAGCGACTCGCTAAACAAAACATAAAGTTATGGAGACAGAGGGCACCCCTGGCGCACCCCCTCTCTACGTCAAAAACCTCCGAACAAAACCCATTTACGATTACAGAACTGAAAGTTTCCTGATACAAAACAGAAATCCATTCACGAAAATTTTGATGCATCTGAAACGTCTCCAAAACCTTCATTACAAAAACGCGATCCACCATGCCAAATGCCTTCTGCTGGTCAAGAGACACCAATGCACATGGCAGATCACGCTCAATAACAAATTCGGTCAAGTTCAGCTGGATGCAATGACCCTTCACTGCACAAGTCTGGAGATCACCCACAAGATGTGGCATAGCCAGTGCAAGGCGGTTGCACAAAGCCTTAGCCAGCAACTTGTAGTCCACATTCAACAAGGTGATCGGACTCTTGTTATGAGGATCCAAGACTTGGGCAGCAAAGTAATCATGCCCAGACGTTGACTTTGGTTTAACAGTCCGTTTTGGAAGGCGTCTTCGAAGACGGCTGTGATGTCGGGTCCTATTATTGCCCAGACGGCCCGGTAGAACTCCCTCGGAAGCCCGTCCGAACCCGGGGAATTGCCATTCTTCATCCTCGAAAGCGCCTTCCAAAGCTCAACAGTGGTTATTCCGCCCCCAAAATATCATTGACATCGTGGGGAACGGTTTCTAACATTCCCATCAACAAATCGGCCTGTGCCGACAAGTCGACATTGCCACGCGTAAACAATTTCCAATAATCTTTATATACACGGACAATGCCGTGAAGGCCACTAGCCACGGTCCCATCAGTAGCGCGCACAGATGGGACGCGTCGGTCACCCGCCAATGAGCTTTACGGACTGATAAAACCTCAGTGATGGGCGCTCCTCGGCTTCCACCGCTTCGACGCGGGCCCTGACGCGGGCACCGTGGTACTTTTCATCTACATATGTCTGCAAAGCGATGACAGCCGAAGGGTCGCCAAACCTGACCTCCGCGCACAGCTTCGATAATTTTTCTCTTCGACGCCGTGCGCGGGTCACGCAATACTGACTTGCGTAGCGTTTCATGCGCAACTTCACATCATCCCACCATTGGGATGTAGAGGCAAAGGCCGGCGTCAATGTTTGTCATCCTTTGTACCTGGTCTCGAAACCTTGGCGGAACTGTGCCTCACCAAGAATCCGACAGTTAAGCATCCATAGGCCCCGCCCGATCGGGAAAAAAAGGCCGATTGGGAGCATAGCAGATGTGTCTTATCTTTATAAAGACATGGGCTGAAAATCGGTCTGGAGTTTGGATTTCATCAATATACTTAATATAAGGTGTAACTGCTCTTGGGCTCGGAGCCAGTTTGGTGTAGAGGGCGCTCTACGGTCTCTACGGTCACGTCACACAAACACGAAGAATGACAATTGCTTAGACGACCATCAGTTTAACTCTTTATTTGGTTCTAACTGTGTCTTACTTTCTTCAAGTTGTACATTCGTTGTTCGGTGACTACATAAGAATCAAGGAAATAACAAAAAACATGCTTAATTGATAAATCTACACCGTAACACGATATCAAACATAATATATGATGACACTGAAATTGGGTTGATGAAGAGAAACACGATACGAATTTGGGAATATGTCACTACCATCTTCTGACCACAATATTTCAACCTGCCGGTTGTGACCATTAGCATGAATGCAAATATAAGACTTTCCAATAGACTGATTCACAGCGATACACAAATACAGTGCTACGTTATAAGAAACCTATATAAAATACAACAGTGCTCACGTGAATATGACCGCTCTAGGCCTCACAAATCGTACATTCTCTTAAGACATCAACTTTCCCGACTTCAACCCTGTAATATAAACATGACAATAATTACATCTTTTCATTAGTACATCTTGCGATACAACTTGCAGTAAAACACAATAATAAACAAAGTGAACAAATCTGCGTTGTTTATAACACAATAAAGGCTATCACAAAGTCTCCACAAGGTCACTGAACCTCTACAACAACTGAATCTACATAGCTCATGAATATTCATATCACCATTACAACCAGCGTTACCCCTGTCTTAGCAAAGACCATGTGTATAAATATCCTATAATAATTAACCGCAGCTCTCACGGTGCATAAGCCATCGATAAAACACACAATTTCTACTGAAATATTCCCACTCATAAAACCCTGAAATATCGTGAACACAATATGAACGATCGTGTGTGTGTTTGATAGAATTAAAGGACATATATGACTTTGGTAACAGTTTAGATGATAATCTTCTAAGTCATATATGTCCTTTAATTCTACTTTCCAACGCTACTTTCCAACAACATAACGCTAGGCTAATTTACAATGGCCGCACTGGCGGTAACGCTACATTGGGATCACTAAATAATACATAAAATTTGGTCATCTTGGATACCAAGACTTAGACTTATGATACAAGCTTATAATTACAAAATACATCTTACCCATTATCGACTGTTTCTGATGACAATGTCCACGTAAACACAACAAAGATTAATTTCAGTGGCTTAGCATAAATTTGTTAGGTTACGCAGCCAGTGTGAAAACGTGCAGTGCACGACAGTCCGACGAACCTGCTGAGTACTGATATTTTTGGCAGGCCGATTGGGCAAAAATGGGAGCGCACTAACAAAGCAGGGAAATACCTAACATAAGGTACAAGAATAAGTGAAGCCAAGCTTATACATGTCACTTGCATTTCGTCTTGAAATGCTATTATCCGTGTACGCTAACTTTTAAGATGTGTATCTATGTATGTGTGTGTGTGTGTATATATATATACGTATATATATATATAGCTTCATGTATACTTTGGTCGACATTCCATAGGAAATCGAGCCATTTCCTGGACTTCTACATTACGTCGACAATTTCGTGTCCACGTATTGTTTGAGCAATATTTGCGACCACTTGTAGGTACATATCACACGATGTGAATACTGTTCCTCATTCCGGAGAGCGCCATCAACTTTTGTGTTTGATTCCCGCTTTTGAATATCAACTTCCATTTTCAAATACAGAGGTATGGAAACCAGCAAATACTTGTCTAGACTCCATAAATCAGCCTTTATTGCCCCCCCCCCCCTGACGTCGGCGGGTGTGGACAGATTAATTGATTGTAGTTAATCAGATTAACAGAAAAACACAGGGAGTTACGCCCATTAAAAGCCCCATTGACTTACACACTAAATCACAAAGGTAATGTGGTCTCTAAGTCTAGATAGAAGTATTCACTAGCTTAACGCTACCCATCACCGGATAGCTGACAAGTTGGCCTTTCATGGCACCATAAATTTTCCGTACCATGACCGTGAAATTTTTTGGCTATCCGAGCCGGAAAGTTTTCGTCACTTGTAAACAAACCTCTTCACTCAGTGGTAAACAAATTTCCTACGCTGCTCCTGGGAAGCCTAAAGGGGTCTAAAATTGCCTCAATTTTTTCACGACATGTACTTCTATTCATGCTCTTCAACATGAAAGCCACAAAAAAATAGATTATGATTGATAACAGGTCACAAAAGATGTTCTCCTGCTGCTTTTTGGCACTTTTCCTGAAGGAGAACAATCGAGCGGATTGATATGGACTCTAATAGGAGTATTGCCACCTAAATATATATACATACATACATATATATATACATGTATGTATGTATGTATATATATATATATATGTATATATATATATATATATGTATGTATGTATGTATGTATATATATATATGTATGTATGTATGTATATATATATATATGTATGTATGTATGTATATATATATATGTATGTATGTATGTATATATATATGTATGTATGTATGTATGTATATATATATATATATGTATGTATATATATATATATATATATATATATGTATGTATATATATATATATATATATATATATGTATGTATATATATATATATATATATATATATATGTATGTATATATATATATATATATATATATATGTATGTATATATATATATATATATATATATATATATATATATATATATGTATATATATATATATATATATATATATATATATATATGTATGTATGTATGTATATATATGTATGTATGTATGTATGTATGTATGTATGTATGTATGTATGTATGTATATATATATATATATGTATGTATGTATGTATATATATATATATGTATGTATATATGTATATGTATGTATATATATGTATATGTATATATATGTATATATATATATATATATACATATATATATACATATACATATACATACATAACTCTAAATGGTCACTTCAGTCGACAGTAAATAAATTGGTCACTTTGGTCGACAAAATTGAAATATAGATATATGCCACCACTGAGATGCTTTGGAGAGCCAGTCGGTCTTGCAGAATACAACTGGGCAACTCGTTGTATGATTCTGAGACTTAGTTTTCGGGTTGCATGCGATCGCTAAGATATACGATTTTTTGCCCTGATATCGTGTCTACTTAGGAGTACACGTTTCGTGTACACTTAATACCTTTCTAATACATGTCTACACCTTGTTTTACCTTGGGTAGACATAATGGTCAATATATAGGCCTAATTTCGACGTCATGGAACGAGTGAGGGAAAAGGTGCACCCTGATATGATTGACATTAAAAGGTATGCCTGTCATATTTTATTTATAATAGAACATTATTTAAATGGGGATGGGGGAATTGTCACCAGTCATTCTAGCAGTGAAGTACTGTCACACACATTAGCTATTTATAGCTGTCGTAGTGTACCACATGATTGTAGGTTAACTTGATAGTGCAGCCGTCGAGTCTTCCGTATAAGTAATTCAAAGACTAAATTCACACTTCGCATGCGGCTAGTAACACTTCATAAAGGTTTCCCCTTGAAGACTTATTGTACCATTTCACATCTTGACGACTTATAACACATGAACACTTATGTGTTGATGTGTTGTTAAACATAATCGAGGTCCAAAAAGGTAATATGCACTCGTGTCTACATAGGATCTCGAGTCTTAACGCGATTGTTCAATTCAGTAATATGTGGCAACAAATGTACATCACGTGGTACTTTATGCCAGCCTCAAAACAAGCGTAAATTGCTAATCAGTGGTAGAGTGCCCATATAGTCAGGGGCGGTAGCCCCCCCCCCCCTGACGGATTCAAACTGACTACTGGTGCCCTTTTCACGCACCGTACCTATGATGGCGCTCTGCTTAGTAGATTGCGCCTTACAGACCATTCTCACCCCCCTGACCACTAACCCTAGCTCCGCCACTGTTGCTAACTGATATAGTCATTCCTGATACAGAGATGGGTAGATGGGACACAAACACATGTGTGGTACAGAAACAGGCAACAGGTAAGTCCATTGGTATGAATCAAGTTACAAAAGCAACAAGTCTTCCCTACTAGTCCTGATATATAGAGATCACTAAATCCTAAAAAGTCATACTTCCGATATCTGCGGGGTGGAGTTGATAAGAAAATGCCTGCAGAATTCCGCTGTCTTAAGAAGCAACTATATTATGCCTCATGACATGTATGGGTGGAAGTGGCAGTTTAGTATGTAGAGCTAAGCAAAATCTTTAGGTGTCATAGCAGGTCCCTAGTGTTCTGGTCGATGTTCCCCGAAGCTTTTCTCAGCTTCAAGCAAACAGGCAACAGGTAAGTCCATTGGTATGAATCAACTGAAATTCAAACCACTGCCTCTCTGGAGGAAAGCCAAGCCTTCAATGATCCAAGCTAACTGCTTCAGTTAACCAGTACTCTTGCACCTTATGAGAAATGAAATTCCATGACAAATTGGGAAATTCCAAATTTTCTTCCCAACTTAAGTTTATTACAGTATTTGATGGGCCTTTTTCAAGTTACCTCCTATCTTTAGTGTTTTTGATCAAGTCTGGTGAGGACATTGATCAGACAGCTTTGTGTATATTTTTGGCAGCACAGCTGTTTTCTCAGCATGGCTTGAGTGGCTTCTCATTGTATGCCTATTGTATTGTATATGCCTATATTGTATTATGCCTATATTGTATGCCTATATTGTATTGGCATGAAATATTTGCTTCGTTGAAAACTGGAAAGAGTGACAATTGCTATTTTGCATTACAGTGTAGCTTTTGCAGTATCTCTGATGTGTTCAAATAATAAATTTCAAGTATTTAAGAGCAAACAAACAAGGCAAAAGAGCAAACAAACATCTTAAATTTATTTCATGGAAGTTGTTTTATTGGAGAATGAGTGAGAGGTGTAGCGTTAACAGACCTCACTCTTCCACTGCAAACTTTGCTGATGGAATCTAGTCTGGGGTAAATTTGGAACAGCAGTCTTGAGCCTTTCTTATGCAATTGAAAATATAGCACAATGCAACTGACTTCATGTGAAGCAGTCTCCCACACTTTCATAACTTTGGTGACGTTTAGTCTCTGCTCATCTCTGTCGGAGCTCCTTCAAAACAGGAATATGATCTATGTTTGGATTTGTCTGATTAGGGCTTCATGCCTCAATCTCTTACATCCTGGGTTAGACAGCAGTGCCAATGGCATTTTTGTAGTTGTAGGTCACTGAATTGTTTGGTAACCCTACTGCAGAACATCCCTCAGTATACAGTTAAGTGAAAAAACATAAATACCAAAACAACCTGAGCAAAACGGCTCATCCTGCTAACATGAAATTAACACATATTAAGTTGGTTTAGTTTCCAAAGAGTGGTAACAAATTAAATAAAAGCCGTAATGAAAGCTCTATGGGGGATCGTCGCATTTGTCGTTGTGAATATGCACACTTGAAATCGTTCCAAAGGCCCACACTACAGTAACAGTAGGCTCACATCATCCTCATTACTTTGCCAACATTCAATGTTGTTTAAAATTTCTACATGGTTAATTTTTCTGGTAAATGGATAGTTTTCAACATTTATAACATTTGAACAACATTTGTAAAATTTGGAAAACTCTGAAGTAATTAACCCGGTCTTAGCCATCATGCGGCCAAAATGTGAAAAAAAATTCTCCGATTATAGCCATTTTCAAGTGTTTTACCCGAACATTTCCCCCTCCTAGCTGAAATTTCACTGGCGACAGCATGGAAAATTGCAACTTAAATGCACCCAATTTGGTATACCATTTAATGAAGGCCTGTTGTAGTCATTTGTGAATGCCTGTAGTGTCGACCCTAACTACTGTACAAAAAAATCATGAGTGGTTTTCAAATATTTCTCATTTTGATGGGTTGTAATACTGTAGAAGCCTAGGAGGAAGATTACAGCTTTCCACATATGCACTTTAAAAAGCTGTCCTGCTGAGTACCAATTCAATTTAGAAGACAAAGCTGCAACCTGCACTAATACCTTTGGGCAGGCTCTTATGCCCTGACCCCCCCTCCTCCCCACCCACAAACCAGTCTTTTTTAGCATTATGATACTTCACAACTTACATGCAGGGTTTATCTTTCCAAGCAATGATCTGGCCCAGTTTTTCAAATGATTTTAAATGTGTATGTTCATGCAATGTATGATTATTTATTTGAAAGTATCATATGTTACCTTTCCTTCCTTCTTAAGGATATTGTGCCCATGCATGGGATCACTTACACAAACCTATATATGTACCGCCTTTGGCCATGTACTAAATTAATATTGAATTGCATATAGTGCTCATGCTCATAGTGAAGTCCATAATGGCAGAGCAAATACTGTACGGGCCTTTCTCTGTTCTCTAAACAGCAACTACAGTGGTCTAGTGTAAGCAGAAAATTTAGGTCAATGCAAGATTTTTGTAACCTAATATTAACATTGCAAACAAAAGCTTACGAGTAGCAACTGAACTGTAAATTTACCTTTGACATAGTTAAGGACTATGATGTGTCTCAAAATGTATTGGAACATAATTCTTCTTGTGTCCCAAAACAATGTGTTCTAATTGCAATCACAATGCAAATAACTGCCCAGTGTTATTGTTATAACTGCGCAAACAAGTAAAAGTTACTGTTTTTATTCCGGTTTAATATATATGCAGTCAACATGCAGACCTTAGCAAGTATGGAGAAGCTTTTACCAAAGATGTATGGTGCACATGTAACAGATCACTGAATAACCAAGCTAAATTTACAGTGTTACACATGATTTTGGTTAATGTTAATTTCACCAGATCTTTGTGTCATCTTCTTTTTCAGTTTCGCTCTCTCATTAAAGACCTTTGTCTTCATGGTCAGCCAGACATGTTCAATCTTTGTATGGATAATGAATGCTTCAATGTCTTGACGGTCTGAAATAATCAAACAGCCAGAAATAACTTGTCTGTAAGAGGTGTATGACATAAATTACATACAATAAAGACACATATATATTCATGTACACATTAATATATGTACATACCAGTCGAGTAGCCAAGGGCCCTTTTGGGTGTTCAACACCCCCCCCCCCCCCCACGACCCAAGTGACAAGAAAATGATTTTGTTCGGTCTTTAAAGAGGTTATGAAATGGGAAAAATATTCTTTCTCATCGTATTCTGTATACTCGTAGCTTTCCAATGATACCCAATTTGTGTCAAACGAAGCTTGCATCCTCGAGGAATAAACGATCAAAAATTCGAGGGTAATAAAAACTGTCGAAAAATTGTTGTATTTATGGTAATGCGGCGTGACGTCAGTCGAGGAACTCAGCTCACTTCCGAGACGTCTGAGAACACACAACATTGCACTGTTGCATGCAGCGCTCCGTAGTAATTGAGATTTGGTGTTTCATTTTTACGTAAATTTATCTCGTTACTGTTAAATATGCCGAGCCGATATATGATATCAGGTTGCTCCACCACAAGTCAATACGGATTTCTACTGCAAGCTTTTCCAAAAGATGACAGAAATCGACGAATTTGAACACGACTCGCTCGAAACACTACACATACACAACGTTACGAGTGCCTGTCGGCCTATACTGTTGCCAAATTACTTGTTATGACCATTTGGCTTTCGTGGAGTGCAGACGTGTTTCGCTCTCGCTCTCCATCTGATACAGCTACTTTCTTACCTTACCTTACCTTACCTTACCTTACTGTACTGTACTGTGCTATACTTCCCGCCAGGCGGGTGTGTGCGTTTGTCGTATATAGTTATCGTATATCGTTTTAAGTTTAAACCTGTCTTTATAGTTTGTTTTTGTTACTCCTCTGTGGCCTGGCCACCTTCGGTATCATGGCATCGCGCCGTGATTCGAAAATTGTTAAGTTGACCTTCACCGGTGAACAAGCGGTTCCACCGGTGCAAGTTTTTAGTATTTTAAAAAGTAAGGGTGTTGTTGTGCCTGGAGAGGTTGATGCTCTACAAGCTCTCCAGGGTCGTAATACGTATGATCTACGTTTTACCAGTGACGTGACCCGGCAGAAGGGTGTCACGTTGCTGAGTGGGGTTGAAGGTTTGACAGTTACTCCATACGAACGTTCCGTATGGGTAACTGTCATCCACGTAGGATTAGAGGTGCGTCAAGAACTTGTCGCAACTGTTTTAGGTCGGTTCGGGGCTGTCAAGGCTATTAAAATGTGCTCCTACGCACAGGCCCCTGGGGTGTTCAACGGGCACCGACAGGTTCGGATCGACCTCAAGCAGGACATTCCCTCCTTCCTTTTTATTGCCGGGCATAAAGCTCACGTGCGTTACCCCGGTCAGCCCCGTACCTGCTTCAGGTGTGGGGAGACCGGGCACGAAGCCAAGGGCTGCCCAAATAAAAAGTGTGGGCGCTGCCTTCGTCTTGGGCATGATACCTCTGCTTGCCCAAGCGAAGTCGTGTGCTCACTCTGTGGGAAGGAGGGACATGTCTTTCGCGCTTGTCCCTCCTCTTATGTCTTTATGACAAAGAGTGGGGGTCAAGCAAAGGCGCCAAGTTCTGGCGCACCTACTGCCCCGGAGGAAGCTCCACGCGAGGGGGAAACGGGTGCGGATTCACTCTCCGCACCTCCTTCACCCTCCCCCGTAGTTGCAGACCCCAACCCCGTGCCCGCACCGAGAATGTCTACACCAGCTTCCCCCATCAACCCCGTGCCCACACCGTCTCCACCACACAGCGAAGCGGACACGGGGTCTCCACCAGCTTCCCCCATCAACCCGTCCAGTTCCGTCCCCAGTCCGCCGCCGGTATCGCCAGATCCGGAGACTCTGTCTGACGACGACTCGGTCGTCCGGTCTCCGGAGGCTATGTCTGACAGCGACTCCGGAGGCTCGGTGATCGTCGAGCCGAAACGTGCCACTGGGACGAGCTGGTACGACGAGATGGGGGAACCATCACTGAAAAGGTCGGCCTCAAGTGACGACTCCGACGACGATATGTCGTCTAGAGCGCGCTTGAAGCTTACAGAATCGACGTCGGCGTAGTTTTGCCCCATTGCCCTCTCATGGCCCATACATTTTCAGTTGCCACCTTGAACGTGAATGGCATGAGGGATCATCGCAAGCGCAGTCGCATTTTCCAATATTGTATTTCAATGGAAGTCGACTGCGTTTGCCTACAAGAAACACATATTTTGGAAGAAGATGTCCCTCTATGGGCCTATGAGTGGGGTGGTGGGCTGCATGCTTCGTTTGGTTCGTCTTCATCCTGTGGCACTGTCATCCTCCTGTCACCTCGTCAGGCGGGTTGTGCCACTAGGGTGGAGACGGATCACGAGGGCCGATTGGTTTGCATTCTTTTCAAGTATCCACAGGGTAACATCTCCCTTTGCAATGTGTATGCTCCCAATCGGCCTTCTGCTAGACGAGATTTTTTTAACACACTGCCTTCCTTTGTTCCTGGTAGTGCTCCATGTGTCATGGTCGGAGACTTTAACTGTGTCCCAGACTCGGGTCTTGACAGACTCGGGGCTTCTGTGTCTGCTAGTCCCGACGCTGGGATCACAGAATTGGACAGATTCACTTCCGCACACCTTTTAGCCGATGTCTGGAGGCGTATACACCCGTGTAGTACGGTGTATACGTGGGTGAGGCCTAACGGAGAAGATGCCTCCAGGATAGATCGAGTGTATGCGCCCGTAAGTTTTAAATTTTCGGGTTGCGAGACGCTCAGCTGTCCGCTCTCTGACCATGACACTGTGGTAGCACGTTTTGTTTTGCCTTCCATTTTCCCGATCGGGCGGGGCCTATGGAAGCTTAACTGTCGGATTCTTGGCGAGGCAGAATTCCGCCAAGGTTTCGAGACCAGGTACAAAGGATGGCAAACATTGAAGCCGGCCTTTGCTTCTACATCCCAGTGGTGGGATAATATCAAGTTGCGCATCAAACGCTACGCAATTCAGTATTGCGTGACCCGCGCACGGCGTCGAAGAGAAAAATTCTCGAAGCTGTGCGCGGAGGTGAAGTTTGGCGACCCTTCGGCAGTCATCGCTTTGCAGACGTATCTCGATGAAAAGTACCACGGTGCCCGCGTCAGGGCCCGTGTCGAAGCGGTGGAAGCCGAGGAGCGCCCTTCACTGAGGTTTTACCAGTCCGTTAGCTCATCGGCGGGTGACAGACGCGTCCCGTCTGTGCGCGCTACCGATGGGACCGTGGTCAGTGACCCTCACGGCATTGTCCGCGTATATAAAGAGTATTATTCGAGTTTGTTTACGCGTGGCAATGTCGACTTGTCGGCACAGTCTGATTTATTGAGGGGAATCTCAAAAACCGTTCCCCACGATGTCAATGATATTTTGGGGGGCGGAATAACCACTGTTGAGCTTTGGAAGGCGCTTTCGAAGATGAAGAATGGCAAGTCCCCGGGTTCGGACGGGCTTCCGAGGGAGTTCTACCGAACCTTCTGGGCAATAATAGGACCCGACATCAGAGCCGTCTTCGAGGACGCCTTCCAAAACGGACTGTTAAACCAAAGTCAACGTATGGGCATGATTACTTTGCTGCCCAAGTCTGGGGACCCCTTGGATCCCCGTAACAAGCGTCCGATCACCTTGTTAAATGTGGACTATAAGTTGCTGGCTAAGGCTTTGTGCAACCGCCTTGCACTGGCTATGCCGCATCTTGTGGGTGATCTCCAGACTTGTGCAGTGAAGGGTCATTGCATCCAGCAGAACTTGTGGTTGATGCGCGACTTGACCGACTTTGTTATTGAGCGTGATCTGCCATGTGCATTGGTGTCTCTGGACCAGCAGAAGGCCTTTGACATGGTGGATCGCGGTTTTTTAATGAATGTATTGGAGACGTTTCAGTTGCACCCAAATTTTCGTAAATGGATTTCTGTTTTGTATGAACAAAGTTTCAGTTCTGTTATCGTAAATGGGTTTTGTTCGGAGGTTTTTAACGTAGAGAGGGGGGTGCGCCAGGGGTGCCCTCTGTCTCCATTACTTTATGTTTTGTTTAGCGAGTCCCTCTCTCGTCTTTTGGAAAGGGACTCCAGACTTGTTCCATTCGTTGTGCCAGGGGGTGCCAAAGTGAAATGCGCTCAATATGCAGATGACGTGACATGTGTTGTTTCGAGTCTGGGCTCCTTTCGCGCACTCTCGCAGGATTTATCTATTTTTGAGAGAGCTACCGGGGCGAAGTTGAATCCAGAAAAGACAAAGGGCCTTCGTCTTGGTAGCTGGAGATACAGAGACTTACCATTCGGTGCGTCGTGGTCGGATCAGAATATCAAAATTAATGGTATATGGTTCGGCTACGATGCACCTGGTGATGTCACCTGGAGCGAGAGGGCTGAGGTATTTGAGAGCAGGCTCGAAACCTTTGGCACCCGCTGGCTTTCGATCCTAGGGAAAGTCACCGTAGTTAATCGTTTTGTTTCGCCCATCTTGTGGTACCCGGGCGCGGTGTATCCAATTCCGCGTCGCGTCCTGGTGCGGTTGGAGAGAGCGATATTTTCATTTATTTGGTCGGGTGATACAGAGCTTGTCAAAAGGGCGGTAATGTACCAAAAACTGGAGAAGGGTGGGTTAGGGGTGGTTCATCTGGAAAGTAAGTTAACTTGTTTGTTATTTAAGCAGTTGTTTGTAGCGGTAACTGACCCAGGGTTGCCTTGTTCATATTTTGTACGTTTTTGGGGCGGTTTGCACCTGCGTCGATGGGTCCCGGCGCTGTTTAGCAACAGAGAACCGCATAGTAGTACTCCAAACAGGGTGGTGCGTGTCATTTGCTCCGCTCTGATTGAGTTGCCCCCTGTTGACCTGTCACAGCCGGCCCTCGTTCACAGTTCGTTGCGGGATAGGGCCTTGAATGCAATTTTTGTACAGGGACGTCATCCTGTCGAAGTATGGCGTTCGGTGCATTCAAGGCTGAATGGTTGCAGGCTCCGTGACCTTGCATGGAGAATTGCACACGGTGCCTTGGTGACCAATCTGAAAAGGTATCACTGGCGATTGGGTGATGGACTGTGCCCGAGGACCGGCTGTGACAGTTTAGAGAGTACTGCCCATGTTTTTTGGCATTGCCCCTTTGTTTTGAACTTGTGGGAGTGGTTTCAGTCCTGGACCGACCGTTTAGCGGGAGACCGTTCCTGGTCGGTAGGACAGGGTTTTGTTTTGTATGGATTAGATCCTCCAGTTTGTTCCGTTGCTGTGTTGCAGCGTATTATTTATGTTTGTTCTGTTGTAAAAAAACTTATTTGGAGGAATAGATGTGATGTTGTTTTTAGGGGGAAATTCGCCAGTTGGCAGGCAGTCCTGGAGGCGGTGAAGTCTGACATTCGCCTTCAGGTTGAAGGCGATTTTCGCCGTTTATCTAGGGCTGCCTTTTTTGGACGGTG
Source organism: Apostichopus japonicus (assembly GCF_037975245.1). Lineage (NCBI taxonomy): Eukaryota > Metazoa > Echinodermata > Holothuroidea > Aspidochirotida > Stichopodidae > Apostichopus > Apostichopus japonicus. Next base: position 21,457,899 of record NC_092577.1, read on the forward strand.
GTGTGCTGGGGAAGGGTGTTTTGTTTCGCTGCGTGCTGGTCGTCCTTTTGTAGTTTTTTAATATTTCAGTGGGGGGTTGGGCGTTTTGTCTCTGCAGGTCGGTGAGCGTTTGTACTTTTTTTGGCTCGCTTGACCTGAGGTTCGTTTTTCAGAATGGGATGGTTTGGTAGTGCCGTTTGGCCGTGACGTTTTTGTATCCCGTATGACGGGTCACGTAAAAAGCACTTGTTATGACCATAGCCTAGGCCTCCTTGATACAGCAAATGACGATTTTCTTTTGGTTTCCTTAATATTTTGCACAAAACTTAAAGCCAATTGGTTTCAGAACAATCACTACTAGATCTGCAAGGTTTTTTTGTGCAGGTAAAACTGGCGTTGTGTTGTGATTTTGCGTAACAGTTGGATGATACAATTACACGGGCTAGTCTGTTATACAACGTCTATTACACTACGTCTATTGCACTTGCACTGTACAGAACGTCACATTTTCCTTGCACTGTAAGACACAACATTCTAGAAGCTTCGCTACGAAGTTAAGTAGCAGGATCATTGACATTCGAGATAATTTAAATCATATGAAGGTCTTAATAACGGTGGTTTTGTTTATGCTCAACCGACCAGTTTCGGTTCAGGGTCGTCCAACGGTTCTGCTCGGGGACTTCACATGGCTCAATTGATAAGGAAAAACACCGATATTATCTTCATCACCCTCAAAACTATTTCCTCCTCTTCTTCCTCAAGAAAATAATTTTAGTCAAGGCTTACGAATGTCCGGAGAAGTGAAGTCCTATTTCCTCGGAATCGGAAGATTCGGAAGAAGACAATTGATGAGAAGAGTGTTGTGGTTACATTTAGTAAACTGTATAACGCCGTATCGGTAAACAGCGGGGAGTCGGCTTTGGCTGAAATGGTTCCTTTGATGACGTCAGATGAACTGCGGTGGGCAGCTTTGCTTTTTTTTACGAGTGGCAGGTCGAGAGGTCTCTAGGGAATACTTTGACAGCGAATATCTGGCGTTTGAAGCCGTATTTACGGAAAGTTGTGCATGGGTGGTGTAAGAAATATTTGTCTGTTTTTCCACAAACATTGCTCCATTTTGCATCTACGGGCCTGTGGATATCATTTTTTCGCTAAAAAAGATATTTCGGCAATTCCCCCCCCCCCTCCCAAGAAAAATTTCTTGCTTCGCGCCTGGTACATACATACTGGAGTAGCCTCAACACTGACACGTATGACTGATATACTGTAGGTTTCCAGTGTTCCAACAGAAATATAAAATGTACCCCTAATGTTACATGTTTATAGTGGACACATCAGTATCTCTATTACAGATTGTACAGAGAGGCAATGAACATGCATGTTGACTTCTATGGTGGATGTCACAAGGCCATGAGAACTTAATAGAGGTCATTTTAGTAAAAAGCAACTCTTTTAGGTGTAGCACGTACTAGAGCAGGTAGGTAGGTTCATTAAATTTATGACAACCCAACACGTCTGTGTTATGCATACAGTGTCGTTCAGTTGACAGTAACAAGTCCTCTCTTTTAGTCACTTCTGACAGGCAGGGAATTCTACGGGCCTACTGTTTTAATTTTACTGTTCAGGACTCACAAATGGCAAACCTCCATCCCCTGCCACCCGAGGGGATCAGGTTATACTAATTGCAAACAAGTGGATCATTGCCCTGATTGAACAATTTTGTAATTCTTTTGTATGTTCTCTTGTATGTTCAGATGTAAAGAATCTAAGGAAACTTGCAGTGTTACTTCAGTATTTTTTCTGCAATACTAAAGACAAAAGTCAGGTCAGTAGAGTAGTACCATGATATTTCAAAGGACTCAAGTAAACTACAGTACAGCTTGGCAAAGCTGATTTGCAATGTCAAGAACACTGATGATTGTGCCAGTACAGCGATAGTGCTGAAAGGATCGAGTAACAATGGCTCATTGCTAAGAGCATGGAAGAGAAATTGTGGTTATACCACCCTGCTACATAAATCCACTGTACATTCCAATATGGGCTACTATTTTCACACTGCATTACTACATAGTACATGTATATACTTTATTGATTTTTTACTGTACGTGCATTACCAAACTGCTATGTAAATTTCAAAAGTCCCCAAATTATCCTGTGTAGGATGAGCTGAAAATAAAATGGAATGCAAACAAAATAAGTGCAAACTTACCACTTGCTGCCAAAAAAACAAAAAAAAATACCACTGAAGACTTCATATCTACAGTATCATGCCTCTTTCTTGTTTTGCTGTTATATGCTCCCCGGGATATTCTACCAAAAAGTCCCCCTTTTTGAAGCTGCAGGTTGTAAACACACCGGAACCTGCAATAAAAGTATCAATATTGGTTCAGGTGCACATCAACACATTATGTGTAATATTTTGTTTCAAGATAAAACAAAAACAAGAAGTTGTATTCCCCTTTGGTACACTGCTGGCATAGCTATCAGTCTAGCCTGGCAGAGGGGCTCATTTCACTAGTCCATAACTTCATTGACAAAATATGCAACACAAAATATAAACTTTGGGTGACTGCCACGGATAAACTATGCATGATTTTGCGAGTGCTTGTTCATATAGGACTCATTGATAATACTTCCTGTTGGCAAACTGGTAAAGAAAGGCAGGGGTTTTACAATAGTAGCAAAACAATAGTTTTTACTACTATGAGGACGGATTACATGGTCAAGTGGTAGAGCATCTGACTTGCAGCCGGAAGGTACGGGGTTTGATTCCAGGTCAAGCAGGGGCGGATGCAGGATTTGTGGCAGGGGGGGTCTGACAGGTCCAGCCGCGCCTGAACGTAAGACTATCTAAGCGGAGCGCCACCATCGGTTGGCGCGGAGCGTACCAGAAAATGTTTGGCTTTACAAACGCCCCAGATGGCCGGAAACGGCACTTCCTGAGTATACTAAGCTGCATGTACCTAGCTTGAAAATATGGATCTCATGTCTGCAATTTCTCAATTGATGAGAAAAAAACAATCTATGAAATATGGTAATACATATCAGATGAGTTGAGATGATACAAAAATCATAATGCCTTTAGCCCCCAATCCCCCTCCCGTTCCGTCACCACTGTTTGATGCAGGGCCGGATCCAGGATTCTGGAAGGGTGAGGGGTTTGCTCATGAAGAATTCGTTGGCGCATCCTATGCAGCCTACCGCTCTGCCACCTCACCGCCCAAAAAAAATTCGAACACCACCTCAATTTTGAAACTTCGCTCTGAAAATTGAGATTGTTAGGCATATTTGGCACGTGTAGCACGCGTGCACTCTACAGTTCATTTGACGGAAAGGAAACACGAACTTGGCTCACTTGTAAGGATAACCGCCCTTCTGACGTCCTACATGTTAAAAATTGGCATTTAATTATTTTTCTCTCTTTTTTTTCTCTTTTTTTGCCAAGAGCAGGGGGGTCCGGACCCCCTGGACCCCCCTCTGGATCCGCGCCTGTCAAGTCATAAGAAAGACTTACAAACTGGGACCTGCCTGAAAAAAAAGGCTGTGGGAATGCAACTAGGTAAAGCCGGAACGTTTAAAATTGAGGTGTAAGCCCTACCTAACTTACATACTATGGGCTAAAAATGTACCCCTTATGTCACACATACATTTACACTTGCAAAAACACACATACATACTGTATGATAGAAACTTATACTACACACAGACATGACTGCAAAGAGGTTTCCAATATTGTTCCACCAGAAATATGAAAGTGTACCCCTAGTGTTACATGGTTAAGAGTGAAAACGTCAGTACCTGTATTGGTTTACAGGCAATGGACATGCTGACTTCTGCAGGGCTTGACGTAATTTTCAAAATCAGCATGGTAGATATAAAACATATTTTAGTGAATCCTGCATTTTGTGCTATATATTTATACATTTTTGTGCATTGTGCATTTATTTATACTGTAAGTTCCATCAGAATCAGTGACCGTTAACTATATGAAACCTAGCTACAGTACCAACCAATCAACAAAATCAAACCTACCAATAAAATCATCAATAAATTTGACTTAAAGTCCGTGCCTGTCCGCCTGGGAGCGGCAAATAACCATGCCTCTGTAGGGTTTTTGGAATGGGCTGTACTGCTGCGAAGTGCTCTGCTTGTTATCCAGTTCTCAGACTGGATTGGAAAGGGGAACATACACACTATGAGTTACACATTGAAAAATGTTTTACAAATCAAATAATCCATAATGAAATAATTGTCCATAATACATAAAATTATTATCCAAATTCAATAACATACATTGAATCACAGTATTAAATAAGCACATGTGCAATGGGCACTATGCACTTTTAAAATATACAGTAGTATTACCAGTTCTACAATAAGCCTCTTTAACCATGGCACCAAATTTATAAGACAAGTATTTATAACTTGTTTAAAATCCATATTGAGCATATTGAGAATTTTACTCAGGAATTTTTATGGTTAGAAACCAGCATGCCAGGATATATGTACAGTATGAAGTTGGTATTAAGCCAGGTGTATACAACCCTGCACAAATAGCCTGCACTTCGGCAAGAAGCCTTTGGTAATACTAATAACTCATTGCATTGCACAAGTACTCTCTTTACATTGTTGTTTAGAACTGACAAAATTAGACTCTTCCTGCTTTCCTTCACAACATTCAATGACAAGAGTGCCTGTCAGTGATATGTCATCAACAGTGCACCCATTACAGTATATAGTACAGTCATATAGGTGTCAATAAAACCAGATTCATAACCAAAAAACTTTCCTTTATCCTTAAAAAAATAGTTTAAGCCTAGCATCATTTGATTCTTTGGTCCTTTTTTCACAAAATTCAATAGCAGGAAAGCATTTTAGTAATGTCCTCAACTTTACCCATGTTATAATTGAACAGTCTATCCCTCCAGCCAGCCTAAAAGGGATCAGAAACTGACTAAAGTGCTGTCACTTTGTCTAATATTTTCATGTGACATATTGTGTGTAAATGATTTTTGAGCTTACAAAAAATGAAATGATTTCATTGCAAACACCAATTTTGCATCTCAAACTAGGGTATAGTACAGAAGAATTGGTTTGTTTTTTTGTACAAAATGTACTAATTAGACTGCATATCAGTGATGTCAACAACATTCAGATATAGCAGGAATGTAACAATCCCTTATTACCTCCAGCAACCAGCCAAAAGGTGATCAGAAACTGGCAAAAATTTAGGAAATTTGTCATCATTTTTATTTGACAAACATATTATAGAGAGCTATTAACCACACTTTATATTATATTAGTAATTAGGCTAGGCTAGTATTATGTAATAGTAGGGTGTCCAGTACTCGTCTACAGTAGATGACCGTGATGACTTTGGCGTTTACCACACAGAAGTCATGGAGTTAAAAGGCTCCTTTTGGCAGTCTAATGTTTACATGTTATCATTAAAATACTTCCAAAAACTAAATTACTTTTCTAAAAAACAAATTTGTCGTTTGCCTCAAGTGCTGCTTTCCTAGTTGTGACAATTATTGTAAGTGAAATTTACGAAAACACTGTGACGAATCAGTCTCACTGTACAAGTCAATATGGGCAAGGTTTGCTATTTGGTAAGGAAATTTTGATTGCGTCAATATTTTAATCTTTAACATGCACGGCAGCGAAAGACAGAGTGGTGGAATAACTTTAGTAATATTGAAAATGTAGATTTTGTAGTACTAGTTTTTATGAGAAAAAACTGATTTTCCAATGTTTTTTATTGCTGCACGATACCTCCAAAGTGTAATGCTCATGAATTCTGCAATATTTCTAGCCTATTCCACTATCTGCTAAATGTTAGCATAGTTAGGGTAACTTCATCCATAGCGTGGGTAACACAATAATGTATGCATTTTATATACACTACAACTGAACATTGTGTACAAAGTGTTGCACGCACCCCGTAATCATGGGCATTTGACACGCACAATGACACAGTGCAGTGCATATTTGCCAAGAAAGTTAGCAGACACACACAATTAAGAGTACCAGACATATGCGTAGAGAAAAATTCAAACCCAATTATTTTGGTCTTGAAATGTGGTAACTCTCATCAGTGGTGTAGCCAAGTGGGGGGTGGGGTGGGGGTTCAACCCCCTGTGGATTTGCATTTTTCGTCCAAAGAGGAGGGTGGCAACACATCCCCTCAGACCCCTTCCAAAGAACCCCAAGTTCTTTGCACCTTGCTTTGCACCTGACTCATTTTATCTGCATGAAAGTTGCTTTAAGTGTAATTTGAGGGTAGTAGTGAGTTTAGTGCAGTGTTCGGGCTAAGGCACTGGATCTGCAGCCAAAATCCCGCAAAGGAAGAAATAAATAAATTTATGTAGTACAGTCATAGTACTGTAGGGATTATAGGAATAGTGTTCAGCAGCCAGCCATGCTTACTAGCTTGTAAAGCATCAACCTCTCCAGGCACAACAACACCCTTACTCTTTAAAATACTAAAAACTTGCACCGGTGGAACCGCTTGTTCACCGGTGAAGGTCAACTTAACAATTTTCGAATCACGGCGCGATGCCATGATACCGAAGGTGGCTAGGCCACAGAGGAGTAACAAAAACAAACTAAAGACAGGTTTAAACTTAAAACGATATACGAAAACTATATACGACAAACGCACACACCCGCCTGACGGGAAGTATAGCACAGTACAGTAAGATAGTAGCTGTATCAGCTGTATCTGCACTCCACGAAAGCCAACACGGGCGTGTTTGAAGCGGTCCCCGTCCCGGCCTCTGACACCGTACCACCTGATGCTCCTGTCATCGCCCCAGTGTCCGACACTAGCGCCCCGGTGGAAGCTTTGTTCCCCTTTCTCCCCTGATCGAACTTGCCGAGACTGCCAGCCTGCCCACTAAGGCAGAGCAGGACAAAACGGCGGAGATGGTACTAACGGAGTGGCATGCGGCGCAGGATGCCGCTTGTAGCGGTTTACCGGTAGCTTCGCCCGCTATCGGTGATACTAGTTGGGCCCCGAGTCAATGGAGGACTGCACTACAGCCTTATTAGTTGTGGCTAAGGAGTCCTCCGATTGGTTTGATGAGACGAAACAGGCCACTGATCTCATTGACTCGAGTGGGCCCTTCCACCCTACCCGCAGCTGCTTCCGTTATACCGAACACGATGGTCGCTAGTGGACCTCCTGTTCCTAACAGGGAGGTCCACTCGATCAATGACGAGAAGCTAAGAACTTTGCTCCCTCGTAAGAAAAGAGGGAACACTGCCAGGGGCCTGAAAAAAACCCATATCGGGAAAACTTCGCAGGTAATGCGCAGGCCTGTTGTCTACCATCGGGACGGCGTACCCCGGATGAAGTTTTGGAGTGGGTTATTTTTCAGGTGTGTGGGGGGGGGGGTTGTGTGGTCGTTACATAATATGGGTTGGAGGGTTCTGTTTGTGGTTTGGAGTTGGCTTTTTGGGGCTGTTTTGTGTAGCGTTATTGTCTTGGTTCTGTTGGCCTTTGGGTCCGTGTCCATTTCATGTCACGTTGAACGCTACATTGAATACATTTGTGGGTGAGTGAGAGATTTCTGTTTCTGGGTTTTCAGTTGGGTTTATGGTGGTTGTTAAACAGACTGGAACTGTTTTTGGTTTTGTTGACCTTTGGTCCGTGTCCGTTTTTTTCTTTGCACGTAAAGAGCTCTGCCCTAATTCCCTAGTTGTCTGAGGTACATTCACTGGAACTGGCACAACATCAGCATCCATAGAGGAGTTGATGTTTGGTTTTCCAGCGATAGCATTTGCACCAGCATCGTCAGGGATAAGATGATCTGAGTGTACAAACCTACGATTATTGCCAGGGATCCTAACAATATATGTACGAGGCCCCTTGACTTTCACTATGGTACCAGGAATCCATCGATCCTTCCCCCCTCTAACATTTCGCACCCTCACTGGTTGATAAAAGGTCGAACTGCCGCACTGATAAACTGCGGTCCCTTTGCTGTTTTGCAGCATCCTGTCTCTTTTCCACCTTCCTCTGCAGGCTAGGTTTCACTAAAGAGAGCCTAGTCCTTGGGCATCTCTTAAGAAATAACTCTGATTGAGTTTTCCCGGTAGTTGTGTTCGGGGTATTTCTAAGAGTAAATAAAACATTAGGTACCTTGTGACCCAATGTCTCCCCACTTGACAAAAAGTGTTCTGAAAACATTAATCGTGGCAGTACCTTCTTGTGGTATTCATTGGTAATACCACTTTGAATGGCTATCCACCACTAGCAAGAAATTCTGACCTTTGACCTCTGCATAGTGTTATGTAACCCACTTATTCACCTACCCTTATTTAATATAAGTTACCATTTAAGTCTCCGAGTCTTCCAATTGTTACGATTCCAGATGCGCTCACGTATTCTACATAACAAGAACTCGCCAAGTGTTTCGCAGACTTCGTGAATATTCATAGCTTACTGGAACATTCCTTTACACTCAGGGTATAAAAGCCACAGACGCCCGGTTGAGCGCCCTCTCCGTTTTCTTGATATTCCGTATCCTTGGCTTGATTACTGTGCCCATTTTAAACATAGTACATATTTAACTCTATACTTTTGTCGGAACTCCGACGTAATACACTCAAATGGATTCTCGTCGCTCTACCTGAACTTTATGTACATCCAGCCGAACTACTTCTACTAAAACAAACCTGGACACTATCCGCCTAGCACTAAGGTAATTCAAGAAATGAGCAGAAGCTCTCCCCTCGGCTCTCCAAGTCCAGAAAGACGTTAATTGAATTGAGAAACTATAGTTATGTATTATGTTCATATTTATACTTTGTTCTGCCATGTAAATAGCTTATTAAATGCTTTAAACTTACTTTCATCCTCGTGTTCTCCTTTTTATATCACGTGATCTGTTCTCCACATTAAGGCTGAGAACGGTCACGTACCATAATTGGGGGCCTGTCCGGGAATTCGAATTAGACGAACTTCCTTAATTCTGACATTCATTATGTGTTTCCGATGTGAAAAAAGTTTATCGATACGCCATCTATTGATGACCTTAAAGTAATTCCCTTAAGAAATCTGACATTATTCAGATTGCCAAACATTTTGAAGTTGACTTTAAAACGAACATAAGAAAGGATGAAATTAAGAAGTTAATAGCAGAACATTTGGTTGATGAAAATTAATTAGAGGAATCGGAACTTGAGGATATGTCCTATGTGAGCTTTAGTCAGGGTGCAAGCACGTTAGAGTTGATAAAATTACAGCTATAACTACAAGCCCGAAAGAGCTTAAATTGATGGACATTGAGAAAGAAATCAGATTGAAAGAATTAGATTTAAAATCTTCGGCTACAAACCCTGGCTCACCCATTTCCCTAGTTTCTGGTTTACACATCAGTAAATATTTGCCTCTAATTCCAAAGTTTAAAGAAGTTGATGTAGACAATTTCGCAGTCGTTGTTATGGCCAAAAGATAAATGGGTACTGTTGATTCAAAGTTCTTTCGTTGGCAAGGCACAAGAAATTTCTTCTGCATTATCTCTGGCAGATAGCCTTCATTATGATACTGTAAAAGCAACAGTTCTTAATGCTTATGAACTTGTACCTGAAGCGTATAGGCAACAGTTTCGAAATTGCAAGGAACAACAAAATCGAAGTTATGTTGAATTTGCTCGGGTGAAAGAAACTCGTTTCAATCACTGGTGTTCTTCTAAAGAGGTTTAGGAATTCGAGGAACTGAGACAACTTATGCTGGTTGAAGAGTTCAAAACCTGTCTAAGTAACGAAACCTTCATGAACGCCAAGTTGATTCTTTATCTAAAGCTGCTGTAATGGCAGACGATTATACCCTCACTCACCAATCTTTTAGAAATATAACTAATAAGTCGCATCTTAATTATGTTAGGGCTAGTAAACCTTCCCAGACGTATGATTCTGTTAACAAACGGCAATCATACCCAAGTCGCAGTAAAGACGACTATGTCAGCTCTAACAGGGTTGACCCTGGTGTACCTGTTTGTTGTTATTGTTGCAGTAAAGGTCACCTAATGGCAAAATGTTTCAAATTGGCTAGAGAGAGAACGGGAGAGGGAAATGTGACCAAATGCATTAGCAATTGTAGATTGATCACCCCATAGGAATGTAACACCTGTAAGAAGTGAGAAAATGTGTAGGCATACTAATGAAATCCAAAACGAATTTTTACCATTTGTCTCTGAAAGTTTGGTATCTCTTAACGAGGATCTTCCGCCTTTGAAAATTAGGGTATTACGGGAAACGGGTGCTGATCAATCTCTGCTATTGGAAGGCATACTGCCACTGTCTGAACAAACATCAGCTGACGGAGATGTATTGCTTCAGGGGGTGGGGTGTATTTTTATTGCTGTGCCAGTTCATAACATCCATCTTCAATCAAACATCTTAGGCAATGACTTGGCAGGTGACAGTAATAGTCAATCCAATTGTCACTGACATGCCGAGCACTTGTGATAACACAGAGCAGTTACAGAAAGAATTTGCCAATCTCTTCCCTGCATGTGCTGTGACTCGCGCTATGTCTCCAAAACTTGAAGAAGTTTCACATTCGGATCTTTCTTCCTTTTCAAACGAGACTAACATATGGAGTCTCCTAAGAAATGTCCTCCAAAAGAGGCTTTCCATAAATCCCAAGCGGAATTTAATTTGGCTGATAGCTGTTTGGGTCGCCTTTATAATGATCCGACCCTCCTTTGGGTCCCCTAAGTTCGTTACCAAACGGTGCGAACCCAGAACAGTCAAACTCTGTTCCTTTTGAGTTCTCTTCTGATTCCCTGTCAAGAGAACAACTCCTGTTAGAGCAGGAACGATCCTGAACAAACCTTGCTGTGCGACAAGGCAATCGCCGAGGACGAAGCAGAAAACGTCCCGGTTTGTTTTTACCTTAAAAAGGGTATATTAATGAGGAAGCGGAGACCACCATATGTATCCGCCTTTCATGAGTGGCAAGTTTATCACCAAATGGTCGTTCCTAAAATCTATAGGGTTTGATGTTTTAAGTTTGGCACATGATACTCCTTTTTCTTAGCGTTAAGAAAATATACCATCGTATTTTGAACCACTTCTTTTCGCCAAATGTTAAGAAAGATGTTTCTTATTTCTGTAGAACATGTCATACATGTCAACTAGTGGGTAAACCGAATCAAACAATCCCACCAGCACCACTTAGTGATCATAGATTGCGTCGGTCCTCTAGCGAAAACTAAATCTGGTAACCAGTATATGCTTACTGTAATGTGCGCATCGACAAGGTTCCCCGAGGCTATTCCTGTTAGGGATATTAAGGCTAAGACCGTGTGTAAGGTTTTCATTAAATTCTTTATTTTACCAAAGTCTGTTCAATCCGATCAGGGTTCAAATTTTATGTCCACAGTTTTCCAACAAGCTATGTATCATTTGAATATTAGAAAAGTTACATCTACCGCTTATCATCCACAAAGCCAAGGTGCGTTGGAAAGATTCCACCAAACATTGAAAAGTATGATTAGGACATATTGCTTTGTAACAGATTGGGATGAAGGTGTTCATTTCTTAATGTTTGCTGCCCGACAGTCAATTCAAGAGTCATTAGGGTTTAGCCCGTTAGAGCTTGAGTTCGTGGTCCACTAAAAATGTTGAAAGAAAAGTGGATGTGTGAGACTGAAGACCTGAATATTCGTGATTCTGTCTGTAAGTTCAACTACAGTGCTTTTTACGTGCAAAGAAACGGACACGGACCAAAGGTCAACAAAACCAAAAACAATCCGTCTGTTTAACAACCACCAAAAACCCAACTGAAAACCCACAAACAGAAATCTCTCACTAACCCACAAATGTATAAAATATAGCGTTTAACGTGACGTGAAAAGGACACGGACCCAAAGGCCAACAGAACCAAAACAATAAAGCTCCACAAACCAGCCCCAAAAAGCCAACACCAAACCACAAACAGAAAACCCCCAACCCATATTATGTAAGGACCACACAAACCCCCCACCCCACACATAACAACTAACTCCAAAACTCATCCGGGGTACGCCGTCCCGATAGCAGACGACAGGCTTGCGCATTACCTGCGAAATTTTCCCAATACGGGTCTTTTCAAGCCCCTAACAGTATTCCCCCTTTTCTTACGAGGGAGCAGAGTTCTTAACTCCTCGTCAACCTTGGTCGAGTGGACCTCCCTGTCAGGAACAGGAGGTCCACTAGCGACCATCGTGTCCGGTATAGCGGAAGCGGCTGCGGGTAGGGTGGAAGGGCCACTCGAGTCAATGAGATCAGTGGCCTGTTTTGTCTCATCAAACCAATCGGAGGACTCCTTAGCCACAACTAATAAGGCTGTAGTGCAGTCCTCCATTGGCGAGTCAGAATCTGGGCCACTTAATGTCTCTTGGGCCGGTTGACTCGGGGCCCGACTAGTATCACCGATAGCGGGCGTAGCTACCGGTGAACCAGTACAAGCGGCATCCTGCGCCGCGTGCCACTCCGCTAGTACCATCTCCGCCGTTTTGTCCTGCTCTGCCTCAGTGGGCAGGCTGGCAGTCTCGGCAAGTTCGATCAGGGGAGAGGTCGGACACGAAAGGGGGAACAAAGCCTCCATCGGGGCGCTAGTGTCGGACACTGGGGCGATGACAGGAGCATCATGTGGTACGGTGTCAGAGGCTGGGACAGGGACCGCTTCAACCACGCCCGTAGCCACTCTCGCGGCGTATGAGCGGTCTGGGCATAAACGGGCGAGATGGCCCGTTTTCCCACACGAGTTGCAAACGATATCCCCTTTACACTCGGCCAGGGTATGCCCAACCTGTAAACAGCGGCTACACCGCTTGTTCGGGCACAACCTGGCCTCGTGCCCTTCCAGCCCACACCTCCAACAAGTGCGAGGCTGGCCCGTGTATGCAACGTGGGCCCTGTGCCCATTAGCCCACAAGGTAGAGGGGATATCGGACTTGAGTTCAACTCTAACTGGTCTAGTCCCGGTCTTGACACCCATACATTCAAGGAATTCCGGCTCCTCGTAGCCGGTCACTTTCCCGAAACGCCCCAGTGTCCGCACAACAACCTGTTGAGACATGTCCAGAGGGAGATGGAGGACTGTCACCCACACCGAACTGTCATACGGTGTGACCTTCAGTCCCTGAACTCCCTCCAACACATGGACGCCTCGGACGCGGGCAGCCTCCGAGGTAAACCGTACATCAAAACAATTCATACCCCGGAGAGGTTTACGCTGAAGCGCGTCAACCTCTCCAGGGACCTTTAAACCAACAGAACGCGAAACTGAAAAAACTTGTACGGGGACGACCTTAGCCTCCCCCGAAAAACTCAACAATACGATTTTGCTGTCACGGCGAGCCGCCATGACAGCTAGGGGTGTGGCAAAGCCACGCACCTATACACAAACCAAAACGAAACAAACCCAAAACACACAAACTACACTCAAACAAACTGTAAACTAATGAAGGGCCAACGTAAAAACACAATAAAGGTGTGGTCAACGAAAGGTGGAGAGCAGCCGAAAACACGTCCGCACTCCACGAGAACTGAACTGAACTCTACAGTTCAACTACAGACTTCACCGAGCATGTGAGATTGCCAGAGAAAACCTAAAGAGTGCTCAAATTAGCATGAAAGTTGGATATGACAAACGTGCGGTAGATAGATCAATTTCACCTGGAAACCAGGTATTAGTGTTTTTGCCAGTTCCTAATTCACCATTGCATGCTCGATATTTTGGCCCTTACGTTATTCACAAAAAAAGTGAGTGACACTGATTACATTGTTTTGACTCCGGACCGACGTAAATCCAAGAGATTGTGTCACATTAATATGCTTAAGAAATATTACGAGAGAAACTATAAGGATAATAGTTTCAAGATTACGTCATCAATTGTTACTTCTGAAGATGAGGTCGAAGGTCAAAATGTTCCAGAAATGTGTATTGAATTGCAAAATTCTGATGTAATGTCAAACCTTGATAAGAAGTTAGGCCATTTGTCAATTGTTCAAAGTGAGCATCTATTTTCAGATAATCCGACCAGGACTAATCTAGTGTATCACGATGTTGATGTGGGTGGTTCGAAGTCAATTAAGCAACACCCATATAGAATGAACCCTGTAAAATCTAAGCATCTGCGTGATGAAATTCAGTATATGATGTTATTGAACCTAGCGACAGTGAGTGGTCTTCCCCATGTATTTTGGTTCCCAAACCAGACGGAAGTTTTACATTTTGTACCGATTATCGGAAAGTAAACACCGGTTACACGGACCGATTCATACCCCATCCCTAGGGTGGATGATTGTATTGATAGAATTGGTAATGCACGGTTCGTACCGAAGTTTGACTTGCTGAAAGGGTACTGGGAAATACCACTCACTGATCGAGCTAAGGGGAGTGTCTGCATTCGTTACACCCGATGGGTTATTTCAATATAATGTAATGCCGTTCGTAATTGTGAACTTTATATTGATGACATTATTGTGTATAGCAACTCATGGTATGAGTATGTAACTCGTATTAGATCACTTTTTAACTCATACCAGCGTGCTGGTGTGAGCTATTGTTACAGTGCGGCGTCTATCACTCTATCCGTGAACAATTGGTAAAACCGCTTCCACTCGCACAGTGTTTCATGGAATTTCATGAAACTTGGACACAAGGACCATTGGGTATAGGGCTATCAGAGATGGTCCAAAATTTGGGGTCAAAGGTCACCTGTGGGCCGTAATGGGCCATTTTGTGGAAAACAGATTCCATGGTACAATGTTAAGGGTTTGTCACGATAGTACTATGGTAGTTTTACCTTCAGGGTGTTCATGAATTTGAGATCAAAGATCAACTAGGGGTCTTTTGTGGCCCGGGCCACGGCCCTATATTTTCAAATTGCTCCTGTTCGTACAGTGTATGGCCAATTATAATGAAACTTGGTCACAATGTTCCTCGGGATGAGAGTTAGGAGGAGTGTTCGGAAAATTGAGGTCAAATGTCATTTAGGGGGTCATCGGGGGTCATTTTTTGTAATATTTTCAAATATCTCAATCTCCTCAAGATTTTGATGGATCATATTGAAAGTTGAACTGATGATTGTTGGATTGTGTATGAATAAGGTGATGCCTAAAAATTTTTGGTCAAAAGTTGATTAATTACAATTAATCCCCATTGTTTAAGATTTTTTTAAACAAAGCTCCTTTAATTTGTCTCCCAGTCTCTGCAGTGTTTGTTTACATTTGTGGTTAAGCTCTGCAGAGGCTGTTAGTGGAATAAAAGCAGGACTGGGATTTGTTATTAACTGTTGAACTGTAAGCATGAGAGCCCTATAGCCAATCAGCACTTGCCGATTCTTAGAAGTCTTTGAGCCTGAGGTATGTGGGCAGCTTGTGAAGTTATGTCTTGTAGGGAGTGCTTGTTATGTCTGCTAAGGTAGAGGGGAGAAAGTTTTAATAGGGTAGGTCAGTGGTATTGTTTGAGATTGAGAGAGTGGGGAAAATAGGATTTAAAGGGGAAAATGGGAATTATAGCCAGTGGTGTGGCCAGGATTCTGCTAACGGAGGGGGGGGGGGATCCCTCACGGGCCCAAAATTGGTTTTGTGGGCCCTACATTTTTCAGCTCGAAAAGGTATGAGCTTCTGCACCATTGGTGCTCTAGTGTTAATGTTTCTGTGGGGGGGGGGTGTTTTTTTTTCGCTGCAGGTCGGCGGGCGTATATTGTTTTTTGGCTCGCTTGACCTGAGTTTGGTTTTTCAGAATGGGATGGTTCGGTAGTGCCGTTTGGCCGTGACGTTTTGTATCCCGCATGGCGGATCACGTAAAAAGCACTTTTTGAGAAGTTAACTGAGGTAAATCTTACTGTAAATCTTCTCAAAAGTGAGATTGCACATGCCAATGTTATTTTTCTAGGTCACGTGTGTTGGGTATGTGGGTCCAATATTTATAATAATGAGTCGAGAGAAACAGACTACGTTGGGCCAGCGGCCATGATGTATTTCGAGAGGCAGGAACGCCGAAAGTGACTTTTATACATAACAACTCTCCCGTACTAAATGAAAACAATATCTTTGTCATTATAACCTTTATGACTGTCATGCATGTGATTATGTCAACTTTTGATCTTAATTACATTCCTATCAAGATGGATGTTTATCCTAAAGTTTTAAACGTGTTTATTTTTTCTCTTATATAACATCTAACATTTGTACAGTTACTAATCAATATGATTAAATGTCTTCTAGTCTAGATATATCACCAACGCTTCCAAAGTGACAAATGATCTAAACATATACTGGACCAAAACTCAAGTACCCACTTTCAGAGTCAATATTTTCCTAGGCTTCCTGAGTCTGGCTGACCTTCTCAGTTCTACCCTTGGGCTAATCTGAACTTGTACTTCTGAACTAACTCTGTCTTGTGAATTTGACTTATTAGATTTCACCATAACTTTATTCCGACTAGAATCACAATCCAATAATGGATCTTCATCTAATCCCTTATCTGGTTTAGGCAGTGTTGGAGTTTCAATTTTAGACTCCGAATTTTGAGTATCTCCCAATACACTTGATTGATTTGGATTCAATATTCTAGTTACCCCTTGACCTTCAGTCAACTCAAACGACCTGTCTGAATCACTATCAAATGACCTGTTAGGATGTTCTTCCAGACTTGTGGATTCTGGCCTTGGGATAATCTGCTCTACATGTCTCCTCCAAATACCATTGTCTACTTTGACCTGATAGTTCAGTGGGCCTTCCCTACTTAAGATAGTACCTGGCACCCATTTTGTCTTCCCCATATAGTTTCTAAGTAGAACCAAGTCATGTCCACATAACTCTCTTGTTTGAGCTCTTTTGGCACGATAACCAGCTTGATCATATAACTGATCCGTATACGTGATATAAAGATTAGGTCTCAGATTACCCAATCTAATACGAAGTGATCTCTTTAAAAATAACATAGCAGGGGTCTCTCCCGTAACTAAATGAGATGCATTTCTATATGCCATCAAAAATCTATCCAGTTTTGCCTGGGGTGAACCACTGTCTAGTTTGGATGAACGGATGGCTTGTTTCAGAGACTGCACAAACCGTTCTGCCTGTCCGTTCGTACTTGGGTGGTATGGCGCGCTTAATTTGTGCTTTATGCCATGTGCTTTCACAAATTCCTGGAATTGACTACCGTTATCAGTCACTAAGATTTGAGGCACCATATCTACCAAAGACTGAACGCAATACTGATATTGTACGCTCTGACGTAATACTACTCATGATAAATGCCTCTGGCCGTTTCGAATAGGCATCAACAATGACCATGTAAGTTAAGCCTTCGAAGGGACCTGCGAAGTCAATATGGATTCGCTCCCATGGGTTAGATGCAGGTATCCATGGATGTAATGGAGCTAACTTAGGGTTATTTTGAACAACCTGGCAGGTTTCGCATGACGCAGCACTTTTCTCAATTTGCGCATCAATTCCTGGCCACGAAATATAACTTCGGGCCACTGATTTCATCTTAACTATCCCTATATGACCTTCATGTAGCTCACTAAGTATGGCGCCTCTACACTTGGAAGGAACAATAATACGCATACCCCACATTAACATTCCTTGTTCTAGGGTTAGTTCTTGCCTTCTATCATAGAAAGGTTTCAAGCTACCTTCCTCTTCAAATAGTTTGGTAGGCCATCCATCTAGGCCATCCATCCTCTCGTGAAAAAGGAAGGACATCTGCGTGACACACAGATACCATATCAACATTCTCCTGTAAGGTTTCTCCGCGCTCTGGCAACCTGGAAAGACAATCTGCATTTCCATTATCTTTCGTGTTGCGGTATTTGATGTCGTAATCAAATCCAGCTACAAATATAGCCCATCTTAGCATACGCTCTGCAGCTAGTGTTGGCAAATCTTTTTTAGGACCAAACAGTGCTGTAAGCGGCTTGTTGTCTGTAATTAAGGTAAATTTACGCCCATATACAAACATGTCAAATTTTGTAAGTGCAAAGATTATCCCTAATGCTTCCCTTTCCATTTGTGGATAATTTTGCTCTGCTTTAGTTACTGATCGTGACGCAAATTTAATTGGTCTTTCATCACCATTTGGATACACGTGAGATAGGACAGCGCCTACTCCTGTCGGACTTGCATCCGTGGCTACTGTGATTGGCAAAGAAGGATCAAAATGAACCAAAAACCCTGAATTGCTCAGCATCAGCTTAGAAATGCTTCTGCTGCTTCTGTAGTCCATTCAAATTTACGCCCTTTCTCTAAGAGAACTGTCAACGGTGTGAGTACCGTTGCTAGGTTAGGTAAGTACTTCCGGTAGTAGTTAAGCATACCTAAGTAACTACGCAATTGACCAATATCAGTTGGTTCTTGCATCGCATTGATCTGATCAACCTTGGCTGATACTTGTGCACCCCATGTGCATCAATCACATGACCTAAAAAATGAACACATTCTCTGAGGAAATCACATTTCTCTTCTTTTAACTTAAGAACTATCTTTGAGCCGTGTCAACACCTGATCTAAATTGCTCAAATGCTCTTCCTTTGTTCTACCTGTTACAAGTATATCATCTAAGGTAAACTTGTACACCCGGCAGGCCTTGCAAAACTTGTTCAATTGCAGACTGCCAAATAGCTGGTGCAGTTGTGATACCAACTACCAATCTGTTCTGTTGAAACAAAGTTAGAAATTGTTTAGAACTTTCATCTAACTCCATCTGATTATAGGCATGAGCTAAATCAAGTTTTGAAAATACTACACCCCCACACAGGTTTGCTAGGATATCATCCACATTAATAGCAGGTGGTGCTACTGGTTTTAGCAAGGGATTGATTGTGTTTTTATAATTTCCACATAACCTTACTGAGCCATCTTTCTTTGGCACGGCTACAATACTTGTACCCCATTCACTGTGAGACACTGGAGTGAGCACCCCGTTCTTCTGTCATCTGACTAATTCTGCTTCAACCTGGGCCTTTAATGCATAAGGAACCCTGTGCGGTTTCCTTATCACTGGTTGAGCCTCTTCTCTTAACACTATCTTAGCTTTTGCCTCTGATAGTTTACCTAAGCTATCATCAAAAAGCTCTCTGTGTTTGTCAATGACTTGTTCCAAGTCACTAACTTTAAGTACCCTGTCTGGTTTGATAGGCCTGAATAATGACTTCCAATCTAATGGTATCATGCTAAGCCACTCTCTCCCCAGCAGATAGAACTCTGTACAATCTACAACATACAACCTGAGTTTACCGTCATAATTACCATACTTAACATTGACATAAACTTTACCCGATGGGTTAACAGATTGTCCTGTAAAACTTGTGAACTGCTTATCCCCTGGTAGCAATGGGATATGTCTCAAAGATTTCTCGTAATACGATATAGGAATCATTGAAACCCCGGATCCCGTATCAATCTCCATGTTCACAATGTTTCCTTCAATCTCAATTGGCACATATATGGCACTGTTATCATTATTCATTCCCTTACCTTCACTAAGCTTAAACATAGTATAGTTATATGACCGACACACTCGCTCAATATGTCCGATCTTGCTGCATTTCGTGTTCTTGAACCAGCATTCATCCGAATTATGGTTTCTCCCACACCGAAAGCATCGCATCGTACTCGCCTTGTTAGGTCCTTGTTTACGTTGTACAGTATTTACGTTAGTCATTGGACTTGTCGAAGTCGTTTCACTCCTCATAGCCCTTGCACCCCCTAATATGCTTTCACGTGATAACGCAAATTCCACGGTTTGGTTGAACGTAAATGTGGCCTTTTCACTCACTTTTTCCATGAGCTTCAATGCTGTAGGTTCTTCCCGTAACCCACTTATAAATCTGTCCCGTAGGTTTTCATCTAGCTTGTCCCCATAGCTGCAGTTTAGGCTTAGTTGTTTCAATTGCACAACATAATCAGCTGTGGACTCACCCGGTTGTTGATCTCACCGTAGGAATTTACGTCGCTCTGCAACTACCATAGGTGTTGATTTCAAGTGCTTACGAAGTGTATTCTTTAACTCCATGTACGATTTATCCGTTGGTTTTGATGGCGCGACTAGGTTTCTGACAATTGCATAAAACCTTGCTCCCAGTGCGTGTAAAAACATAGCAATTACACGTGCGTTGTTGTCGCAGTTTGCCATGTCTAGTCCATTGGCCGTTAAGAACAGTTCAAACCGTTCAACGTAGCTGTCCCAGTCTTCCTCGCCGTCATACGTCGTATTGAACGGTGGTAAGAAAGCTTGTGTCATCTGTATGTTTGCAGACGAAAGTTGGCGTGAATCCGCCGCGGAATCCCCCTCAGCTGTCATTATTATGTTCTCCATTACTTTCTTCCTTTGAGTTCGCCGTCCTCGTCGCCAAATGTTGGGTATGTGGGTCCAATATTTATAATAATATTACGTTGGGCCAGCGGCCATGGTGTATTTCGAGAGGCAGGAACGCCGAAAGTGACTTTAATACATAACAACGTGGTTGGTCAAGGCGAGGTTAAACCCGTCAAGGCCAAGGTTGAGGTTATTGACAAATATCGAGTCCCAGCTACGAAAAAGCAATCACTGCGATTTTTAGGTATGGCTGGGTACTAAGAGATTTTGTGGGAATTTTTCCGATGTTGCTGCTCCGCTTACGAATTTATTGAGTAAGAGCACAAAGTTTGTTTGGACAGAGAGTTGTCAAAATGCTATCGATAAAATCAAGGAGTTCCCCTGTTCTCCAATTTTTTCTAAGCAGTTTACGTTAGCAACAGGCGCAAGTGATTTTGGTATAGGCGCTGTTCTCTTACAAGTTGATGATCACGGTGTCGATCACCCAGTGTGTTATTTTTATAAAAAGGTTCAATTCACATCAAAAGAATTATTCCACCATTGAGAAGGAAACGTTATCTTTGTTATTAGGACTTCAACATTTGGATGTATACTTAGGCATTACTTCATTCCCAATTATTGTGCCGACAGATCACAATCCTTTAACTTATTTGCAAAAGATGAGAAACAAGAATCAAAGATTGATTCGATGGAGGTTATTTTTGCAACAGTGTAATTTATGTATTAGGCACATTAAAGGAAAAGAAAATGTTATTCCAGATGTATTATCAAGAGCATAAACTGCATTCGAATATTTATCTTCATCAATGTGTAATTCCTTAAGAAAGGATCTTCATATGTATTAAAGCTTTGTTCTATGGACCAAACCTTTTCCTCAGGAGGGGAGAGTGTTATGTAACCCACTTATTCACCTACTCTATTACGTAGTATAAATTACCATTCGTCTTCCAATTGTTACGATTCCAGATGCGCGCACGCATTCTACATAACTGGAACTCGCCAGCAAAGTGTTTCGCAGACTTCGTGAATATTCATAGCTTACTGGAACATTCCTTCACACTCAGGGTCTATAAGCCACACACGCCCGATTGAGCGTCCTCTCCGTTCGTTCTTTTCAGAGGTTGTCGCCACACCTCTGATGGTTCCCTGGCTTCATCACTCTGCCCATTTTAAACACAGTACATATTTAACTCATACTATTATATTTATTTATATATATTTTTTATACATATTTACACTTTGTTCTACCATGTAAATAGCTTATTAAATGCTTTAAACTTACTTTCATCCTCGGGTTGTCCTTTTTATGTCACGTGATCTGTTCTCCACATTAAGTCTGAGAACGGTCGCCGTGACAGCAAAATCGTATTGTTGAGTTTTTCGGGGGAGGCTAAGGTCGTCCCCGGACAAGTTTTTTTCAGTTTTGCGTTCTGTTGGTTTAAAGGTCCCTGGAGAGGTTGACGCGCTTCAGCGTAAACCTCTCCGGGTGTGAATGTTTTTGATGTCCGAGGTGGCCATGTGTTGGAGGGAGTCGAGGGACTGAAGGTGTGGATGACAGTCCTCCATCTCCCTCTCGACATGTCTGATCAGGTTGTTGTGCGGACACTGGGGCGTTTTGGGAAAGTGACCGGCTACGAGGAGCCGGAATTCCTTCAATGTAAAGGTGTCAAGACAGGGACTAGACGAGTTACAATCGAACTCAAGTCCGATATACCCTCTACCTTGTGGGCTAATGGGCACAGGGCCCACATTGCATACCCGGGCCAGCCTCGCACTTGTTGGAGGTGTGGACTGGAAGGGCATGAGATCAGGTTGTGCCCGAACAAGCGGTGTAGCCGCTGTTTACAGGTTGGGCATATCCTGGCCGAGTGTAAACGGGTCATCTGGCCCGTTTATGCCCAGACCGCTCATACGCCGCGAGAGTGGCTACGGGCGTGGTTGAAGCGGTCCCTGTCCCGGCCTCTGACACCGTACCACCTGATGCTCCTGTCATCGCCCCAGTGTCCGACACTAGCGCCCCTGGTGGAGGCTTTGTTCCCCCTTTCGTGTCCGACCTCTCCCCTTATCGAACTTGCCGAGACTGCCAGCCTGCCCACGGAGGCAGAGCAGGACAAAACGGCGGAGATGGTACTGGCGGAGTGGCATGCGGCGCAGGATGCCGCTTGTACTGGTTCACTGTTAGCTACGTCCGCTATCGGTGATACTAGTTGGGCCCCGAGTCAACCGGCCCAAGAGACATTAAGTGGGCCAGATTCTGACTCGCCAATGGAAGACTGCACTACATCCTTATTAGTTGTTGCTAAGGAGTCCTCCGATTGGTTTGAAGAGACGAAGCAGTCCACTGATCTGATTGACTCGAGTGGCCCTTCCACCCTACCCGCAGCCGCTATACCGGACGCGATGGTCGCTAGTGGACCTCATGTTCCTGACAGGGAGGTCCACTCGATCAAGGTTGACGAGGAGCTAAGAACTCTTTTCGCTCGTAAGAAAAGGGGGAACACTGCTAGGGGCCTGAAATGACCCATATTGGGAAAACTTCGCAGGTAATGCGCAGGCCTGTTGTCTACCATCAGGATGGCGTACCCCGGATGAAGTTTTGGAGTGTGTTAGGTGTGGGCCGCACTCTGGAATGGAGCCAAAAGATTAAAATACACTGATAAATCCGTAATATTATCCGAAGGATTGAGAGGAACAGGTGCGTATTATCAATATCCAGAAAGTGAGGAATGAGCACCACACCTTTTGCAGCATTGTGTTGGCATGGCCTGATATCGCTGAACTGGTACGCGTGAAATCGATTATTGTTCGTTTATTTCATCGATGAATGAATTCAACGCGAACGCACAGCACTAGTAGGAATACAAACGTACTACATTATAAAACTGAGTTCGGTGTAAATCCAGATAGATTGATGCAACTGACACTCATTATAGTTACGTTACAAGACAGTATGTATAGGCCCCAAATTGTAGGCATGCTATAAATTGCTAGGTTTCAAAAAGTACTTTCCCGAAGGAAACTCTCCAACTTGTTCTCAGAAATTGAACACAGAAGATGGCTGAATGTCCCATTGAGGTGGTAATAAAAACAGTTTAGAATTTTGACCAAAGGTTGTGAGCATATTTGAATTTCGGGCATATTTGGGGCAATTTGCAGCATACATTTATGCTAGTTTTGCATGTAGTATTGTACACACAATGCAAAATGTACCATACAGAATGTCTAATAAGTTGAAACAAGTTCTGAAACGTTTATCTGCTTGGCAATATTTCCACCATTCTGTCAAGGTGTTGGTCTAGTGAAGAAAAAGTACTTTCCAGAGCAAGGTTGCTTAACCTCGAAAACTCAGCCTTCAACTGAAAGAATAAAATGATAAATGTAGAAAACAATATTTAGCCCCAATTTAAGTTTGCCACATGCAAAGAAGACGGCTCCCCTTTTGTCAGAGAGTAATATTATAGAAAGCCACTTCCAAGGTGAGAGTATAAATGCAACTTGTAAGTTCATTTGTCGATGGTAGTCAACTGCCAATCGCAAGCCTGGGTAAGACCACATATAGTATACAGATATAAAGTAATTTTACAGGTATCTAGTCCAGATATTAGTGAGCCCAAAAAAAAAAACAATTAAAAATTAGTAATGATAACTGACATCCATGGGTTAAGAAATATATCTACCGGCTGATTACTGATCAGATCACCCTGCTGCACCATATAAGACCACATACTTGGCTCCTCTTTGTTCTGTATTTCACCCAAATTTTATACATAAGATATAAAACATCTGGAATACTAATCACCCACTTTTACTACTCATACACTGCAGGTAATATATCATGAAAAATATAAAACGAAATGTCCAAGGATCTTCACCGGGAAGATACAAGGCGAGCCATCTTTCTACCATTTGGTTGACGGCTGGCGTCTTTAAGACCAGGTCCGGGTCAACGGTATGCATAGGTCCTCATGATCATTTTTGAAAATGTTATTCATGTCCCTTTTTGGTTCCTTGCTTAAGCAAAAGGAACCTATGCAGTCATGTTGGCGTGTGTGTGTGTGCGTCTGTGACACTTGCTTGGGTACGCTCTATCTCAATAAGGGAATGTTGGATTGAGGCCAAACGTGGACTATAGATCCGCCATATGGAGAAGGTGTGCCCTATTGTTTTTGGTGCCCACAAAGGTCACCAAAGGTCAGTTATAGTCCAAAAACCGAACATATGAAAACTGCAATAACTCCCAGTGCCAATGTGCGACAAGGTTGATATTTTGGGACAAGTTGTGAACTGGTTAGGGGAACATTTTCAAATTTAATGGTCGTGTGATCCGAGGTCACGAAAGGTCAATTAATGATAAAAATATTTTTGCGATAACTTGAGAACGAAATGTCCGTTAGGGTTGGGAGTTGCTTCAATGTTATCCAATTGTCAACCCGCATCTGGGTGACCCTTGACCTCAATTAGACCTCTGGTGACCTTTACGTGTTTTGTTGATTTTTACAGTTTTGATGCTGTTTTCAGATGTCAAAGGAACCTTCTGATCATAAATGTCAAAGTTTTTCGGTCGGAGTTAGGATGGTTGTACAGACTTGTCGTTTTGTTTTTTGGAATCAGGAGATTAAACTACATCTGAAACCAAGGTCACATTAGAAAAAATGTGCTTATTTTGAGAGGAAACGAACAAAAAAGACAATGTCTGGTTTTGATGCTAGATTTGGATATCAAAGGTATCTTCCGATCAAAAATGTCAATTGGTTGACACCCGTGTGACCTTCGTGTGCGAAGTTATACAAGGTCAAAGTTCATTTTCAGACATTTAATGCAATAACTCCCAGTTCCAAGGTGTGACACGGTTGATATTTTTTGACAAGTTGCAAATGGTATAGGGTAATATTTTCAAACTTAACGGTCATGTGATCCGAGGTCACCAAAGGTCAATAAATGTTAAAAAAGTAGAATTTTGTGGGAGAAAATGGGCAAAGAAAAAAACTCCCAGACATGTGATCCGAGGTCACCAAAGGTCAATTAATGATGAAAAACTAGTTTTTTGGCGATATCTTGAGAACGAATTGTCAGTTAGGGTTGGAAATTGCTTCAATGTAATCCAATTGTCAACCCGCATCTGGGTGACCTTGACCTCTGGTGACCTTTACTTGTTTTGGGGAATTTTAGTTTCGATGCTATTTTCAGATGTCAAAGGTACCTTCTGATCATAAATGTCAATTGGTTGACACCCGTGTGACCTTCGTGTGCGAAGTTATACAAGGTCAAAGTTAATTTTCAGACATTTAATGCAACAACTCCCAGTCCCAAGGTGTGACGTGGTTGATATTTTTGGACAAGTTGCAAATGGTGTAGGGGAATATTTTCAAACTATTTTTATAGTTTGATGCTCTAATTTAGGTCTCATCAATCAAAAATGTCAATTGGTTGACCTCCGGGTGACCTTTGTGTGTTAAGTTATATGAGGTCAAAGTTAATTTTCAGACATTTAGTGTAATAACTCCCAGTGCCAAAGTGTTACACAGTTTATATTTTGAGACAAGTTGCCAATGGTATAGGGGAGTATTTTCAAACTTAACGGTCATGTGATCCGAGGTCACCAAAGGTCAATTAATGTTAAAAAACTAGTATTTTTCGGATAACTTGAGAACGAAATGTCCGTTAGGGTTCGAAGTTGCTTCAATGTAATCCAATTGTCAACCCGCATGTAGGTGACCCTTGACCTCAATTTGACCTCTGGTGACCTTTTCGTGTTTTGTGGATTTTTACAGTTTCGATGCTATTCCAGATGTTAAAGGTACCTTCTCATCATAAATGTCAATGGGTTGGCCCCCGTTTGACCTTCGTGTGCCAAGTTATATGAGGTCAAAGTTAATTTTCAGACATTTAATGCAATAACTCCCAGTGCCAAGGTGTGACGACAAGGTTGATTTTTTTGGACAAGTTGCAAATGGTATAGGGGAATATTTTCAAACTTAAAGGTCATGTGATCCAACGTCACCAAAGGTCAGCTAATGTTAAGAAAGTAGTATTTTGGGGGGAGAAAATGGGCAAAGAAAAAATTTGCGAATTTTTACAGTCATGCTCTATTTAGGTCTCACCGATCAAAAATGTCAATTGGTTGACCTCCGGGTGACCTTTGTGTGTGAAGTTATGTGACATTTAATGCGATTAAATCTCAATGCAAAGGTGTGACATGGTTGATATTTTGGGACAAGTTGTCAATGGGGTGGTGGAACATTTTGAAACTTAAAGGTCATGTCATCTGAGGTCACCAATGTTATCACATCTGTTGACATGCTTGTAGGTTTCTTATATTTCTTACATTTTCGACGCCATATTTAGATCTCAAAAGTGCCTGTTGATCAAAATCCGATCACATTTTGTAATCACAAAAGTGTTGGCTATAGTGTTGGTTACTTTATGGGAACATGTAGGACCACAATTACTTGGACTTTTTCAGCCCATAATATTATGTGTATGTGTATGTGTATTGTCATATACCCCAAGCAAGGAACCACAGTGCCCTTGGGCTCTTCTTCTCTTTTAAATTTAACTCCATACTTGTTGAATCTTCTCCAATTGGAATGTGTGGTAAGTCATTTATTTCTTCTTTTTTTTGGGGGGGGGGGGCCAGCTTCCTAATTTTTGCTCCAAGACTACCCATCTTCAAATTTTATGCTGTTAAGCATTTCATCATAGCCATAAGAACTTCCCTTTTCAGCCAAAGGATAGGTCCTCATGGTTGCTTTTGCTACTTCAGTGCTTCAGTGCTTATGTCAAGGTGCTTCTTTCCTGCTGACAATACTTTCTATTACCATCTTCAAAAACCAGTTCAACCTCTGGCCAACACCCTTGTCTCAATTTGGCTTCTACCTACTTTATGTCATAATTTTAACTAACACTCAGTGTCACGTGAGCGAATGAACCGACAGATGTACAACTCTGATGGCACTGATCTTCAGCAATTTCAGTGCTTCTCGGCCTTTTGGCTAAGATCATGTGTAGTATCTGCTCCCTTTCGAGGGAATGGTGATGCACACCCGACGATGATCACACAGTCACAGTCCCGATGCAAGGGGACTGCGGCTGAGAGCGGATCAGTCGTTTGGTAGTTTGCTTTTCGTGTTTTTAAAGTATTTCAGTGTATATCACTTGGGCAGATGCACATGTCTCTGGTAAATCATTCGCATTGGTGAAACTGCCTTCAAGGCTGAACCTATCTTTCAAATTTTCCAACAGACTCTGGACAAAACTACCCTCAATGTGTACATTCAGCTGCAGTATACCAAGTGCACTGCATAGATATGCAGTATGACAGCTGATCTACTATACATCCACTCTTGGCTACTTGCATGGGTAGAAATTTTGCATGCAATTGTCATCCAAGTACTGCATCCTTCAACGTTTAGTAAGGCTCATGCTTTATCACAGATAATTCAAATTTAGGTTATCTCGTATTGTTCTTCATGTTAATCTACAAAGCCTTGCAACACAACCATTTCAGCTTCTCTGAAAGCGTAGGAATTTAGAGGCTAGTAATCTTTAAGATTACCTCCACAAACAATAACAGTTTGCATATATGCTAGTACAGAATGACCACTATCACTGCCAATCACAACAAACATCGTCTGTTCCCTCAAACTTGATGGTATCTGTGACTAAACCGTTCATGAGGACATAATTTCACTTGGTATTGCTGTGACAATTTTTTCTGAAAAAAAGTGACACATTTAAACCTGTCATGTTTTCTACCACAACAGATTGACCAAAATAATAGGGTCATATCAGTTAGTATGCTGCCATCAACTGGTGTCGAGTTAACAGGGATACAAGTATATTTTTCAAGTTGTTCACATTGTGTACAATTCTTTTAAAACAGTTGTGCTTAGCCTGAAACCTTATTGTACAGACTTTAAAAGAAGAGGTCCAAACATTTGGATCTCTTCCGTGTAATATTCAATGAAATGATGTTTTGGTTTAAGAGCTTTACCTTAGCCTTAACGAATAGATGTTTGTGATTATGAATTTTGGCATCAAAACTAGTGATCATTTCTTTTGTAAATCCTGGACTGTGCACTAAGTCCACAATATCTTTAAGAGAAAGTAATACATCCCAAAGCATATAATTCTCTGGTACATGTTTTCCTACCAACAAAGGAAGCAGGCGGATCAATGTCCAATTTTAAATTCACTCTGATTTCCACTAACAGTATTCTTTGACCAAGTTTGTACCAATAATTTCAGGTTGATTGACGCTGATGAAATGAGATAAAAATAATATAAACAAAACACAGTGCATTAACTTAAAATATAGATTTATTCTATATTATACCAAAAATAATCGTTGATATGTATTACATATTTGCACATTGTAATATTAAATACAGTGTTAGATGGAAAAAGTAATTTTCCATGTCCAAACTATATATTGCAGGAAATATAAAGAAATTGCATTGTTGCATTCACAAAGGTTTTACAATTTAAGGCTGCAGCATCAGGCACCCCCAAATGAATTTCACATATACCCCCATAACTTTCATGGTTGAGTGAAACCCTGTAGATTGCAACTTTATAGCTGAACAGCTGTCACCGCACTGCATTGCCCACAGGTCAAATATGTAACTCTTTCTGGCCAAAAACATGTAGAACATGTCAACAAAAGCCTGCTCATGGATTGTTCTACCCAGGGTTACATTAGACATCGAAAATGAAGGCCGCCAAGGCCCCATTTTATTGTGTGTGTTACCATGTATATTGATTATCATAAGTAACAAACACTGTTCAGTCCACATAATTAAATGAATTAGTGCTGTGTACAACTCTTTGTCAAATATATATGTGGAATACTTTAAAGCCACATAGCTGGCTGGGAAAGAAATGAAACTCCTCTCTCCAACATCAGCTAAAACAGTTCTATTGCTGCAATTAACGAGACATTTTCAGAAAGATGCGCACACAACTTTATGTGGAAAACATGTGTATTGTTTTGTGGCTCTTGAAAACCATTATCTGGGACAAAGTGCATCATTTTCTACAAAATAATGCATTAATTTTGTATACATAACACTTCTTTCCAACCTGTCCATTTGACAAGTAAAACATTGTGCAGTTGCACCTTTGGTGTATTTGTGAATGATATATGATAGCATCTTTCCCCAAACGCTTCTATACCACTGCTGCATTTACTACTTCAAGTTATTTGACAAGTAAAGCATTTTGCTCAGCATCTTTTCTTTCGTTTTCTTTAGTGACACGCTCTGCGGGATCCAAAACGTCACGACCAAACGGCACTATTCACCCATACCATTCAAACAAATGAAAACTCAAGTCAAGCGAGCCAAAAAGTAAAATACGTCCACCGGGGACCCCCAACAACCCACCCACTCAAACAATCAAAAACCACAAAAGGACGACCAGCACGCAGCGAAACGAAGCACCCCTCCTCTTCACACCAGCGTCCAAAAAAGGCAGCCCCAGATTAACGGCGAATGTCACACTTCACCGCCTCCAGGACTGCCTGCCAAGTGGCAATTTTTTTCTAAAAACTATATTACATCTATTCCTCCAAATAAGTTTTCTCCCCTTCAAAATAGCACAAACGCATATAACACGATGCAACACAGCAACAGAACAAACTGGAGGATCTACCCCATATAAAACAAAGTCCTGTTCATTGCATTTTGCTCAGCACCACTTAATAGCTGAACAGAGCCTGCGCCATATAATTCCACTGAATCCATAAATTATGTTGGCTGGAGCGTTCTCGGAGAAACCATTTCCTTACAGAAGGCTTTCATCATGTCGGATACCATGTAATTTGCTACAAACAATGGCAGAGCCCTTACAAGGAAAAACTTGTACATGACTTGTAGCATTATAACCCCATTGCCCTTTAAGACATTTCCTGTTTCAAAAGGGAAACATGAACGCGTCCCGACATTTTGACACTTTTTGCAAGATGGACTAATGAGTGGACATTGGAAGACATTGCTTTTTCGCCATAAAGCAACTGCATCTGACCTACAAAATTAAACAATTAAAGAAACTGTATTGGAATCTTCCGGACTAACTAAATGCGAGCATGGGATGGAAAATAAAAGAACCAGGGATGTAAGTGCAGCCAATAAAAAAAACCGGAAAAATATTCGGAGACCCCAGGTGAATGCCGTCCTAACACATCCTACTCCTAGCTCTGACTACTTACACACTATCGTTACTTTATGTTAGGCTAGCTTAGAAGTATTAGCGCTAACACATCCTACCCCTAGTTCTTACCAGTTACACACTATCGTTATGTTAGGCTAGCTCAAAGTTACGAATACGTCGCAGCGAACTACGGAATAAAAAACAGTCTCACATTCGAATGCGATCACAAATATCGACTTTCATATGCGTATCCCGTAGATTTCCGCCGCTCACAAATATCACAAGCGTTAATTCCAAAACTTATGTCGAGCACCAGCAGTTACGAAGATATTAATTAGCAGTCCAATCAACATGAATTAGGCAAGGTTTTTCAACGATAGAAATGAGCTATAGCGATTTGAAGTTCGCACGTACGCAACGATATTCACATGGCACAATGTTGTACAGTGCAATGCGATGATGCGAAACTGGAAATGGTATTTTGAGTGATCGATGAGTGAAAATTGAAGTTAGCTTGCTGCAACGGGCCAGGCATTTTTGCCGCGTTGTGTCTTTGATATTCGAACAATTTTTTGGAACTTTATTGGAATTAAAAAAAAAAACCCATTTCCGTAAAAATACGGAAGACTTATTGGAATTAAAAACAAAACCGGATTTCCGTAAAAATACGGAAGACTAACATCCCTGAAGAACCAGTTGTACCACTCAATGGCTTTCCAGTGTTTCCTTTTTTGGTCGTGGCATACGAGACACAAATGATGGAACCGTAATTGATATGAGGGTTTTATCAAGCCTATTGAAAACATTTGGTTCACCAATATAATACACACTGTGTTTGCTGGGCTACTGAACCAAAGTTCAGCAAGTTGTCTTGCTACACCAAGGAGAAGGCAGTGCATGAAATCAGGAGGTAAACCCCACACTAACGGAAAATTCGCCAAATTGATTACAGGTGTTGAACCTTTAACACCACGTATGATGCGACCTTCATCTAAATTTTCATTGTTAAACTTGGTGGAAGTTCATTAATCATTATATAGATTGGCCAAAGGGAGTAACTTGCAGACTTGAACACTGGCATTCCATCAAAGTGTATGTGAAGTTATTGGAAAATAATGTTCTTCAAGATTTTTATCTATGTTAGCATAAAAATTATGTTCGAAATTTCCTTCCTGTTTCTTACGTCTGATGTACCATAAGCCACATTCACTTTTATGTCCCCCCTTTCAAATATAGTCTTCATCTGATTGCTTAAGACTAGATGTAATGAAGTTACTATCTTGCATGTTTCCAATATTGCGATCTCTATGACAATGTGTGCAAGAGACTACACCTACGTTTATGCCTTGCCAGATTCTTACAAAGCTCAAACGATAACTGCAATAAAAATGCTAAATGCTAAATGACAAAAATTGCTTTTAAAGAACTTCGGAAATATATATTTTGATGCTGGTATAACAGCTCTTCCTAATATGCTATTAAAAAAATGTAGAAAGACAATGCCGCATCACAAAAGTCATGACCATCAGGATTACCTCAGCCTTTGTTACTTTTGATCCCTGGAAAAGTGGTTCATTCAGTGTCTCATCTGCCTGGAGTGCTGCGTCATCATCTGCTGGGACATCACTATCTGTCTCTGAAGAAGATGAGTGGACCTGAATCAGCACTTTCCCTTTCAACTGTTGAGTCAGCTGCTGCAGTGTTTTCAGAACAATTGCCTTCAAAAGCAGATAAAGAAACCTGAGAAATATATAAGTTTGGCAAGTCTGGCAAAGAGTACAACACTGCAAAAGCGTAATTCAAAATAGCCGCTTCAGGAATTTTTTTTTTCTGCAGCCAAGGTTTTCATTAAAGTCCAAACCCAATGATCCTTGAAGGGGGAAGAAATGTCTAAAAGCCAGTTCATGTGAAATAAGTTACATGACAGGTCCTAAGCATAACTATTGGGTCTCGACGTAATAAATATTGCACAATTCGGACCTACTAATATCCTTTTGAGTAAGTTTTCTTGCCATTTCACCATAACTGATAACGACATCATCATTAGGTCTACCATCTTCACTGGAAGTTGAACTGTTGTTTTAACAGAATCATTTGTCTACGGCCTACAGCAATATCCAAGATTCCAACTTGTCAATATTTCCTGTACATACCGAGACCAGCCTAGCCTTTTAGGCTAGTATGAGTGCAATGAAGTTCGTTTGGTACATCAAAGGGCGCCTGTACGTAAAAACTATGCATATGTTTAAGATATCTAACATTAAAAGTTAACGACTTTCCGTACCAGCGGCTAGGCTAGGATTACACGTTTAGCATTATATATACATGCATCGTATAAATGTCCAAACAATGTCAATACGACGCAACACAACCGTATTACACTTCAATAAAAGTTTACATAAGTGCTGTATTTAGAAAACTGCACGTACATGAGATAACTTCTCGAAGAAACAAGAAAATTAATAAACCCATAGCCCAGAATATTAAAAAGTAAGTTCGTAAGCAGTAACCGTATCGTAATATATTGAGGATGCTAAATTAGCGAGGTTATGAGGGGTGTAAAATAAATCTTTCCCATATTTATCAGTTATGATAAACGATTACACTTTTGTACCGCAATGATTAAAAATGTGAAATATAAACTTTTTCAAATTTTGTAACAAATATACTTATACTTATACTTTGTTGTGTGATTTGAACAGTTGGTAGGCAAAATGCCTTTCTAGTGCAAAGTGGTATGATCCGACTAAATTTGAACTTTCACATTTGTGTTGCGTTAGCGCTCAAGTTTCAAATTCCGAAACCGCAAACCACATACGCCAACAGAAGCTACGCAGAATCGCATTTGTAACCGGTTTTACCAACAATTTCCAATTGTTACCGCGGCTAAGTTTCCTCCTTTGTTATCTTGCAGTATCTTTATATTATTGACACTGTTACGTGACCAGACCACGTGGCATAAAAAGGAGAACACAAGTTTAGAGCATTAAATAACTATTTACATGGCAGAAGAAATAATAAATAGCAACATAATACATAAGTTCAGTTTCTTAATTCTTAAGATTCTTAATTTATCGTCTTTCTGGACCTGGGGGAGCCGAGGGGAGAGTTTGTGACTATCGCCGGATTGGAGTTACCTTATGTTGCTAGGCGGATAGTTTCCAGGTTTGCTATAGAAGAGTTGAAGTAGTTTGGCTGGATGTAGAGAAAGTTCAGGTAGAGCGACGAGAATCCATGTAGAGCGACGAGAGTAGTAGGTCGGAGTTCCGACCTGTGTGGGGTGGGGGGTTTGTGTGGTCGTTACATAATATTAGTTGGGGGTTTTCTGTTTGTGGTTTGGTGTTGGCTTTTTGGGGCTGGTTTGTGGAGCTTTATTGTTTTGGTTCTGTTAGCCTTTGGGTCCGTGTCCTTTTCACGTCACGTTAAACGCTATATTTTATACATTTGTGGGGTTAGTGAGAGATTTCTGTTTGTGGGTTTTCAGTTGGGTTTTGGTGGTTCTTAAACAGACTGGGATTGTTTTTGGTTTTGTTGACCTTTGGTCCGTGTCCGTTTCTTTGCACGTAAAAAGCACCGACAAAAGTATAGAGTTAAATATATACTGTGTTTCGTATGGGCACAGTAATCAAAGCCAAGGAATAATCAGAGGTTTGGCGACAACCGAATAAAATCGAATCAATCTTTGATTCTTGTTTCTCATCTTTTGTCAAAAAAAGTTAAAGGATTATGATCTGTCAGCACAATAACTGGTAATGAAGTAGTGCCTAAGTATACATCAAAATGTTAAAGTCGCTGGAGCGTTCTTCATTCCGAATGGCATTACTTTATACTGAAATAACCCATCGGGTGTAACGAATGCAGACACTCTCTTAGCTCGATCAGTGAGTGGTATTTCCCACTACGTACCGTGCATTACCAATTCCATCAATACAATCATCCACCCTATGGATGGGGTATGAATCGGTCCGTGTAACGGTGTTTACTTTCAGATAATCGGTACAAAATGTAAAACTTCCGTCTGGTTTGGAAACCAAAATATATGGGGAAGACCACTCACTGTCGTGTCGCTTGGTAAAATAATATCAGGATTCAACGAAGATGCTTAGATTTTACAGGATTCATTCTACATGGGGGTTGCTTATTCGACTTCGAATCACCCACATCAACATCGTGATACACCAAATTAGTCCTGGTCGGACTATCTGAAAATAGATGTGTAAACTATCGTAATAATAAACCGATCTGCTCATTGTCAACAATTGACAAATGACCTAACTTCTCATCAATGTTTGACAGTACACTGGAATTTGGCAATTTAATATACATATGTAGAGCATTTTAACTATTGTTACAAAATTAATCATTCCTATATCGTCTTACCATTTCGGATATACAAATGAGGGAGAAAGGTTTAAGGGTAAGAGTTACATAGAATACAGTCGTTAGTTAATTCATTAAAAATATAGTGGACCATCAGTCTGAATTCATCTTAATCCATTCCAGATGAGTTTACTCTGACGTTGGACCATGAACACCATCTTAGGAACTGTGTATCACCTTTCTTGATGCAGGTCATTTAGAGGTCAAAGTCCTAATTCCTTGTCCATACTCTGGACATGGAAGGGGATTACTGTCAGTCCAAGGGAACCAGCTCGTTACCTACAAACAAGGAACACACAGTCCACCTCCTGTACCTCACTAATCACCCGACACGCACACAAAAAAGAATAAGAAATAAATTGTAATAATTTGCTATAACTCAATAAATTGCTGTGTAACTTACTTAAACTTACCTACATGTCTTTACAGTACTTACCAAATTGTTCTCAGACATTCTCAATGAACACTCAGGGTGACTGAATGTCCCAGTGAGGTCAATTGGCCAAAGGTGACCATATTTGAATATCTGGGATATTTGGGGCCAATACCGTTGTCATGCATGCACATGGCCCGCCGGTGACCACAATAGGCAAATCATTACATCCCCACCTCTGCCAACCAAATTGAATGGGCTCATATAATAGACAACTTTGAATGCAAATGTCAAGTCACAAACTTTGATCTCAGCCCCTCTGTTCATTTATTGCTCGTTTTTCTTGCAGAACTGAGATGGCCCGAAAATAAGGGAAGGAGAAAGTCAAAAGAAGGAGCAAAGCAAGGCGATTGCAGAAAATGAAAAGTAGACCCTGTGTTTCTGAAGAAGTAGGCTGTGACAGAAAGGTTTTGTCATGGATGATCAATGTCCTTCTTCTCCATTTCCCAGTAGTAGCCAGTGCTCGGAAAGCCAACAAGTGATTGGAAGGATACAACTGCCAGCACAGAAACAGTGACAGGTGATGACACATCTTCAAACACAAAGTGTATTTGTAAGATGAAAAACTCAATATTAAGGAGGATAAACTTATGGATGGGTTTATGAAGTGGAGGAAAGCTGACCAATTGGTGACATTTTATAACCAGAATGAAAACATTTCATGGTTCCTTGCTGCTGTTCATTAGTTCCATTGATAGGGAAATTTCTAACAAAGCCCTAATACAACAACAGTAATTTATGCTCACAAACTTTTGTTGCCAAAGTAATGGTAAGCCCTGATATCAGTTGCAACACACATGAGTGTGTGAAGACTATCTACCATTATCATCATACCAAGTTTGACGACATTCCCATTAGTAATAGTAGCCAAGTAATTGCAATTTGGAGTATTTCACGTTTGACACCATGACCTCATTAATATTCATGATATGAGCACCAAAATCAACAGGGTTAATGTACTTACTATTGGCCACCCACTCACCAAGTATGGTAATGATTGGTCATTCCCTTGTTGAGTTATTGTGCATACAAACTTTTCATAACGAAATAATGCTAGGCCCCCCCCCTTATAAACATGCATGATATCAATTGCAACACACATCAGTGTGTGGAGACTGTCTACCAATATCATCATACCAAGTTTGACGAAATTCCAATAAATAGTAGCCAAGTTATTGCAACTTGGGAGTTTTTCACGTTTGACCCGTGACCTCATTAATATTTTTGAACTTTGACCTCGTATAACTTCGCACACGAAGGTCACACCCCCGGGGTCAACCTATTGTCGGTCGGAGTTAGGATGGCTGTACAGACTTGTCGTGTTGATTTTTGGAATCAGCAGATCAAATTACATTTGAAACCAAGGTCAAAAGGTCAAAAGTCACATTATAAAAAATGTGCTTAGTTTGGGAGAAAACGGGCGAAAAGAAAATGTTTGGTTTTGATGCTAGATTTGGATATCAAAGGTACCTTCCGATCAATATAGCATCAAAACTGTAAAAATTCAAACATTTTTTTCTTTGCCCATTTTCTCACCCAAAATACTACTTTTTTAACAATAATTGACCTTTGATGACCTCGGATCACATGACCGTTAAGTATGAAAATATTCCCCTATACCATTTGCAACTTGTCCCTAAATATCAACCGTGTCACACCTTGGAAATGCGAATTATTGCACTAAATGTCTGAAAATTTACTTTGACCTCATATAACTTTACACACAAAGGTCACCTGGGGTAAACCTATTGACATTTTTGATTGGTGAGACGTGAATATAGCATCAAAACTGTAAAAATTCAAACATTTTTTTCTTTGCCCATTTTCTCACCCAAAATACTGGTTTTTTAACAATAATTGACCTTTGATGACATCGGATCACATGACCGTTCAGTTTGAAAATATTCCTCTATACCATTTGCAACTTGTCCCAAAATATCAACCTTGTTACACCTTGGCACTGGGAGTTATTGCATTAAATGTCTAAAAATTAACTTTGACCTTGTATAACTTTACACACAAAGGTCACCCGGGTGTCAACCCATTGACATTTTTTATCGGAAGGATTTTCTTTTTCGTCCGTTTTCTCCCAAACTAAGCACATTTTTTATAATGTGACTTTTGACCTTTTCACCTTGGTTTGAAATGTAATTTGATCTGCTGATTCCCAAAATCAACACAAGTCTGTACAGCCATCCTAACTCCGACCGAAAACTTTGACCCCATATAAGTTCGCACACAAAGGTCACACGGGGTCAACCTATTGATATTTATGATCGGAAGGTACCTTTGACATCTGAAAATAGCATCGAAACTGTAAAAATCCCCAAAACATGAAAAGGTCACCAGAGGTCAAATTGAGGTCAAGGGTCACCCAGATGTGGGTCGACAATTGGATTACACTGAAGCAACTCCCAACCCTAACGGACAATTCGTTCTCAAGTTATCGCAAAAATACTAGTTTTTTAACATTAATTGACCTTTGGTGACCTCGGATCACATGACCGTTAAGTTTCAAAATGTTCTCCTAACCAGTTCACAACTTGTCCCAAAACATCAATCTTGTCGCACATTGGCACTGGGAGTTATTGCAGTTTTAGTATTTTGGGTTTTTGAACCATAACTGACCTTTGGTGACCTTTGTGGGCACCAAAAACAATAGGGTTCATCTACTCACTATGGGCCACCCACCCACCAAGTTTGATCATGATCAGTCAATCCCTTGTTGAGTTATCGTGCATACAAGCTAAAGCGTCACACACACACCACACATACGCCAACCTGAATACATAGGTTCCTTTGCTTTTAGCAAGGAACCAAAAACCACTATTTTTAAATTCTTCATTCCTTATTATTATGTTCATTTGCATGTGACCCATTTGATTAAGACGGCACATACCATCTTGTGTGGTGTGAGGATCATTGGCTTTCATTTTATTTGGTCACGTATTTGTCAGCAGTCCAGCACCAAAACCCTCCTTCCCTCTTAAGTAATAAACCTTAAGAATAGGTTTTTGTAGGGTCATTGGAGAATGCAAGTGTCTGCGGCCCTGTCCCAAAAATAGTATATTATAAAACCCTGTCGTCTACTATCGGGACGGCGTTCCCAGATGAAATTTGGAGTGAGTTATTTGTTGGGTGTGGGGGTTGTTTAGTCGTTGCATAATATGGGTTGGTTTTTTTATTATTGTTTTGCTTCTGTTGGCCTTTGGGTCCGTGTCCTTTTCACGTCACGTTAAACGCTACGTTAGTGAGGGATTTGTGTTTGTGGGTTTCAGTTGGGTTTTGGGTGGTTGTTTTACAGGTGGTTGTTTGTGGTGGTTGTTTTACAGACGAGATTGTTTTGGTTCTGTTCACCTTTGGTCCGTTTTCTTTGCACGTAAAAAGCATAAAACCCTGACGTGGTTTGCCTAAGGTGACTGGAATAAGTGAGGGTTTCAAGACAGCACACACCATCTTGTGTGGTGTGAAGCTTTGCCACATACTGTTTAATATTGCTGTTAGTGGCTGAATCTTATTTTATTACGTTATGTCGCAAGACATTACGTCATGGAGAATTAACATGAGATCCCGCCAGTGCAAAACGTGCCAATTACGTCTTTTTTTCCCCCCAATTTCTTGGAAATTGAAACCATTGAACTAAACATCCATTTTGAATACCGTGTGTTGTGTTTGGATTACAGCTTGATTACTATTTTACGTTAAATTCGTGAAAATTCACCATGATTGATAGTAATGAAGTTAACGAGAGTGAAGCGAATGCGCTTACCAGTTCCGCGAAAAATTCGAACACGTTGCCGATTTCGCAAAACCCAAGTGTCACCCACACTCCAGGAAGCAATAAGGGAATGTCTAAAGTCAAGAAAACTGTTAGTGCCACGAGCACAGCACAGCTAAACCGAGGGCTACAGCTGGTAACACCAGAAACACTGATGCTACATCTAGTGCTAGTACTTGCAGTAGTAGGCCTAACACTTATTCCCATGTCACCGACATTGACACTCGCCTTTCCAAACTAGAAAGCATGTTGAGTGAATTTATTCAGACCCCTAGACGAGGGCTCAGCCAGTTTACAATACCTCAAACCTCTTACCAAGGAGATTTACATGAATCCCTTGCTGGTGATGAAGGAGACACAAACCCTTTGCATGAGGACTCAGACTCATTGGAAAATTTTGACGATGGGGAAATACCCCCAGACATTCCAACGTTTGCAGCAAAGTTTGCAGTACCTACAGACGTTGGGCACCCTGTTGATGAACATATTGCACAGTCTGTGCTTTACTTGATAAACCAGAAACAAAAGTACTGGAAGAGACTGTGGCAAAGTATCCGCCTCCAGCTAATTGTGAACTAGTTGATTTGCCCAAGGTCAACCCAAGTGTTTGGGACAACATTCCCACTGAGACCAATGACCTCAAATACCAACGTGTCCAAAAATCATTGGTTCTAGGAATTAGTGCCTTCATAACTACACTCGAGGCAGATAACTTTTCAGAGGCGCAACAAGACGCCCTGGCACTCTTGTGCTCGGCAAATTTGAACTCAATTCTGTTCGGAAAGAGTTTATAAAACCTATTTTCAACTCCAGATTTACCCAATGACCTGAGCAAGCAGGTTAAAGACCTAAAGGAGGAGCAGAAGGCCACATCAGGAGTGATGAAAACTCAAGGGCAGTTCACCTGACCCCGTCAATACGCTCATCCTTACAGAGGATTCAGACAAAGACAGGATCGCCAGTACCACACAGCAGGCTGGGCCTCAGGACCCAGACAAGAGGTCACACGACCTACTTACAGAAACGCTATCAGCACACGCTCAAGACCTTTTTTAGGCGGACGGCCCCAACAGGGGCGACAGAACAGTCGCACGGCGACATCGAACTACCAGCAGAAAGGCAAGACCAGCCAGCCTCTCTGAAACCCAACGCAAGCAATAGACCCCGACAAGGTGAGTCTTTGTCACATATTTTCCAAAAATGCTTTTTCCCCTTCCCCTTTTGTGGGAGGTCAGCTGAAGCTTTCTTACAATAATTGGGATGCTTACTTACTACTCTGTGGCCATCCATGAAAATTCAAGAAAATTCTTGAAGTTCGAGTGGCTGAACCGTTTCTCCCAGCTGGGGTTCACTGTCCACCCAGAAAAATCTGTTGTAAACCCGACTCATGAAATTCAGTTGTTATGGTTTGTCATTAACTCAAAGGAGTTAAAAATAATGCTGCCAAAAGAGAAAGCCCTAGAAATACAACACAGTTGTTCAAATTTGTAACAAGATCCAAACCCAAGTATAAGGCATGTTGCGGCTGTCATAGGCAAACTTGTAGCTCCCCTACCAGCCGTACAATATGGACAGCTGTTTTACAGAGGCCTTGAAAAAGCTAACATATTGGCCCTCAAATATAACGCTGGTCACTTTGACCGCAAAATGAAGCTATATAATCAAGCAAGAATGGAACCTTCACTGGTGGATTTCAAATGTAACCTTCACCAGTAAACCACTTAGGTATCCCAAACCAACAATAGAAATACGGTCACATGCCAGTGGAAAAGGCTGGGGGCCACAGACATGACAAACAGTGGCGGAGGTAGATGGAATAATTATGAATTGCAGCTTGCTGGAGAAAAAATGAATTATTTGGAGACTCTTTCTGCATTCATGGGACTTCAATGCTTTTGCAAAAAAACCTTCACAATGTGCATGTATTGTTGCGAATTGTGGAACATTTCAAAGTTACTATTATTATTGTTATATATTTAATATTTGTCTGTTACGCTTTACAACAAAATACAAAGAAAACTTAAACCATTCATAAGAAAATAAGATATGAAATGGGCGTAGAAAAGTATACTACATGAATGTACAAAAAATATACAATTGTTACGAAAATGAAAGAGAAAATGCAAAATGTAATATAAAATCTGAAAGAAAATAAAAAAATATGTAATATAACGAATATAAATATTGACAATTTGAAAAAAAAATTGAGTATATAAGTGATTAGCCAGGATATATGTTTTGAGTTTTGTTTTCAAAATTGCAAGATTCTCATATTGTTTGACATGGTTAGCTAATATATATACACTTATTGTTCTTCATGCAAAAGTGACCTTCTGTGTTCGTGGAATGATCAGCTTATCAAGAATATTATTTGAACGTACATACCTACTTGATTGTGGTGCTAAAGTTAATCTAGATATAAGATATTCAGGAGCAGATATATCAACAACGCATTTAAAGACCAGCGTTAATATTTTGTGCAGGATTCTTTGTCTGATGGGAAGCCAATGCAAGTCCTTTAAAGCTTCAGAAGCACTATCCCCCTTTCCTCTTTTTAGAACAAGTTTGGCAGCCATGTTTTGAATTCTCTGAAGCATCATAATAACAACATTTGGTAGATTAGCATAATCTAAGTGACTTATCACTAGTCCTAAAACAATAGTATAGCATGCATCCTTGGTTAGTAAGTGTCTAATGTTTCTGAAAAGTCCAAGTCGTGCCATGGCAGCTCTACATTTGGCAGCAATGTCAGTCTTCAACGTTAAATCACAGTCCAGATACGCGCCTAAATATTATACACAATTTGAACTACAGTACCGCTCACACTGGACATGTGTACGCGCACAGAATCGTATAAACTCGTTGACAAAGAAATTGCCGAGTAGACACCTCGTATAATCCCTCTACGAGTTTATACGCAGGAAATGCTATTGTGCTGAATGTATAGGGATTAAAGTCGCCCAAAAAATCAGTGAGATGTTTGGAACAGCCGTTTCCTACATCGTAGTTTAGGACGTGATATTCACCTTGCAGCGAAGGGGACGCAGGTAAAGTGTTTGATGGCATAGAAAGTTTTTCGTTAATTGGGTTTCTATTCAGGGTTTGTTTTCTCGACTTTTTTTTTCAGTTGTAGAGGTTATGTTCCACGGAGGATTAGTTTACTTTCAATTGTTGGCAACATTTTGAAGAAATAATAAGTATTACTAAGCGGTTGTTTGTCAATTTGTATATAATTTACCGTTGGTTCGTTGGAATGAAAAGAAAAACATTCCACCCAACAACTTTGAAGCAGGGCCGGTTAAAAAGAAAACATGTTTTTCGTCCGCGCAAGGGGCCTCCTTTTTCCTGACTCTACGGGTGTCTATTCGGATTACAAGCAATCTAAACTAACATTAAATAATATTTTGTAAAGGAAGCCACATATTCAGAACTAGTATTAACGCAATGAAAAGAAAAAAAATGGCCGCCCGTTTTTTTTTTTCATTGAGTACGAGAAACATGTATTTTATTTGAAAAAAAAGAACAACTTTCGTTAATGTGGTTAAGTTAATATTTTCATACCCTACCTATAAGTCGATACTTTTAATCCTTCATGAAAACGGACTGTTTTGAAAATGAATTTAAGCTCAACAATTTAAGAAATGCTTACCGTTAAATGCTGACGTCAAACAATACATGTCGTATTTATTCCAATTACAGATCCACAAAGTATAAAAATGTTTAGTTGAGCTTACTAAAGAGAAACTGCATTTGCATGCTCATTTTAAGTACTATCCAAATACTATACAACGAGATGGTTTTCACCGAAACACCCCTTTTTCCTACCACCTGAGCTAAACCGTTTTTTTCTAGTACCATTCAGTACTTTGTTTCATTGATACAATACAACAGCTTCGCAAAATGTGTATGTGTCGCAATAGGTTAATTTTTAACCGCGCAGCACAGTACCATTCAATATTTGCATATTACACCAACAAGGCATTCAGATGTAGCAACAGGTGCACTGACGACCAACATGAATTGTAAAGCTCGCGAGTTGGCAGTTGGCTTTCGTGGAGTGCGGACGCGTTTTGCTCTCGCTCTTCATCTATTACAGCTGTTTTTGTGCTGTGCTGTACTGTGCTATACTTCCCGCCAGGCGGGTGTGATAGCTTGTGTTCGTGTGTTTTCCTCAGTTCGTATATCGTTTGTTGTTTCACTATCCTGTCTTTAGT
The DNA here is from genome assembly GCF_037975245.1 of Apostichopus japonicus. Lineage (NCBI taxonomy): Eukaryota > Metazoa > Echinodermata > Holothuroidea > Aspidochirotida > Stichopodidae > Apostichopus > Apostichopus japonicus. The sequence continues at coordinate 21,501,164 of NC_092577.1, forward strand.
TTGTTTTTTGTTACTCCCCTGTGGCCTAGCCACCTTCGGTATCATGGCATCGCGCCGTGATTCTCGGATTGTTAAGTTGTCGTTCACCGGTGAACAAGCGGTTCCACCGGTGCAAGTTTTTAGTATTTTGAAGAGCAAGGGTGTTGTTGTGCCTGGAGAGGTTGATGCTTTGCAAGCTCTCCAGGGTCGTAATACGTACGATTTACGTTTTACCAGTGACGTGGCCCGTCAGAAAGGTGTCACGTTGCTGAGTAACGTCGAGGGGATGACAGTTACTCCATACGAGCGATCCGTATGGGTAACTGTCATCCACGTAGGACTAGAGGTGCGGCAGGAACTTGTCGTAACGGTTTTGGGTCGGTTTGGGGCTGTCAAGGCTGCCAAAATGTGCTCCTATGCACAAGCCCCTGGGGTGTTGAACGGGCACCGACAGGTTCGAATCGACCTGAAACAGGACATTCCCTCCTTCCTGTTTATAGCAGGGCATAAAGCCCACGTGCGGTATCCCGGTCAGCCCCGTACCTGCTTCAGGTGTGGGGAGACCGGGCACGAAGCCAAGGGCTGCCCAAACAAGAAATGTGGGCGCTGCCTTCGTCTTGGGCATGATAGCACCGCTTGCCCAAACGAGGTTGTGTGCTCACTATGTGGGAAGGAGGGACATGTCTTTCGAGCTTGTCCCTCCTCTTATGTCTCTAGGACTAAGAGTGGGGGTAAGTCAAGTTCCGACGCACCTACTACTTCACGAGAGGAGGGGGAATCTGGTGGGATTTTACCCTCCCCTGCACCTGGTTCACCCACCCCCGTCGTTGCAGACCCCAACCCCGTGCCCGCACCGAGAAAGTCTCCACCAGCTTCCCCCATCAACTCGTCCAGTTCCGTCCCCAGTCCGCCGCCGGTATCGCCAGATCCGGAGGCTTTGTCTGACGGAGAATCGGTGGTCATCGATCCTCCGGAGGCTCTGTCTGACAGCGACTCCGGTGAATCGGTGATCAGCGAGCCGAAACGTGCCACTGGAACGAGCTGGTACGACGAAATGGGGGAACCCTCTCTTAAAAGGTCGGCTTCAAGTGACGACTCGGACGACGATATGTCGTCTAGGGCGCGATTGAAGCTTACGGAATCGTCGTCTTCGTAGTTTGCCCCACTGCCCTCTCATGGCCCATACACTTTCAGTTGCCACTTTGAACGTGAATGGCATGAGGGATCATCGCGGGCGCAGTCGCGTTTTCCGGTGTTGTGGATCAGTGGGGGTCGACTGCGTTTGCCTGCGGGAGGCACATGTTTTGGAGGGGGGTGTCCCTCTGTGGGCTTGTGGGTGGGGTGGCGGGCTGCGTGCTTCGTTTGGTTCGTCTTCGTCCTGTGGCACTGTCATCCTTCTGTCGGCTCGTCGGGCGGGTTGTGCCGCTGGGGTGGGGACGGATCGCGGGGGCCGGTTGGTTTGCGTTCTGTTCAGGTGTCCACAGGGTGACATCGCCATTTGCGGTGTGTGTGCTCCCAGTCGGCCTTCTGCTGGACGAGATTTCTTTGACACGCTGCCTTCCTTTGTTCCTGGTGGTGCGCCGTGTGTCATGGTCGGAGACTTTGGCTGTGTCCCGGACTCGGGTCTTGACGGATTCGGAGCTTCTGTGTCTGCTGGTCCTGGCGCTGGAATTGCAGAGCTGGACAGATTTACTTCGGCGCGCCTTTTGGCCGATGTATGGAGGCGTGTGCGCCCGTGTGGTGCGGGGTATGCGTGGGTGAGGCCTGGCGGGGAGGATGCCTCCAGGATGGATCGGGTGTGTGCGCCCGTGAGTTTTAAATTTTCGGGTTGCGAGGCGCTCAGCTGTCCGCTCTCTGACCGTGATACTGTGGTAGCACGTTTTGCTTTGCCTTCCGTTTTCCCGATCGGGCGGGGCCTGTGGAGGCTTGGCTGTCGGATTCTTGGCGGGGCGGAGTTCCGCCGGGGTTTCGAGGCCAGGTGCAGGGGATGGCGGGCATTGAGGCCGGCCTTTGCTTCTGCATCCCAGTGGTGGGATGGTGTCAGGTCGCGCATCGGGCGCTGCGCAATTCAGTATTGCGTGACCCGCGCACGGCGTCGAAGAGAAAAATTCTCGAAGCTGTGCGCGGAGGTGAAGTTTGGCGACCCTTCGGCAGTCATCGCTTTGCAGACGTATCTCGATGAAAAGTACCACGGTGCCCGCGTCAGGGCCCGTGTCGAAGCGGTGGAAGCCGAGGAGCGCCCTTCACTGAGGTTTTACCAGTCCGTTAGCTCATCGGCGGGTGACAGACGCGTCCCGTCCGTGCGCGCTACCGATGGGACCGTGGTCAGTGACCCTCACGGCATTGTCCGCGTATATAAAGACTATTACTCGAGTTTGTTTACGCGTGGCAATGTCGACTTGTCGGCACAGTCTGATTTATTGAGGGGAATCTCCAAAACCGTTCCCCACGATGTCAATGATATTTTGGGGGGCAGAATAACCACTGTTGAGCTTTGGAAGGCGCTTTCGAAGATGAAGAATGGCAAGTCCCCGGGTTCGGACGGGCTTCCGAGGGAGTTCTACCGAACCTTCTGGGCAATAATAGGACCCGACATCAGAGCCGTCTTCGAAGACGCCTTCCAAAACGGACTGTTAAACCAAAGTCAACGTCTGGGCATGATTACTTTGCTGCCCAAGTCTGGGGACCCCTTGGATCCCCATAACAAGCGTCCGATCACCTTGTTAAATGTGGACTACAAGTTGCTGGCTAAGGCGTTGTGCAACCGCCTTGCACGGGCTATGCCGCATCTTGTTGGTGATCTCCAGACTTGTGCAGTGAAGGGTCATTGCATCCAGCAGAACTTGTGGTTGATGCGCGACTTGACCGACTATGTTATTGAGCGTGATCTGCCATGTGCATTGGTGTCTCTGGACCAGCAGAAGGCCTTTGACATGGTGGATCGCGGTTTTTTAATGAATGTATTGGAGACGTTTCAGTTGCACCCGGTTTTTCGTAAATGGATTTCTGTTTTGTATGAACAAAGTTTCAGTTCTGTTATCGTAAATGGGTTTTGTTCGGAGGTTTTTAACGTAGAGAGGGGGGTGCGCCAGGGGTGCCCTCTGTCTCCATTACTTTATGTTTTGTTTAGCGAGTCCCTCTCTCGTCTTTTGGAAAGGGACTCCAGACTTGTTCCATTCGTTGTGCCAGGGGGTGCCAAAGTGAAATGCGCTCAATATGCAGATGACGTGACATGTGTTGTTTCGAGTCTGGGCTCCTTTCGTGCACTCTCGCAGGATTTATCTATTTTTGAGAGAGCTACCGGGGCGAAGTTGAATCCAGAAAAGACAAAGGGCCTTCGTCTTGGTAGCTGGAGATACAGAGACTTACCATTCGGTGCGTCGTGGTCGGATCAGAATATCAAAATTAACGGTATATGGTTCGGCTACGATGCACCTGGTGATGTCACCTGGAGCGAGAGGGCTGAGGTATTTGAGAGCAGGCTCGAAACCTTTGGCACCCGCTGGCTTTCGATCCTAGGGAAAGTCACCGTAGTTAATCGTTTTCTTTCGCCCATCTTGTGGTACCCGGGCGCGGTGTATCCAATTCCGCGTCGCGTCCTGGTGCGGTTGGAGAGAGCGATATTTTCATTTATTTGGTCGGGTGGTACAGAGCTTGTCAAAAGGGCGGTAATGTACCAAAAACTGGAGAAGGGTGGGTTAGGGGTGGTTCATCTGGGAAGTAAGTTAACTTGTTTGTTATTTAAGCAGTTGTTTGTAGCGGTAACTGACCCAGGGTTGCCTTGTTCATATTTTGTACGTTTTTGGGGCGGTTTGCACCTGCGTCGATGGGTCCCGGCGCTGTTTAGCAACAGAGAACCGCATAGTAGTACTCCAAACAGGGTGGTGCGTGTCATTTGCTCCGCTCTGATTGAGTTGCCCCCTGTTGACCTGTCACAGCCGGCCCTCGTTCACAGTTCGTTGCGGGATATAGGGCCTTGAATGCAATTTTTGTACAGGGACGTCATCCTGTCGAAGTATGGCGTTCGGTGCATTCAAGGCTGAATGGTTGCAGGCTCCGTGACCTTGCATGGAGAATTGCACACGGTGCCTTGGTGACCAATCTGAAAAGGTATCACTGGCGATTGGGTGATGGACTGTGCCCGAGGACCGGCTGTGACAGCTTAGAGAGTACTGCCCATGTTTTTTGGCATTGCCCCTTTGTTTTGAACTTGTGGGAGTGGTTTCAGTCCTGGACCGACCGTTTAACGGGAGACCGTTCCTGGTCGGTAGGACAGGGTTTTGTCTTGTATGGATTAGATCCTCCAGTTTGTTCCGTTGCTGTGTTGCAGCGTATTATTTATGTTTGTTCTGTTGTAAAAAAAATTATTTGGAGGAATAGATGTGATGTTGTTTTTAGGGGGAAATTTGCCAGTTGGCAGGCAGTCCTGGAGGCGGTGAAGTCTGACATTCGCCTTCAGGTTGAAGGCGATTTTCGCCGTTTATCTAGGGCTGCCTTTTTTGGACGGTGGTGTGCTGGGGAGGGGTGTTTTGTTTCGCTGCGTGCTGGTCGTCCTTTTGTAGTTTTTTAATATTTCAGTGGGGGGTTGGGCGTTTTGTCTCTGCGGGTCGGTGAGCGTGTGTACTTTTTTTTTTTGGCTCGCTTGACCTGAGGTTCGTTTGTAAGAATGGGATGGTTTGGTAGTGCCGTTTGGCCGTGACGTTTTGTATCCCGTATGACGGGTCACGTAAAAAGCACATGAATTGTTAACGGGAATGATTGACAGCTGCTTGGTTACAGAAAGACAGGGGACATTATCATCGTTCTTAGGTTGCTTTTTTTGTTATCCGCATGTCCCATTTTTATTCGACGTGGACTGAGACGGTGGAAAGTTATTTGTATGAGGGGCATTGATAGTGTGAGATAAATATGACTAACAGTAACGTCAGAATTGAAAATACAGGACCTATAGAATATGGATGATCGGCATAAAAAAAGGAAGATAGTATAGTGATCCTGTCCAAACACATAGAGGCATACATAAAATAGACGCGGTTTGTCCGATTAAATCATAGTTCAGGCTTTATTACATACAATGGAGACATCACAGTATAAATTACTGCCAGTGAACATAAGCGAAAACACGGGCTATTCAAATATAAGTACTAATCTATTCCAAACAGCATCAGACGATGAATGATAAAAAGCTAAAAGTTCCTATGAATGGTCATTGTGTTATTAAAGTGAATTATTTAACAAGTTTAGTTGTAAGGATTGAATGCAATTAACTATGCCCAAAATATATATATATATAAAATTAAAATGCTCGTACGGCATTTCACTTAAAAGAATTAACGCACTTACATAACAAATTGTTAAAGTCCTCATCGTCAAAGCAATCCTACATCACAATTACATTACAATAACATAAAATATATATACTAAGCAGCAAAAGAATGGAATGAGCTAAATCTTACGATACGACACGCTGACGCTCTTGCAATGTTGTATTTACTAGAGATATGTTTTATCTACTCATTGTACTTCTATGTTAGCGTTATTTTATTTTGTTATTCTTATTTTCACTACTATGTACTTTACATGTTTGCAGTTCTGACTTTTTAAATTGTAAATTACGTCGACGGGTCTTATGTAAGATAAGCGTTTTTTTCCCCCTTTTTTGTTTGTCGCTCAGTGAGCCGCGTTCGTTAAGACTTAACTACAGTACCACGGGGAACAATTCCCTCTTGACCTAATATCATGTTGCCCTTCCGTCACACTCGACAACCTTTGGTAAAACCTTCTGGATGAGCCCGATGTATTTCTGAAATTTTTCAGGAGTCATTCGTGCTTTCCAAAATGCTACGATTGCACTGCACAAGTCCGCCAAAGTTTGAGGTTTTGCCACGGTCCGTATATAATGTTCATGCCAGACCATTTCAATGGGATTCAGATCTGGACTCTCTGATGGTGTAGGCCACCATGGGATTGAATGATAATCCATGAATGCCTTCGTGAAACGGCTTGTATGCTTAGGGTCATTGTCCTGGATAAACCGATACTTTCCGTCCGGGAATGCCTCTGTAGCAAAAGGTAATAAAACGACGAATTTCTGTATAAAACTCTGAATTCATAATTTCAGTAAATACGGTAATATCGGTAGCCCCTTTGCAGGATGTCCCTGCCCAGGCGTGCACTTTGAGAGGATGTTTCGGTTTTCAGACCTGAATCGGAGACGGGCATGATGTTTTATTTCAATGGAAATCTCGTCCGTAAATACTGCGTCCAGGAATCGGTCACTGCTGTCGATGCATCGCTAGGCGTGTGCTTTGCGTAAAAGTTCTTTTTGTGTCGCACCATTTGACAGGTCTTTGTTTTGGTAATCGCAGATATATTTTGGATCGGTACTACCCATGCATGCTTCCATAAGACATCGATGCACGTTAAAAAAAAATCAACCCACGATTGTACCGCGAATGAGAACTTAAATCAACCAAATTCATCTTCCATTGGTGATCCATTGCACTAACCAAAACTCTGTTTGTAGTGAAACGTCTTCTTCAACTTTTATGTAGCGTATACGTAAACATTTTTTCTTCCAGTCAAGAATTGCCTTTCGGGTAAGCTGATGCACCCCTTCCTTTTGCACTTCTGAGTAAAGTTTGCTAACCCCTCCATAACTCGCAGGGTGTCGGGGGTCGTAATAAATCTTGTGCAAGTAGTCCTCGTGGTTTGCAAGTAGTCCTCGTGGGGAGGGACAAGGTTCTTTGTTACGAGAGGAGCGGACAGTGAATGATTAACTCTCGTCGATATAATTATCTTAAATGGCTAAACAAGGTGTTGGTTCTATATCATTTGTAAGGGGGGGGGGATTAGGGGGGAACGGGGAACATGCGAGGTAGGGATGGGATGGTGAAAAAAAAAAAGTCGTATATGGACTGTAATTGAGATTTTAAATGTAAAAACAAAAATTATTAACGTTATATTTGTTTAGCTTTTTACTTACAACACAATCATTTACATTGATTTTAACTTACATCTTAATTATGTATTGTTTACATTACACATTATTACACATTGTTCATTGATCATAATAAATTATCCACAATTCCTTTCGTGGCATATGAACGACATTCCACGAGATATTTGCTAGTCAAAATATGTTTTTGTTTTTCCTCCGTTTATTTCAACTATACATTAATATACAAATATACAAATAACGTATCCATTGAAAAATAGCAAAAGTTAAGAACAATTAGAAGTACTACAAATTCTAAAAAAACACAAGAAGAATCCCAGACTTACTAGAAAAATACTACAACGAATAACAGCAAAATATAACAATTGCGGATGCGGAAATTGGGAACAATTTCATATTTATATATTTATTAATGAGGAAAAAGCATCCTTAAGTTCCTCGAAATGAATTTTAGTCTTTTTGCTTTGTCCAAAAATATAGTTCTCCACCTTTAATGCAAACGTGAACTTATGAATAAATTCATTACAACTGAAGGTTTTGTTTTGACGCTTGGTACTGAAAATATAGAACTTAAGATGAAGAATGACAAAATTATAAGGATCAGGTTTTTGTAATAAAAACCCAAAGAAGAATTCCTCTTTTGTGAAGTGTGCTACCAATAACTTTACTGACCACTTCACCTATAAAAGAAGAAGTGATGTGACATTCCCAGAAAAGGCGATGAATGGTTTAAATTTTACAGAATGAACATAACGTGTTGTCAGAGATACACATGAGGTTAAGGAGTCTGTTTGTTGGAAGAATTCTATGTAAGAAACGAAATTCATAGTAGGAGAGTCTCGTCTCAGAAATAGAGTGCCAGGGCATACTGAAAATGTTACTCCAATCGTGACAACTGAAACCCGTAAACTCTGCTTTCCATTTGGCCATAGCAGTTGGCTCCACGGCGATTTTAGACGTAGGAATTACGATAAAGATACTGAGAAAAAGAACCTGTATAAAACAATATGTTATCAAACAAATCAATATTTAAATTAGTAATGTCATTTATGCTACACCCACTCTGCTTCCACTGTTAAGGGAAAGTGTGCCAGCTGGAACTTTTCTTTGAAAGTGTGGTAACTTAGGGCCTTATTGTTAATGTCGAAAAACTCCGAAACAAACTTCACAGCCTTTTTGTACATGAAATCATGTACAAAATCTTGTTATTGATGCGAACATGATGATTGTACCAAATTATTTCATTACCGAAGTTATCAGAGGGAGAATTAAAAGAAGCCTCCAGCCAGGCTGTAACTGTTTGGTCTACAAACATATTAGACAAGCGTGGGAGATCTTCCACCTTCCAATACACTGAAAAAGCAGCTTACCACCTAAGTTGGACAAACTGTCAGTAAAAAATAGCTTCCAGACTCCTTGAGTGTTAACGCAATAACGCTTTATCCAGGTACATTTTTAAACTGTTAATGAAACTTGGGATATGCACAACACTGAAACCTTTATCTAAACCATTCATGACACCGTTTCGCTTGACTTTAGCCGGTTTCCTGACCAAATGAAATCGAAAATGGTATTGTCTACACCCTTAATAAAGTTACGCGGTGGGTTAGGAAGAACCAAAAACAAATACACAAGCTGTGACAATGCGTAACTTTTAACCAGAACGTTGCGGCCCACCGGTATAAGATCTCTTGTAGACCAAAGTCGCAAACAGCTTTTAAGCCTCGAAAGTTTGGATATAAAGTTTAATCTAAAGAGATCGTTCACATTGTGTGTAAACCACATACCTAACATCCTAACAGGACCAGCGGAAAACTTTATATTATAGTTCTTTACAAAAGCAGGGTGGAGATGGACGTAAGACCCCACAGGAAACCAAATGGATTTATCCATATTAATAGTCAAACCCCACGAAATTTTTCTGTGTGCTTTTTACGTGCTAAGAAAACGGACACGGACCAAAGGTCAACAGAACCAAAAACAATCTCAGTCTGTAAAAGAACCACCTGTAAAACCACCACCAAAAACTCAACTGAAAACCCACAAACACAAATCTCCCACTGACGTAGCGTTAAACGTGACGTGAAAAGGACACGGACCCAAAGGCCAACAGAAGCAAAAGCCAAAAAACCCACTACAAACCGGCCCCAAAAAGCCAACTCAAAACCAAAACAGAAATAAAAACCACCCATATTATGTAACAACCCCCACACCCAACAACCAACTGACTCCAAAACCCGGGGAACGCCGGGATAAGATGTCATTATCTGTGGGTTTCAGTTGGGGTTTTAGTGGTTGTTAAACAGACTGGGATTGTTTTTTGGGTTCTGTTGACCTTTGGTCCGTGTCCGTTCTTGCACGTAAAAAGCACATACAAAATTACTAAATACGGACTAAGCGGGCAGCCTTGACGCACGCCTCCCTGCACCGGAAAAAAACGGTTGGAAAGCCATTATTGCAAACACAAGCTGTGCAGTTGCTGTAAAACGTACGAACCCAATTTAGGAAACTTTGAGCAAAGTTAAAACACCTTAAAGATCTTATAACAAAACTGTACTCTAGTTTGTAGAAAGCCTTCTCGAAATCGACGAACAACATAAAACCCGACATTTGTGGAAATTACAGTGATCAATAACATCAAGAACGTACCGGATATTTTCCCTAATAAACCGGCCGCGTAAAAAACCTGTTTGGTTTAGACCAATGATAGTTTCAATGACACATTTCAGTCTAGCAGCAATAGCCTTTGCAGCAATCTTATAGTCCGTATTAAGTAAGGAAATTGGGCGGTAATTAAGAGGGTGGAATCTTTTCCGGTTTTGGAATGAGGGTAATAATGCCTCTGGATTGTTCATGAGAGAGAGAGATATTATTGCAGGAAAGATTTAAAGAGTCAACTACATAGTTCCCCAAAAGATGCCAAAACTTTTTTTAGAAAAATTTGCTGAAAGGCCATCACTGCCAGGCGATTTATCATTATTTAGAGAGCTAAGTGATATACTACACTCCTCGAACATAAGTTCCACCTTCGCAGCTATTAGAGTCATTCTGATTTAAATGCTTCGGAGGCAAATTAAGAAAAATCGTATGCGGGTTACAATGACTGCTCGTATATGAATATTGCCATTAGCATCTCAAATCTTACGAATAGAGTTCTTTTCTTTATTTCGTTTCTGAAGGTTAAGAAAATATTTGGTGTTCTTTTCGCCTTGTTCCACCCAACGAGCATGAGAGCGCATAATAGTTCCTTCAAGTTTAATGTCGTACAAGAGCAGCTGTTCATTTCGAGCACCTTGTAATTGTGTTCGGGTCTCACTGTCGCTTTTCTTTTGCTTTTTCCTTGCAAAGTCTCTGCTATCTTTGCGTATCAGAAACTTGAGGCCTTCCCATCGCGATGATGGGTTTGAATATGAGATGTCGGGTACATAGTCCTGGATGGTATTTGTGATCGTAAAAACATAATGTGGGTCGCTTAAAATAATTATTTAGCTTCCAGTAACCAGGTCCTCTCTTTTCGTTGGCGAGAATGAGTGAGAGATTTACGAATGAATGGTCTGATTCAATGCCTGTAGAGTGTGACGACTCGGAAACTGAATGGGCGATATGACGTGAAATGAGGAAAAAAATCTAAACGGCAGTACAAACCTGGGGTGATATTGGAGGTGTAAGTAAAATTTTCGGTTCTGGTAGTTCTCTCCTCCCTCCATATGTCGATTAGGGACAGCTCAGTCGTAACAGAAATACATTCGTTCCGTGCACGAAAATTTGTTTTTTGCTGCCCCCTTTCATGTCGATGTCAAGATTGAACACAAAGTTGAAGTTTCCTCCTATGATCAACGTATCACAAGTAAACTCAAATGGTTTGAAACAGATTAATAAAAAAAAGTTGGGTTATCCAGATTGGGGCGTAGATGCACACAATGGTTACGACTTTGTCTGTAATCGCTATATCCGCAATTACGTAACTGCCTAATTCATGACTATGCCACTTTAAACTGTCAAGTTTGCATGAGAAAATAATAATTTGTCCTGCCCATTCATTTTGCCAGAGTTTCTCGTCCATAGGTAGGGTGTGAGTCTCTTGTACCAGAATGATTTGTGCATTCCTTGGGTGGAAATAGGAAAAAGGGTGCCGCCTTTTATTATTCTGACGCAATCCACTAGCATTATAAGAAACTAGTGTGATGTTGTCAGCCATTTCAGAACTGGATGATATTAAGTGCTGGAACAGAAACGTCAACGAACTTGATGATAGTGGAGGATGAACACAAACAGACGAAAACGACTAAAAACGAAAAGATCAATCCAAATTGGAGTGATACCATAGAGGCAGAGGTTGCCCCATGCCACAGGGATTTGATTCCCGATTTGAAAATGGTGACATCATTGTAATGTCAGCGACTGGTTACAATAACATGGTCGTAAAAATATGTCCAATGTCCAAGTTTCCAATGTCCAAGACTCGGATGCTCCACACTACAACCGTAACACAAATCATCACATTTTTGTTTTATGGTATGCCAAAGCTCTTGGCAAATCGCATTCTTTGCTAAACGTTGCAATGTCTTTTCGTGTTCGGTTGTCGTTGTCTGGACCTCATCTACGACGATGCCTTGTTCAAGCAGCCTCTTTGGTTCACATCTGGGGTTTCGCCTCTTGATGTGCCTAGACACAAACGGTGCCTCTACATCCGCTTGTCGTACATTGACGATCGGGTTCTCCATCAGAATCCAGTACCCAGATCACTTCAGTTTCATCCTGAAACATAGTACGAACAACATATGAATACTAAATCCTCTTACAATCAGCAATCATCGCTGTGAGCTTTTCGTCAATGTCAGGCACAATACTCTCCAACCACATCCACTGCTCCCCCGTTATATTTATACCTTTGTCGGATAACATTTTCCGAACTCTCTGTATCGTATGTGCTCACGTAGACTGATAAATGTGCCTATCATTTTAGTTTCATTCTCAGGTTGTAAATGATGTTTGTCATATATTGAACGTGAAGGCAAAGGTTTCTTTTCAACTTCCTTCAACGCATTACTAATACGCGTCATTAAAATTTTTAGTTCACCCCACTGTTTGACGGATACAGTAAGCCCTGATTTTCCTGGTAGTAACGCATCACACCTATCCTAGCTATGAAATTGTCTTATGGTAACGTAAGCCTTGCCACGAAATGTATGTAACTGTACATGCGTATTGCCTTCGAGATGAAACAGAGCAGGTTTACTCAGATGCGTTGGTTTGCAACCCGCTGCGTCGTAATCCTCTGTCAATGGCGATACCGTTGGTGGAGGTGACTGCGGCGACCGCTCAATAGGGCTCGGCCATTGAAGACGGGTTTCCTCGTCTTGAGGTGTTGGTGGCGTTACACCTTTTCCCAATATGGCCATTTTAAAATCAGAAATCCTAAAATTGCTGATATGTCCTCGCCACGTTTAAGTTGTCCCATAATGACGTGACGAAAGTCGAACGTTACTTTTAAGGCCTAACTATGCTGAAACTGGTGGAAGAGACTACACAAATTGAGATCAAAAGCCAATGCAGACAAAAGCTCGTGAACTCGCTGCCAAACTAAGACCGTTTTACAAAATTTTTCGCATTGAGTTAAGTTTCATAAACGCTGCCTGGTCACAATGAAACTACATCCTTCATCTTCTTAATACGTTGCAGAAGCCCATAGGGCATAAGCGCAACGGGGAGATAGCACTAGCGGCACGCCAGACGACACCTAAATGTGTCGATGCTCTGCGCGCACACCTGGTCATCACTTATTCCAACCAACCTGAAATAAATACCACGTGGCGTTCCTGTTATTCACATACTCTTAAGAAGAAAATTCACGCTACCTTCCAGATCTGCTGGAAAATAATTAAGTAAACTAATTAGCATATTATGACATGTAACTTTTTATGAGGTAAAAAGTTCAGTCCTCTGTAGTTTTAACAAACAATCTCATGGTTTTGGTGACTGCTGTGGATCAGGGTGAGAGTTTAGCTTCTTTATTGTATCTACCTGACTGGCTGATATTATTTCATGGGGTTTTCCTTTTCTCAAGTGACACGTTTATTGACATGTATAACAAAAATGAACAGGGTGCATTCAACGTGTACAGTAGTAAAACATCGCATTCAAAGAATGCACAAGTAGGCTTGTGCCGTAGATCATTGTCTATAGTATAAATTATGTAAGGAACCTAGTGAATGGCAAATCATTGAAGTACAATTACAGTATTTAAAGTCGGATTTATTTACTTGATTATATTAACCACAGGCCTCATTGCCATGCTTTTACTGCCTAACTCTCCACCAGACTTTTGACGTTGAATTTCTGTCTTATTGTCAGCCTTAACTTTTTACAAAAGATGTGGAGACGGACGTTCAGGTATCTTCAAAGCAGTTTCCCTTTGATGTTGTGGCACTCTGGAAATTGACAGGTTGCAGATGAATCAATAGCCAAGGTCAACTATTTCTTGGCATTTCCCATGTTGATGAGGTCATCACTGCTATACTTCCTTAAGGTCATTTTAGCGGTCTTGAGGTATTGGAAAGCCTTTTGATTTGCATGAACGCGGTTACCTCCAGTGCACTCCTATTAGCTTTAACGTAGCCAAAATGGAAGATGGTGGGGAAGTGGATTGAATGCTGTCCAAACAGCTTTAGCAGTGCTTATCATTTCGCTTCAGTCTAGATATGCAATAACCACTGAGGTAGTATAAGCTGTTCTCTTCATCTGTGGCCATCGGGTCAGGTGTTTGTCTCAGATTAATGTTCACCTCAGGAATGTCACCTGATGTTGGACGATCTGGCGTTTCAAAACTCAAATCGGCGAGGAAGTTGTTCTCATCGACCTGATAGTTTCCAGCATATGGTGTCTTCAAGAGCTGGGAGACGGTTATGATTCGCAGGGCATATTTGAATTCAACTGGGGAACTGATTGGGTTCTTTGAGCGGACACTGCTGAATACATTGTCCAAGCAATCTTTGGTGAAATGTGATGTCAGGAGGAACTTGTGTTGACAGGAGGAACTTGTGTTGACAGAGTAATGCCTGTTTGCTTCCAAGAACTTTTGGTTCCTACTTTGATGGTCTTGAACATCTTTATCATGTTAGCTACAGTTGTTATAGCCGCTTGATATTGTCCAGATTCACCTTACTCAGGGCCATAACAGGATGTCGGCTTGACATCAGGTCATTCACCCAGAAACCATGCAGTGGTTAGCACATCTGGTGAGTGAGCCTCACATTCAACAAGGAATCGTAATGCTGCAAGCACAAACTTAATAATAAAAAAGTTCATTGCATGTCATACTTTCATTTTCTGGAAATGATAAGGATTCAGTGTTGCTTCTGTTAATTTTGGGGCCAATCTTCAAAGTGAGCCTGTAAAATGAAAGTAAAGTTTTATAACAATAACGTAATAAAGTAATATTTAAAGTCCCATTCAGGGTGGCGCCAGGATTTCCCTCCTGGGCTCCCAGTTCCCAAGTCAATTGGGCAGGCTAACAATGACAAAATTAATCTTCTGACTGGCCAAAGCAGACCTGCAAACCTAATGCAAGTGAGGAAAGTAAGAAATTTGCAAGATACATGCTCATGCCAAACTGAAAAGTTTAAGAAACTGTCATAATTAAAGACTAAACAGTGAGAATTTTACAGTAAACTACAATAGTTGGCAGGCACGAGGCCTAGGGAAGTATTTTTGTCTTTTGTAGGATAAGTTAGCTGGAGATGGACTAGGACTTTTCTATGCTAAACCCCAACGTTAAGCCTTTGGGCCAAAGTGTAGGCCTTATGGAGTTTTCGACTGAAACTTTAAGGCCTAGGTACTTTACAACTTTGCTGTATTACTGAAAAGTATGTTAACAATTCTTCATTCAAACCTCTGTTGCATAGTCAGCTATGTGCTTATACTATATGCTTATACTAGGCCTATCTCAGGCTAAGCATAGCCCTTTGTATTGTTATGCCCTCCGTAATTAGACATATGATCGAGTGACGCACCTTTTTGTCTGCGTATTGGTAAGTTAGTCCTAACTCCGGCCTGCTGCAGTCAAGACTTAACGCCTAGCCTAAGTAGGTTAGCACTGGTCTAACTCCTACTGTCCCAGACTAGCATTGGCCTAAGTCCTCGTAGGCTAGCATTGGCCTAATCCTAACTAAGCTAGGCCAGGCTTTTTATAACTCAGTCTCAACCCTGAATTAGCAAGGCATATGCTTATTCGCTTTGATCTCAAATAAAGGTAAACAGGAAATTCTGGCCTTTTCTAACCAAAACATGACGATCTAATCTTTGATGATGAGGCCTAGGTTATATGGCCTATCCTCACCTCACATAGCTTTGTACTATTCCCTTTAGACCGCCAGCCTGCCCGACCAACTTTTATTTCCCAAATCTTTCTCCTTTGGACGTCGGTTGGAAAAGCCCAAAAAACCAAAAAATTGGTCTTCACCTTCGCTGGCTACATCCACAGCCCGCACAGCAAGGCATAGGAATTGTTACGCAAGTATTGTACAAAGTATGTATTGTTAGTGCCATCTGCTCATCGAAAAAAAGTTTTCATTTGGTACTATTACAATCGGTCCCCGTTGGCCAAACTCTCTGAATACACGGCTGTGGTTTATGTATCAGGATAGCGCCCTCTTTTTGGGAACAAAATGTCAGCGCCCATAGTGACGGAGATTTTAAAGTTGTGTATCGACTATGTACTGTCAATTCTTAAGTACAGTAGTTGATATTTGATAGTGGTCAACAATACTTCCAGAATATGAACTGAAGGGTTATAGGACAATGTTTTGGTTTGAAGGATTACCCACTGAGCAACTTAAAGGGGCACAATGTGGTTGGGTTAGTAGTGTACTTATTGTGATACATCTTTCCACATATATTTCAATTGTTGAAAGAGGTATATTGGATATTGTAAGTCTTATGTTGAGTGTTATATTCAGCGAAAGGGCTGATTTTCAACTTAAAGGCACAGTTCAGTTACAGGGTTGATTTTCATATTAAAGGGACGGTATATACAGCGGATGTATTGGGTGTTATGATAACAGCGTTTTAGGTATTAGAAGCACGTTGGTGCAATTATGTGTAGATGTGTATCTATTTTTAGCACATGTTGACACAAATTACAGGGAGCTAAATTTCATACTGATAAGACAGTAACCTAACCAGTTGCTATGGCAACAACATCCATTTACCTTGGATTATACCGTCGTTGGGTAAAGGTTATTTGAATATTATTGTATTCATATTTTTAATTTTCTTTCTTTTATATCGTTAATTTTCCCTAAGGTGATATTGCCTGTCATTGAAGTCAATAGTGATGTTCAATTCATTTTCGACATGCCTCATTTCAAGGTTTTTGGGTTTATACGAAACTGGCGTATGTGCTTTTAAAATTAAAGGGGTTGTTTAGGCAGACGTCACATCAATTTTGGTATTGTTTAATACTTTCTTCAACACATTAGTTATATGGACTAGTATTTAAAGTGTGATAATGACATTTCGTCGCGTGTTTTGCTATGACTTGAAGTGAAGATAATATTTCATACGACTTATATCGAAAGGGTTTAACCGTTAATTTTCCATTTCATACTGGACTGTTAAGTTTACCTAATAAGTTGTCTGTAAAATACACAATAGCCACCAACCAGAAAGTGGCGCGTTCACAAACCTGTATACCGTGTACTTTGTATTGTTTCTATTAGTTGTACGCCACTACCCTTACATTAGGTGTTCCGAATTTTTGGGCAGACACCCTCACATCGTACGCCTATGTTCGTCGGTACGTTTGTGGATTTAGTGATAAATTGGGGTCCCTGGCCCTCCCTTCACGAACTTACTCGTCGCTATTTACGAAACTAATAATAACTATGTAAGTTATCCGATTGAATTACCCCAAGAAATATACAGGGGCGGATCCGCATTTTTTGGCAGCAGGATGTTTAGGGGTTATTTGTCAGAGCGATCTAAGAGGAGGGGTGCACCCCTCAACTTTCAGAATAATTAAGGGTCCTTAGATATAATCTGGTGCTATTGCAACTTTTCAAGCAAATTAATTAACAAATAGTTTCTTGTGGAACCCCCCCCCCCCCTCCCCACCAATCTGCGCCTGAACTATACTTTGTGGGAAATATCTACTAAAATATTTCCTAGTCTAATATTGGACAAAATGCTCCTAAACTGCTAGGGGCGTAATTATGTCTGAACAAATGAAAATACCAACCATTTGGACAAAGATTGAAGAGCTTCGTTAAGTGTCATGTACTGGGACGGGTTGCATTAACTTTGTATATGTAGAACATGGTCGACCCACCCGATAAGAAAAATAGTACACAAAGCGCTGAATTGAAGCTGGCGAATAATGTAATTCTATCAGACATGTTACTTTCTTCAAAATCATACCAAGTTTTGTACGATGGAGTATAAGAATTGCATGATACAATTTTTTCAAGTTGGCAAGTAAAAAGTGGTCAAAAAAGGACGAATATACGAATAGTCCTAGTTTGAAAATTCCGCACACCGATTTTTCGACTCTCGTAAATTGTACCCAAATTTGGGTGGCATCCTACATATCCCCCTTTATCAACTTCGTCTGTAGACTTATGATTTCAGAAATTAGAAAAAGTATGAATGACATTATTTCAAAGATTGGCTACTCATTATTATTAAATCATCACCAACAAAAGAATATATGGTAAACTGTCATTTTGTGTTTCGAACATGTATTTCTTAATAGACTTGCATATCACACAAGGAACCCGAGTAGTCCTTGACAAATGATGTATGACTCCAATGGCCCATGATGACACATGTTGATGAAGTGCCTTGAAGTTTACTATACAGTTGTTTGTCGCTTCTCGGCCTTTTGGCTAAGATCATGAGTAGTATCTGTTCCCTTTCGAGGGGAATGGTGATGCACATCCGACGATGATCACACAGTCACAGTCCCGAGGCAAGGGGACTGGGGTTGAGAGCGGATCAGTCGTTTGGTAGTTTGGCTTCGTGCCCAGGTTCTTTCCTGGGCGACTTTTCCTTAAAAAAAACAAAGTGTTTGTGTGGGTGTGGGAGGGCATATTCGTCCCAAGTGACCGAGTCCAATAATGTCTCAGATTTATATTTGTATTCATTTTGTTATTACTTGTTAGTACCTTTTGTTCTTAATTTTTATGAGTTTTTATATAGGACTATTTATTTTAATATTATTTGTTGTTTTATAAAAAAGAAATTGTATGATGGCATATGGCAGAACGCCTTCCATTAGCAAAGTTTAAAGCCTAAGCGCGCCCTTTTTTTCCAAACTTCTCAGATAGCCAACGTGTCATGACTTATTTAACAGGATTTAGTATTCATATGTTGTTCGTACTATGTTTCAGGATGAAACTGAAGTCATCTGGGTACTGGATTCTGATGAGGAGGCAGAACTAGAGACCCCGATCGTCAATGTACGACAACCGGATATAGAGGCACACGAAGTTTCTAGGCATATCAAGAGGCGAAACCCCACATGCCATCCAAAGAGGCTGTTTGAACAAGACATCATCGTAGATGAGGTCCAGACAACGACAACCAAACATGAAAAGACATTGCAATATTTAGCAAAGAAAGTGATTTGCCAAGCGCTTTGGCACACTATAAAACAAAAATGTGATGATTTGTGTTACGGTTGTAGTGTGGACCATCCCAGTCAGGTTGAGCACGACTGGTGTCTCTCGGCCACGGACGATGAACGCCTCCATATGTTCCTGGATGATGCTGTAATAAACTTAGACTATGAAGTTATTTTTTACGACCAAATACCTCGTTAAATGTCGTAAGTTAAATGGCATTACGCAGAAATTACAATATATATACGACAGTTGTTCGTTTGTCGTTTCTCTCTTACAAGTCTCCGTACTTTGATTTTTCTTTGCCAGGAATATTAAGCTATCCCATCCCTACCTCGCATGTTCCCCGTTCACCCCATATTCCCCCCTTACAAATGATATAATACCAACACCTTGTTTAGCCATTTAGGATAATATCGACGAGAGTTTATCATTCACTGTTCGCTCCTCTCATAACAAAAAACATTGTCCTTCCCCATCATGAGTGCAAACACGGGACTTCTTGTACAACAGATTTATTACGAAGCCCGCCACCCTGCGAGCTATGGAGGGGTTAAGAAACTTTACTCAAAAGTAAAAAAGAAGGGGTGCATCAGCTTACCCGAAAGGCAACCTTGACTGAATACGTTATATAAAAGCTCAAGGAGACGTTTCCATAGAAACAGAGTTTTGGTTAGTGCAATGGATCACCAGTGGGAGATGGATTTGGTTGATTTAAGTTCTCTTTCGCGGTACAATCGCGGGTTTAATTTGTTTTAACGTGCATCGGTCTTATCGAAGCATGCATGGGTAGTACCGATCAAAAATCAATCTGGTCCTACATGTTTTCCACTGACAGGACGTCATTACAAATTCATACTGACAGAGGTGGGTATCTTTTAAACCAGAATGTCAAACGATTCCTTGCCCATATGATAATAAATTTTATGTAGAAGATTTTGTAACGATCTGAATGCGTATCTATGCAAAGAGGGTCGAAGGTCCAACAAACTTCACGTCTGTATAATTCTACTTATTCTGACTGTAACCAGCAATTGACCTTGAACGACCTTCGACCTTCATGAAAAACACTAGGGATTATCTGCTCATCAAGGGTTACCAACATACGAAGTTTAAAGTTCAAGAAAATTGACTTCTTGAGATATTGTGTTCACAAGGCTTACAGCCTTTGACCTCTGGTGACCTGAAATAAATTTTAACTTCCATGAAAAACACTAGGGATCATCTGCACACCAAAGGCTACCAACATGCCAAGTTTAAGCAACTTTACTTCTTGAGATATCGTGTTTGCAAGGTTTTTAGACTTTGACCTGTGGTGACCTTTGACCTCGATGAAAAACACTTATACCGCGGTCCCACGAACGCGGTCTTGCTTCAAGCAAGCATATGTGGAGCTAAAACTGTAACCGCAGATAAGCCCTGCAATTTCAACCCGCGTTTCAACGAGTTAACTCCGGGCATAGCGGCATGATTGGAAAACCGTGGAAAACGTCGTGTGGGGGGCCACGCAAGTGATAGACCAATGGAATACTGGTATCCTTGCTGTGGGAGTGTCTAATTACTGTGGTCGTCTTTGGAAACGTGCGTAAATCGATTACACAGGATTCATGTATCACAGGTTGTATGTGCCGTATAGCAAGCCATATGTTCAGATACTGTATAGCCAGGAATTGTTCCGTAACAACTCCCTAGTATAGTGTATTTCCTCTCCGCGGTGTCATTGAATTCGCTGATTCATAAAATAATATTACAACCGCGAATCCCCATTTGCTATGTTCAAATCACATCAGGCCTGCATTTAACTGAAACGTGTATGGCAAGCCATGTGGGGCAAACACTGCATAATATATCAGCGTATTAATCGTAATTTATACGCGTATTAATTAGAATATATACGCGTATATATTATTAGCCAATCATATGGCCCAAATATATCCGCGTATTAATTCGAATATATACACGTATTAAATCGAATATATACACGGATTAGGTCGAATATATATACACCTATTAAATAGAATATATATGGGGATTAAATTCAATATATGCACGTATAAATTAGAACACATTTCCGCTCTTGTTGTGTACTAATACCAATGATAAATGTTTTGGCTGGTATGACTATGGCAAGCCATGTGGGACAAACACCGCATAATATATCCACGTATTAATTCCAATATATACGCGTATTAATTCGAATATATATGTGTTGTAGCCTACATGTGTAAAGTTTCGCTTTTTAAAGCGATCTCGCGTGCCCGTCAAAATTGTATCGTTGGTTTATGTACACAACAAGAGCGGAAATGTTTTTTCGTGTATATTGTAATTAATCCGTGCATATATTGGATTTAATCCCCATATGTATTTTATTTAATGCGTGTATATATTCGAATAATACGTGTATATTTTCGAATTAATACGTGTATATATTCAAAATACTGCGTGTATTTATTCGAATGCGTGTATATATTCGAATTAATACGCGGATATATTTAAGCCATATGATTGGGTAATAATATATACGCGTATATATTCCAACTAATCTGACCATTTTGTAATCGTTCTGAGGATAGTTTTTCTCTGATGGTATACTCTCGCTTGCATAGTTGCTAGAGTTAAATCAGGAAAGGTGTATTATTTTTCATTTCATTTTCTTTCTGTTTTGTCGAAATTTAGAGTAATGAACAATACCCAAAAACAAAAAAATAAAACCCAACAGATAGCTGTTTGTGTGTGCACTCCAAATACGTTACGGTCATGGACAAGGCGATTCGTTAACTCATAAACTCAGAATAAAATAACATGAAATGTCAGAATGAGGGTATAGAATGCTTTCATCAAGTCGAATTTTGTATATTCAGAGAACATTTTGACTGCAGGTTGGTCGTTTCGTGTGGGTTTTACGTGTGTACGTACATTTATCACTATAATTTTCATCGTGGCTGTTCCGTTCAGTTATGGAACTTTCAGGTCTAACTTTCGGCATAATCCTGGCTTCGCCATGCACAAACATAATCCTGGTTTAAGAGCTGAGTGTTAGGGAATGGGGATAATTTGCACACATTTTATCATGGCAGGGGGTTCCACATGGGTTCAAATTGTGTTTGTGTGTGTGTGGGGGGGGGGGCAATTTATTCGACCACACTTTTAATTAGTTTTGTTTAGTGGTTACAATTTTAAAGGTTAAATTTTGTCCCCTTCAAATCTACAGCCGATCCAACCACCGTTTACCACGTAAATCATTTATAATATGTAATGACGATGCGATGTCATTTAATTACAAATTAATGTAACTACAGGTTTAATTAGTGGGTAACTACATGTTTTGCGCCCGTCTCCATGCTGCTTTTCATGACTTTATTCAGCAGTTATGGGTCTACTCTTTTGGGAAGGGTTTAAACATCCAAACAAACTAGTACAACAATGGTAGGACCAAATGTTATTTTAAATGAAAAGCGCTTGAACATATTCTTACAAAACTCTTCAACATTTTCCAATGGATCGAAGCATCACATGTGCTTGCATACTTCTTTCAATGGACTGCTGTCAATCGATAAGTTATTTTGCTACAAAAAGTGAAGTGTGCAACAGAAAATATAAAGATGATATATTCAGGGAGAGGGGAGGGGGTGCTCGGCAGGCTATAGTATGTTCATTACGGTGACAAGTTAAGTCTGGTATATACATACTCCAATATCGTATACAACAAATTAACTGAGTTTACATCAAATAAACCACAAAATAGATAATATATGCCATACAGGAACCCTGACAAGGTATCATGAATATTCAACGAAGTTAAACCGCCTCTGCATAACTTCCAGATTTTATCAGAGATAAGATGCGTCTAGCGCTCACTTTTGTATAGTCGCTGAATTAAAAGAGATCATGGAGTTCCTTTTGCAATTTCTCCTGGCTTCATTGCCTATTTTATCGTTCGGTTTACATCTTATAAGGGAAAGAAGAAGGGCAATAACACGGCACATCAGGAAAAGGAGACAAATTTCTACATATATGCGTGAGAGGAGGAGACGTCAACGCCAACGGTCATTTATGCTAACTATGGCCCTATCCGTAACGCTTGATAAAAAACCTAGGCCTAGAAGCATTTGGGTCAAACCGAGAAGCTCGTCCGTTTGTGAAAATATGTTTGTTAATTTCACAGACACAGATTGGAAAGAAAACTTCCGAGCTGTCAGAACAAGAGTGGCAATTACGTTGTGGAGATTAGCCACCAATTGCGAATACCGCACATTGGGAAACATGTTTGGTGTCGCCAGAAACACTGCTTGTAAGATAGTTCACGAGGTATGCTCTGCCATAAACGAAGTGTTCCGAGAGGAGTATTTGAAATTTCCAGATGCTGAAGAAGTCGTAGAAATAGTTAAAGGTTTTGAAAATCGGTGAGGATTTCCTCAATGTGTTGGCGCGATCGACGGATCCCATATTCCGATAATTTCACCAACTGATCATCCAGCTGAATACTATAACAGGAAGGGATTTCACAGCATTGTATTACAAGCGGTTGTTGACTTCCGCTACAGGTACGTAACATATATACCCAGGGGGAGGGAGGGTATGTAATACGTCAGATATTAAACTAATAATTTAGCCTTGATTTTTTGGCTCATGCATACAATTATAAGAAAGTCAGCCAGGAAAGAACCTGGGCACGAAACATTTTGACTGATAGATGCTTAAGAAATCATTGCCCAAATGACCGAATTGATCTATATAAAAATGAGTAATTACTATCACAAGAGTACCTATTTTAATAAACCACCTGTTCATTGTGACAGTCAATGGTGTATTCGCATGTTTCGCTTTTAATAAACACTATTTAAAAACGGAAGAAAGAAGTTCTTTGTTCATAATGTAAACATTTGGGAAGTGTCAGTAATATTTATGTGCGACCTTTTTTTATACCAATATTGAAGAAAAACATTAATTCAGCTTTCATCCACCGGTTGCTTTATGCGGAATCGGGTCTAATTGCCACTTTTTCCAATTCAGTGTAAGATGTTTGGAGACATTCTGCAAGTTGTAGGCCCTAAATATGTTCCAAACGGTTCATTATACAGTGTGTCAAATTTCAGACAAAGGCAGACTATCCGAGGCGAATCCACCTTTTTTGACAAGGGGGGGGGGGGTAAAGCCGTGGTTCAATTCTAACCTAACTTGAAACTGGTTGAAATACCTACATTGTACATTGTTTGTCATTTTTTTCAAACTAGATTCATCGATGTTAATGTCGGTTGGCCAGGTCAAGTACATGATGCCAGGATATTGTCCAATTCCTGCATCTTCAGGAAGGCAGAAGCGGGAACACTTCTCCCAAACGTAAGTCACCATTGAAATAGTATTCTATGGCTGCGATTTGAAATAACATGAACCAAATGGCAACAATGATGCAAATTGGCCGCAAATTACTTGAAAATTAGTTCAAATAGAATAAAAACACAAGCAATGACATCCAAATGACCACAGATTAAGTGTTCCATAGGTAAGCATTCGCTGAAGTATATCAAAATCTTTCAAAACAATGATATAATAACGACATCGTCTCTTTATAAAAAGTGAGATAAGTCACCAACCAAAAACTTGAACGTTTTGATTAAAGCATCGTTTTTCGCAGAATTTCTAAATATAATTTCCTTAGTATTAACGATGTTGCTTACAAGCTTGACTAGTTTAGTTTCACTTGAAGTTCCAATAAACACGTGAAATGCTATAAATTATAAATTGTTGTGACTCGGATTCGAACAATAACATATGCTTGCAACTAGTGTAGAAAAGTGCCCGAGCGGCGGAGATGTGATTAAGACATTAATTTGTATGAATATGTTTGACTCTGACTCAAAATGCGGACTTGGACTGCTGTTATGTAATGTTGTTTTGTTTATGTATGTTTATTCACTAGACAGACATGATTTCTATTTAATATTCACAGTTGTGTCGCACCATTCAAGGTCAGGAAGTTCCTATAGTTATCCTGGGAGACCCAGCCTATCCACTCCTCCCTTGGTTGATGAAGGGGTTTTCTGACACAGGCCGACTGACAGAAGGCCAAAAGCTGTTCAATTACAGACTTAGTAGAGCACGCATGGTCGTCGAAAATGCTTTTGGAAGGCTTAAAGGAAGATGGCGTAGTTTAATGAAAAGGAACGACACTAGCATGGAAAGTTTACTGACCCAAGTGATAGCCTGTTGCATTCTACACAACTTATGTGAATCAAGGAGGGATCATGTGAATGGTAACTGGCTTGAGGAAGCGGAGGAATATAGGCAACAGCAGTTACATGAAGATCCCCACGACGGCCAAGATAATACCCGTGCAATTTCTTCAAGGGATGCACTTGTGCAGTATATTTCGTGGGAGGATATTAATTATGCCTATATATTTATTTTATGATATATTTTAGAAAATAACTGTATAACTAGAAAACTTCATACTCAAGTTAGATCCAGATTTTCCTTAGACGATGCTAGGTACCTTTAAGCGAATTTGCTCGTTACATATGCCTTTTGCACTTATTTCTTCCCACGAGCTCCTATTATGTACTTCGCGGAATTTCCAGAGTAGCGAGCGAGTTGGAAAGTGTGAAAATCTGCTCCCACCACAAACTTACCGGAGTCCATTTTCCTTACAGTCGAGTACATTAGAACTTCGCATTACATTGACGCATTTGAATTTATATGACATAAGTTTTTCTAAAGTAGCAGTCAACAACAAGTGCAAACAATGGCACGATAGTTTCGCTAGATTAATTAAGAACTGTGTATCATCTTCCACTTCAAAGGTGTGATTGTCAGGTGTCACAGGACGAGACACTTCTTTCATGTTTGACTCTTTAGCTTATTTAGATTAAGATCTGTGTATTCTCTCCCACTTCAAAAAGTGTGATTGTCAGGTTCCATAAAGTTTCACAAGTTAAACAACACATTTCTGGTTGACTTTTATTGCGTAACGTGTGCCAGTAGAGTTGCATTGGGAAGTGTTCAAATCTAAAGCAGGATAGGTAGATGTGATTGACATTCATTTTGCGTACTAATTTTCTGTGCATGTTCAATGAAAAGAGCTCACCATATGCAACCTGCTACATCCATTCAGAACTGCCTGAAATTTTCATTAGAATATATTTAGCATTCAGCATGTTGTTTTCTTACATGTCCTTTTCTCAAAGCGATTTCTTCCAACACGTCATCCTCTTTTAACTGGGTTTAATGTTAAAACTGCAATTTGGTAAGCTGCCAAGAAGAAATTTTACTATCAGTGTATCTTGTTAGTATTGCACTAAATAATTTATGGCGTGTAGACTAAACGCTTTACGGTGGCACAACCTTTGTATAGCCTGGGCTTTACACTCGAACTATTTCAATGAAAGTCGAGAATGCGAATAGGTCTATCTGTTTTAGTAGTTATCAAATCAACATGTATATCTTTTCACATTTGCAGTTATTATTTTGTAATAAAGAGTTCAGCAATATTCGCAGTGAACGTATTGCTGGAAGTTTTCGGTGTGTTTTTTAGGAGGTCTAAAACATTCGACCTTTGTTAATAGATCAATTCATGCTAGCTAAAAATACATTCATCTCACCCATGGTAGCCTACGCATGGCTAATTGAAGAACAGTTTTTTGTACATCCCCTACGGATCCTAAGCAACTTTTATAATTTATTTCTTTCTTTCTTTTATAATTCATTTCTTTCAAAAACTTTACTAGTCATCTTTCGTTATTGTTTGTTGTCTTTTCTTGTTGTTGTTATTTCGGACTATAATCTCAATGACGTGAAACGAAAAACTCGCCGGCCAGTCGAAATCCCCGATAACTACCCCCTCCGCCCACCCTCCCCCAGTTAAACAACAGTATGCTATCTTTAAAAGAATTGTCTGGTAGCGCTTATACGTTACCATAAAACGATAAATAGCTTTCCAAACATGTTTTCAAAAATGAGAACGCTAATGTTGAGTTTGACAGGGAAACGATTTTATGATCATTTAGGATGGATATTTGAAACATTCTTTGAACAGTAGAGAACATTACGTCACCTTCGCAAATGCAGATTACGGCAAAACCCACGCTGCATACAGTTCCTACAGTAATCACAACAAATACCGCGTTTGAATACATTATGTTATTAATTTTTGGTGAAAAATGATATGTGTTTAAAAAAACCATTGAGCCGTAAAATATGTAGTTCATCGGTGATTTCATGATTTTTGTGTAACACGACGAAAGTTTGAACAGTATACTCTTTTGTTTATCCTTTTGCTGTCAGTTGATCCGTGAATTTTATTTCAGCGATTTCGAAGAACGGCTTAGTATTATGTGCAACGCAATGTTCCATGTGTACGTAATGGTTCTGGGACAAAATCCCCCTCCCCGGACAAAATCCCCCCAACCAAAATCCACCTGGACAAGATCCCCCAGACGATATCCCATGACCCATATAAAGCCTGCCTGCAACAACCAGCAATGGCCCAGGTGTGACAGTCAAGGCATGGATCATTGCACTGGTTAGGGTATCGGTCAGTGCACCGGTCAGGGTAGCAGGGTACTGGCGAGTGTAACTGTGAGGGCTCCTGGTCAGGGTACCGGTGATCATACTGGTCACTGTACCGTTCAGGGTTCCACTCAGTGTACTGGTCAGGGGATTGGTCGGGAGATCAGTGAGGGTAATTGTGAAGCTACCTGTTAGTGCGACATTCAAGAGACCGGTCAAGGTACTGGTCATTGTACCAGCACTAGTAAGGGTACGTGTCAGAGTACGTGTCAGGGTACGTGTCAGGGTGCCTTTCAGGATACCAGTTGGGATAGAAGTCGGGTACCGGTCGAGGTACCGGTTGAGGTACTGGCCGGGATACTGGTCAGGGAGCCATTGAGAGTACCAGTGGGGGTACCGGTGGGGGTAACTGTCAGGCTAATTATTAGGGTACCGGTCGGGGTACTGGTCCGGGAACCACTGAGAGCACCACTGAGAGTACCGGATGACGGTACCAGATGACGGTACCGGATGACGGTACCGGGGACACAGGAGGGAACGGGGCACAGGGGGAAACGGGGGACCGGGTGGTGGGATGACGCATTTTTGTAGAGAATTGATGGGATTTTTATAGCATGGAGGGGTTTTGTCCTGGGAGGATTTTGGCTTGGGGTGATTTTTTCCAGGGGGATTTTTGTCCAGGGGGATTTTGGCTCGGGGGGAATTTGTCCGGGGGGTTTATTCCTGTCATCATACGTAATACATAGGCAATCATCTGTGCGTGTACACGCAAGAGTGTAGATGCTGCGGAATGGGAGTGCTAACTTCAAGTCGCTCGTTTGGTCTATTTGCATGCGTTCGAACAAACGGTGATTTTGGTGAGAAGCTGGTGAATTTGAAAACCAGATTTTACAAGAAAAAACGTCGATGAAGACATGGTATGCAAATCTTTCACCAGACAATTCCCTTCTAAGGTATAGTAAATAGGACACGAAGGGGACGATATATACCTTTTTACGAAACTGCCATTAATGTCAATTATGAATAGAATTTATATGGCTCGAATATGAAGTTGACACTTTCTAAAAATGAAATATCGTCTAGTAAAGGAGAGTAACCCGCCACAGTTAACAAGTGAAACATGCATATAAAAAAGTCATGAAAAGAATGGTTGTTAGTATTTGTTTTGCTTGTACATATATTCGAAAATAAACATAAAAGTACATTGTGATAATAGCCTCAATCACATACCAAAGAAAGTACAGTGGGTTCTTAAAATTTGGTAAAGAAAAAAAAGGAAGATATTTAGCCAAAAAAAATATACTAATCTACTTGTGTAAGTGAATGAAAAGACTAGGCAGTGGCTCCCTGGAAAGAACAGAGACCCTATAATCTTGGGTCATTCCTTTGATAATCGTGACTGGGTCCAGGAGCATTCTGGTCTCCAGTGGTTTCATCAGGCATATAATTTGGATGAGCAAATGGTCCCGGTGGTGGCGTATTGGGATAACCAAACGCAGAACTGTTGGCGTATCGTCTATAATGAAAGGCAGTTGGTTGGGCATGGTGCGAAAATGGTTGTCCATGCTGCGATGGACCTCTGACATTCATCATCGACACTGTTGTTGGCCATCCTGTCGCTGCTGGTGTGGGTGGTCTTTGGGCAGCTACCATGCTAGTCATGGTTGTCATGAAGTTTGTCAGGCTGTCTACAAGCTTTTTCTCTTGAGCTAGCGACTCATTTCGCCACTTTTCCTCCGCTTCCCTTTGCTCTCTTCGCCACTTGTTTTCTTCGTGAAAATATCTTTCATCTGATTGTTTTTGGCATTTGTGAAACTCCACTAGCATGGATTTGTTTCCCCGTCCTTTCTTTGTGTTCGACTGCCCTGGATCTGTTTTAAATATAAGTACGATAGATAAAATGTTTGTGTTGATTTACAGAACACAATACTGCAGAAATATAAGTGAAATATACCAGTGCTATTTCTGTGGTCCAAGGCTCTCTGTTGTAACTAATATTCAAGGGAGTACGCATCTTGCAAAGAAAGAAATGTATATATTACAGAAACGCCATACATATCCAAGAATCAGACCACAAAAAAAAATTAACTTGCTTCCATTTTTATTAATTACCCAATAGGCAATTACCACATCTATCCTCATGTACTAAAAAGGTTTTGGGCGCAATAAGTTAATGGTTCCTATCAGAGAATTCGTATCACATGCATGATCTCAAAATTTAAGAGCGTCCTTCCCTCCGCTTCATTTATAATCTACATGTAAACCTAGTTACTTTGAAAACGATCAAAAAGTGAATACCTACACATGTCACTTCAAGAAGACAACTATGTTTGTAGATATGACACTAATTGAAATTAACAACACAAAAACAGCTTTAGAGCAAAGATATAATACTGCAGGGTCAGAATATAAGGTTCACTTGTTAACGTTAAGAATACAAGCATGGTTAGGTTCCTCACGGGACGGTGTTTACCAAACCAACTTTCATTTTTAATGCGACTTGTTACTGCTACAAGTTACGATATCTGTACGCTATACTAGTTGCAATCGAAGTTTGCATTATCCACCTCTCCTTAAATAATATTTAAACTTATTCAATCTTGAACAAGAAATGTAGCAACGCCACTGCAGATATATCTCAACAGAAAAAAATGTAATCTCTACCTGCTGAAGCTGTTCGCTTTCGTCTTGGAGCACTTGGACCTGGTTCCAATTCGGCTGGTTCTGTGAAGAAATAAATAAATATTAAATACCAGAATATTTACTGTTCCTCAATTCCTCCATGACAAACTAGGGGATACATGCGAAAATCAGCGTAAAACATGAAAGAAATACTAATTTCATTTAGCGAGAACAAAATCAAACAGCTTCAATTGACTTTGTGTTAGCTCCATGATGAGGGGTATATGGTAGGAGGCATGGAATAGGCTGGACTACATTGATATCAATATTCCATATTTTTTTTTTTAAATGTGTCTTATTCACATTTTATTTCAGCGAATAATAGTCCTGGAGAAGGGGGGCAATACTTGGTTTGTGGACGTGGCAGCTTTACTTCACATAATACATTAGCGACTCGTAAATAGTTTACAGTATGGAAATTGAAAAGAAATCCCCTGCGGTACGAACTCTGTGACACACTGGCAGAAAAAAAAAGACCAACATTTTCTACGGAAATTTCGACACACGATTAAACTGTAAACGTACAGACATTATGATAATAATCATGAGTAACAACATGCTATACGGTCACAGTTCACAGAAACGACCACGAAGCAACATGCAACATGAGTTGCATGAAGTTTTAGCCGCCGCCAAATATGATTTGGATAAATAATCTCACGCATTATATTTTATTTATAGCCACAAAAAAAAAAGGCTATGCCACCAAATATTGGGGAATATTAGATATATCCCCACCTAAAATATTTGCCCCCCCCCCATGATCGCCGCCCATCTGTTAAGCATACTACTAGCGGTGAAAGAATAGGGTTTTTCGAGGACAGTGGATGCAAGTAATTACATCGACTACTGCGTTTGTATTCTTATACATGATTCAAAATTTCCTTCAAAATGTATGGTGTTAGCCTGTGAACCCCCTCCCCATCCCCTCTGGGTATTTCTTTTTTATTTAGCTTTTCTGAAAGTACAAATGCTCAGCCTCCTGTCATACGGATTGGTCAAGATTATTTATAGGATTAAAGCAATTGATTGTCTGGCGTAGATAAACTTCACATTTTTGCAAGGTGTGCATAAACAGAAGTAAAGTGGCGAAAGTAAAGAAACGCGTTAAGATGCGGTGACTCAAGGAAGTGAGATCGATTACTATACTTCAAACAATTCACTGTAGCCTTAATACCTGATGGTGGGGGCGATTCTGGAGGTGATGGTCCTTCTGGGCTGTCGTGGACTTGGCTGTCATCTGTTTCGTCATTTGCTGGTTTTTGTGGATCATGATGTAATTGAGGAAAGAGAAAGCAGTGGTTAACCTTATATCTACGGTATATATCGGAGGGTAGGGTTAAAGAAATATGAATTAAATTGTAATACAATTGGTCACATTATCCCACATGTTTTATACCCTCATATAATAATATTTAATAATAATCAGCAGTCATTATTACGACGCTAAAAAGACAAACAAATGATTGAGACGATTCATGCATTCCAATCGTCCTTAGTTCTGGCTATCATACAGTATCGATGTGAAAGTGTCCTTATATGAAAAACGTCTATGTATGACCAGTTTACAATAACACAAACTTGGCTTGAGCGGGTCCACGCTAGCAATGTGAGACCGGTAAAACGTTCCAGGTATTGATTAATCCATATGAATGGAATGTGTAAATGCTACCTTAATCGAATCACTCCAGAAATATTCTCGAACAAAATGGCAATAAAAAAAGTTCTTAAGTAAGCCACTGAATGCATCTAATGTTGTGTCCAAGCATGGATGTCGCGCGACTTACAGGGTAATTATAAATTATGTTCTTATCGATATGTTTTAATTAGAAAAGAATCTTTAAATATATTCCATCGATAACGATTACGGAGGTTACAACTATTCCATGTGTTATGGCTGTACCCACATATTTCCCATTTACTCAGTTTGAATTATACGAAGCTCTAGAGAGGACATGGGAATTTGTTTTGTATTACGTACGTACGTGATAATTTTACGTTCACTGCCTCAAAAGTAGCAGATATAGGGTAGGCGAGCTATACATGCTTAATGAAATGACAAACTTTAAAACAGCTTTTTCTGTGTCAGTATATCTGGGTCTCTCGTTGACATGTGATTTATTTTTTTAAGATGATAGCAATTAACCAATCACATATTTCAACTGGTAAACGTCATTCATCAACGTTGTGAATAGCGAATGTATACTCCACCCATATTCCCTTATATGGACGTTTACTACGAGCTTCATTGACCATGATTTTGACGTTGGTACACCCAGTCTAAACGGCGGGAAAAAGTTCAGCACATCGGTGTAATGTATATAAACGTGTTAACACATCGAGCTATGTACACAGCAATAATTATTTACGGTCAATTGTAAGTCTTGTCTTTTTAAGTTAGCATACATGTGTCATGTGGCTTCTTGTTTTGACTGAACCAAGAATACATATGTTCTAGTTAGCCTTTTTTATACGTACCGTACCGTACGTGTTTTACAATTTTTTTCTTTAATACAGGCTACATTGTACAATTTTACGGACCTGATGAGTTAGCAACTAGGCTACGTGTTAATTGGGATGCTACGTGTTATGTTATGTTGCTGATTATCGATAAAATAGAAACCAGTAGGCCCAGTTAAGAAAATATAATATAGGGCCTACTTACTGTCGTCTTCGTTAGGAACGAAGGTAAACGTCGATGCTTCTTTATCACTCTCTTCCTCTTCAGTGTTATGCGTTTCTTGAATTGGCGCGCTTCCGACCTCTACTACACGGACAGGATTTGCCGATGGCCTGTCTCCCAGTATTAGGCTCAGTTCGTCCTGAAACTTGATGGTTCTCCTTTCTCTCCCAGAAGTTTTTCATTTTGTATTTTATTTGGGTGACCGTTCTGCCGTAGCCTTTCTCTCCCAAACGCATGCATATATCCCTGTACACTTGAGCATTGCGGCATGTCCCATCAAGTTTCGACATAATACTTGCGTCGCACCAAATGCCAAGCAATGCAAAAACCTCATTGTCCGACCACATACTTCGCTCTGTCTCAATCTGCGACATATTGAACTAAAATATAGATAATAATGATAATAATACTTGGCTTTGTCGGTTATCTGGACGTCTTTATGGAAGCAGCTGAAACTGTATCATGCATGTATGCAGATAAACGCGAGCAGCTACACTGTGTACTAGTCAGCTATGCCTTACGTAATTCCTTCATTCTCACTGCATCGGTCCTTCGTACACACAACCAAGTTTAGAAAAAACAGTTTATGTCGATACAGTGACGGAAACCATAACAGATAACAATCTGCCGTACTTTTCTTACACCCCAAGGCAATTATTTATTTACATTGATTAACGTTTACCCGGGCTTAGCTGTCCTAACCCCACCTCTCATGAGGGGCTTAATCAAGCTCGGGCTTGCTCCGTTCCCACGGAGTAAAAGGGTGGATCAACTTGCCCTAGCCTCGATAGGTCGATCAAGAGTGAAGCAAGCCCGCGTTCGTGGGAACAGGCCTTAGGGATCATCTGCTCACCAAGGGCTATCAACAGCCCAACTTAAAAGTTGAAGCAGCATTTAGTCCTTGAGATGTGTGCTTACAAGGTTTACAGACGTTGACCTCTTGTGATCTGAAATGACTTTTGACCTCAATGAAAAAGGATAGAGAACATCCATCCACTAAGGACTATCCACACACCAATTTGAAGTTCATCCAACTATTACTTCTTGAAATACCATGTTTACGAGCCAAAGCCATACACGAGCCATACACATATACAGCCCCACACACGCCATCACCGATGCATAGATTCCGTCATCCTTCGGTAAAGGAATAAAAATGAATGGATACTCCTATTAGAATGATTTTCGTTGTTTATTGTTGGGAAACAATTGTTTTCATTACAAAATGGGTAGTTTCTCACTGAGAAAAGTTTGTATGCTAAAACTTACAGCAGTTCACAAATCTGAAGAAACGAGTACATGAGTATCAAGTTCCAGACTGGTAGCATGAACAATGTGATAAATTTGCTGGCAAAACTTTGTTTTCATTCAACCTATCATATTTAAGGAGCCAATAATCAAGTTAAGATAATTACAACTGTCCTTTAGAATTACTAGTCACATAAGCCAATGGATATTAACTAGAGACGAAATACCTCTGAAACTGATTACAGAGAAATTACAAAGAGAACTCATCACTGATTAACTAGTAAAAGTAGCAACATCCATACAATCAGCATAAGAAGAAAGAAATGAAAAGCAAGATAAAAACAACAAAATGAATGTTTATATAGATCATTACAATAGAGATTCAGCCACTACAACCGCTACACTGCCTGTATGAGCAAGATGAACTATTAAATTGGTTTGGGATCTTTGATATGCCACATCTATCTCACTGAATGGGAATAATTTCCTTTCACCATCTTTACCTGAGTTTATAGTTTTGTACCATTTGTTAACTTGTTATATTGTCAGTTATTACATGCATGTTCAAGAGTAATTCTTGTTATTTGTAACCTATGATTACATGTTGTGAAATGAACTTCATGTGGTTAAACTTGTTGGCAAAGACTTTATTTTCTTTTAATCTATCATATATAAAGGTAGGAAAATGACAACAGTCCTTTACAAGAGAAATGAAATAGCTATCAAACTGATTACAGAGTAATTACAACTAGAATTAATGGCTGATTAATTAGCAAAAGAACAAAGAAAAGAAGAAGCAAGATGAAAACAACTGAATAAGGGTGTATATAAACATCATTAAAACAGAGATTGTGCCAGTACCTGACCACTACAGCTACTGACTTGGCTGCATGAGAAATAAATGAAGATCAATAAATGAAGAACAGATAAAGTAGTTAGGTAAGCTTAACCAGTGGCTTCTTCACTTCCACGATTTCTGTGCCCTTAACCTTAATAGTAAAAAGCCCAGGCAGGGAACACATGAGTCTATCCTTCAAAGGTTTGATGTAATTAGAACCATCAGCAACTGTCTCACCATCAAGTTGGCATCACAATTGGTAGTCATTTTCTCTTTCTTCAAATGCAAGAAGGGTGAGAGGTTTTCTGGAAGAATCAACAAGGAGAAAGGTGTTAGTAAGGTCCAAAAAGTTATGAGATTCCTTGACTTTTAAGGTGAATGTGCAACTGTTGCATGTGAGAAGATGAAATAATATTTACATGATTTCGCTTCTCGGCCTTTTGGCTAAGATCATGTGTAGTATCTGTTCTTTTAGGGAATGGTGATACACACCTGACGATGATCACACAGTCACAGTCCCGATGCAAGGGGACTGGGGCTGAGAGCGGATCAGTCGTTTGGTAGTTTGGTTTTCGTGCCCAGGTTCTTTCCTGGGTGACTTTTTCTTAAAAAGTATATTTACATGATTTCAATCAGGCTTACCTTTATTTCAGTGCGTGAAGTTGTACACAGTTGTTTTTCTTTCATGTACTCTAGACTTTTCATGGTGAGAAAGTCTCCAGGCTGTATATCTTCTTCGGCAAACTTTCTCCATAATGCCACTTTAAATGGCGTCTTGTTTGTCTTCCATCACAATTGTTCTCCCCATCGTTTCGAAACCACGTGCTACAACTTGTCTCGGGCTTTCATAAAAAAAAACTGCTTGAAATCAAATTGAAAACCAGTCCTTCATAATGGATCGTTTTTAATTCAGTCAAATTCCTGGCTCTGTTTGCAATTTAGTTTGAATGAAATGTGTTACATTTCAGTTAGTCTAATGTTTTAATATCCACTTAAGAAGCTAAGTGAGTTACGTCATGACAATTTATGGCACATCAATCTTTTCCAACCCAGCATCAGACAGGTAGGTAGGTGAAGATACATCAGAAGTTATAATTTACCATATTTGAGGCCGATATATGTACTACAATGTCCTTTTTCCTTGTTTAGACTGTAGAGCGTATAGATTGCGTATTCTCAATTTGCATAATACCTCATATGCAGGGAACATGAATTGAACACTGCTCTGTTATAGGCTATGGCTTGGGTTTTAAGCATAAAGCGCACACTGGATTGTGACGCTTATATGTACAGAAGCTACACATCTAAATCAAAGGCCACTGTTTGTTACATTTAAATTTTGCAAAGAAAGATAACCTTCTTAGAAAGTTTCAAGAACGGTCAGTCAGAAAAAAGAATTACTTCTTTCTGTCGAAGGATGATATGTTACTGACAACTGTTAAAGGTCATTTCATGAAAATTATAGCAACAATTTGGCGGGTAAAGACCTCCAGAAAAGTACTTTTTGAAAACGTCCAACAATTAAAGCATGCTATAAGTGTTAGCCTATACAGACTACTTTTACGATTTCAGAAAGTGAACATGTTTCCTTTGTTTGGATCTTGGGAAGTAACAGGAAGTTGGCTAGGTCTTTTTATTGATACCTCATATCACTTTCTCCATATAACTTTTGAAGCATCAATTTTTAAGCAAAGAATTGCCATAATGGTTATGAAGGAAAGTAATTTTTTTTTCTTTCAAATTGCAACCAATCCCAAATGGTAGTCATATTGTGGCATTAAATTGGTGACCCGGAGTAATTAGGATACAAGACTACACATGGGAAACACTTGAGAAACTATAATGCATATTATGAAAGAGCAAGGCCTGAATTGCACACCAGCCACCAACTTTCTTCCACATTGAAACAAAATGTAATGCAGATGACATTCCTATGACCCGTGCTGTGCTGAGAATTACAACCAGGTTTCATCTGAAAGCGACCTCCAGGAACAGAAGAGTTGTTTTCCACAATTTGATTTCTGTTGGCCCGCAAAAGACCTTTCACCTCCAACTAAGCAAAAGGGGCTTGAGATACTAAATGTAGCACATCTGCATGTATACCAAATATGGAATCAGTCGGAATTTCGTTTCTTGATATATTGTATTTGTAAGGTTTTATACGCACTGACTCTTTTAATACCAAAATACTACCAACTCCACTAGAAACTGTATGTACGAGATAGAATAAGCATTTGACATGATTTTCATAAAAAATCCTTTCTGAGAGTGACACATCTGTGATTGAAAAGATTATACTTTAGCATAAACTTCCTATCTTTTCCAATAAAATGTTCATTATTTTGTGATCCACAACACATCAAGGCAAAGTTGCTGAAAGACATATTTAAGTTTACAGGCAAGGCATTACTGATACAAACTGACAGACTGCCTCTGTTAGTTTCTGTTCCCAGATCTGCTTGAGTTGTTGGGTACTATACCTACACAAGAACAATGAACTGAGTTTCATTTTCATTTCTTCCTGTCGATTGTTTCCTTAGTTATCTAAGGGTGACAGACATTGACATAGGTGCATTAGCAACCACCACCTACAGTTTTTAATATTCCGGGATTAATCAGTATTTCATCATCGTCGTATCCATGTTCAAGTCTTCTCCTGGTTTCTGCAGGTCTTGTGGCTGGATCAGTGATAGTTCGTAAAGAGAAGTGTTGCTGCTTTAAAATTCTGATCAACTGCAATACCAAAATATTTTTGATAACAAGTAAGAAATGTTTTACTTTCCAGAATAGAACATAAAAGATTAGTAGAATATATGAAAAGGAACATGTTGTGGAAATAACTACACAAATCATTATCACACAAAGTAGGTGTACCTATCTGAAAATCAGACAATTTGCAATCTCCTGATAAAATACACGTGCTGCAAAAGTAACTACAATTGATGTGGGATGATGTGACATTTAGTATCATGTCAGGTTTTGTGACAAGCACTCATCTGCTTTAATGTTACCCATACTGCCATGTGGTCACTGAAGAAGCTTTCGTGGACTCCAGTTGATACTATATCTGTTTGTGGTATGTTAACTTATATGCGATCAAGAGATGAATCGTAGTCTGTGGTTATACCATTAACAATTTCTTCAAACTGTTTGTTTTCATCAGCGATAATAGCTTGTTTTTATCTTCACTGTCAACCAAGAGATCTACATTAAATTTACCAATGGAAACTGTTCGGATAGGCTTCATAAAGGTGAACAAGAACATTAAAGTTTAGAAATTGATGTATGGAAAGGTTGGTGACCGATAAATGGTAATGACTTGTAGAGTACCACTTACTGTGTTTGCTGGTGTTGCTGTTATTTCAACATTGTTATAGTTCAGTGATTGTTGTTTGGTTGCTATGATGTCATCATTTGTGTAGATTGCTGTCCCATGTGGTGAGTGTGATGCAGAGGTACAAGGTGGGAAGTTCAGGAATACATTGTATCCATCTATATGCAGTTGTTTTGTATTTGTTGTGCTGGATGAGTGACATTCTGTGAAGATAAGAATATCAGCTGAGAGCAGAATGCCATCACTCTTGATGTCTATCATGTGTTTTCTTAAGGACCTTACATTCTGAGGTATGATAGTTGTACTGTTCTCAGTAGACTTGATTGATGGTACACACATGTTCATAGCCCTCTCAGTCCGCAACAGTTGCATTTCTTCCACAACATTTTGATGGACATTAATTTGTCACCTTGGCATCTGTGTACAGTTTTTAGCTGCAGCTGGTCTCAATGGGAACTGTTTACGTACAATTTCTGCATTCTTTGAACGGCCAGTTCTAAATTGTCGAGCAATTGGTGTTATTAGGGTCCAAGTTGAAAGTATGTTAGGATTAAAAGGGTATCTTTTAGATTGGCGATGAGCCTTTCCGATACTGGAGTCATCAAACTGTATCCAAACTTTGTGAACTTCATTAGCCTGTGTTCTTTGAATGTACTTCACAATACCTGAAGCACCATTCATTAATCCATCATAAACAGCTACATTAAGACACAAGTCAATCCTTTGTCCAACTCCAAGATGTAATATATGGTGTAAGCCCATGGTTTTCTGGGGATTCTTTGGTATTTGCGGAAGAATTGTCTCCTTGACTTTTTGGCTGACAACACCAGTGACAACATCAAAAGATGGAATCTCAAACTTCATTGTATCTAGTATGTCGAGCATTCTGTTGTTATGTGCATTCACTTGATGATTTGTTAGCATTTTTGGG
Organism: Apostichopus japonicus; assembly: GCF_037975245.1. Classification (NCBI taxonomy): domain Eukaryota; kingdom Metazoa; phylum Echinodermata; class Holothuroidea; order Aspidochirotida; family Stichopodidae; genus Apostichopus; species Apostichopus japonicus. The sequence goes on from NC_092577.1 coordinate 21,539,940, forward strand.
CACATTATGAGAAGGAACTTTTCTGGAATCTACAACAAATAAGTCCTCATCAGTTTGATTTCCTTGTCTGAGTCGATTGTCTCATGATTTCAGTCAAACAGAGGTTTTAGTTGGAAAAGTTCACCAACAGCAATTACACTGACACCACCAAAAACTGCCTTCGAACCCATTATTTGTTGCAGTCTTTGATCAATGTACCTGAACATGCCATTTCCAACCATAATTTACATCAATGAACATAACTTTCAAGCTATGATAAATCACTTGCAAGGAATATAACTTATCAGCTGTTAATGCTTTGTAATGAAACCCTTGGCTAGCTGGGATTCGAAGTGCACTGTGAATTGTCATGCCTTTTATTCCATAGGCAGCTTTACCTGTTGGTGCCATGGGAAGTATATGGATGTCGTCAGGGTCATATACTGAGGGTCATATACCAGTTGAGTAGTATCTTAACAGTGCGTTGTACAATGCCTTCAAAACTTGCGACTTATCAACACCGGCACCACCAGTGACAAAAGTGTACAAAGGTTCATGTTATAATTGACACCAATGCAGGACATGATTGAAGAACACTTGTTGCTTTGCATTGAGGCTGTTAACCAGCGAGTTATAGTCATCATCTGGCCTGCGAGGCTTGAGTAACTCCTCTGTGGTGACAATGTCATACATTTCTTGAGGACCACTTTCTACAGCTGTTTTTTCTTTCTCAACTCTGTCTTGCTGATTCATAGGTTCTGTATTGGGTGCAATGTCATTTGGCAGGTCTTCATCTGCATTCTCAATAGTTTCTATAGCACTTTCAATAGCATCACTATTGTGATTGTACTCTGCTTCTTTCTTGGTAACTTCCAAATGATCCAAGAATATCAGATTCGGACCGCCATGGCACAAACAACATCAGCTGCTCTCTACAGAACATTTCAACATCCTTACTTTTCTTGAAGCGAACATATCTGATAATCTTTGCTTTGTTTCTCTTCTTAAAAGGTTAATGCACCCATGGTTAAAACCCTCGCTTTCTGAATCATCATTCACAGCTTGTGTCAGTCTACATTTCTTCAATAAAAGAGGATCATCTTCATTTTGTGGTTCACTGTCATCTAGAGTTCCTCTATCTCTACTTTTATTTCCTGAGACATCAAACCAAGCTGTAAAGTCTGTAGAGTCGTGAGGAAGTTCTTGAATATACTTTAATGGTTTAAGAAGCACAGTTCGCTCTTCGGGTGGTGAAGTGTTGATGAACACAAACTGACGAGTAGCCTTCCTAAGTGGCATCTGCAGAACTAAATACACAGCCTCTTGGGCACCAAGTTCAACGTGATTCAAGAACTTATTTCCAATATGTCTGACACGTTTGATATCCAGGTTGCCATCTTTTGCTTCTTTTGTAGCTCTCTGCTTGATACTTACTAATATAAGATACAATGTACATTGCACAAGCATATGGATCAAGTACATACTGGATGTCCATGTTTGCCTTCAATGTTTCTAGCAAGGATTTGTTGTAAGCATTCACTCTGATTTCACTAGGTGGCCTCTTAAGAGTTTGTATTTGTACAAACAATCAAGTGGTTCATTCTCATCAGATGGGTTGCTGTCTGTTCTTTCTGAAAGTCTTAGCATGTGTGTCTGTGCCATAATGAGGTGCACCTTTTATCCAGACCAACATGTTGCTGGAACTCAACTCTGTGGAAAGAATGTATGATATCTCCAACTGGGTGGTACGAACTTTGCATGATATCAGTGATTAATCTACGAACAGAATAATCAAAATGCCTGGAACAAGTTACAGTGTAGAGACCGAGTGGAAAAAATAGTAACCAATCAAAACTTTTAAATGCAGGGAGGTCCACCATAGAATCAACTATAAAGAAAACAATACCTAAGGCATTCATACAGGACTAAGGTATTTACCTACAGGTAAGTAACAATGACCCTCTACTAGAATATATATAAGCATATATTCGATACTGGAGAGATTTTATGTCCCTTTTTTTCATTTTGCTGAAATTTCCATTCATCATACCCCTTTGCTTGTATTTCCCTTTTCAATGGTTGTGTCAATATACCATCAGATATCATTGATAGTTATTCAACCATACATTGGGTGGATGCGAAATTATGAGGGTTTTACTGCCAAAATTGGCCTAATTTTCGACACGAAAATGTGACATTATGAAAATGGCTGTAATTGAGATGCACTTTTCTTAGTTTTTCCCATGTTATTATGCATTTTCTATTCAAGTGAAAGCAGAGCTTCAATTACACTTGCAAATTTCAGTCACCCATGCTCATCAACTGCTGAAAAATAAAGATCTTCATCTATGTTAACTTACATATTTTTGCTGTCCTCCTGCATCACATACGTTAACTGGTGGCAACTTTTCATGATTATAACCTAATTACACACTGCACAGTAGTGTACTAGGGATTGCAGGTCCCAGAAACTCACTACTCATGCTGAGAATAGGTCTAATGGCATCTCAGAGGACAAATTCATTCAAAAATACATGTGAAAAAAACTTGTTATTGGTTGTTAAACTGTACAAATTGTTCGGTGTCCTCAACATAACGTACGTTAAATGGGCATTATTTCACTATCAACTGATAGTTTTGAATATCAAAACATTTCTAGCCTGCATAACATACGTTAACTGTGAAAATCTATTGTAGGCCCATGTCAGGAATTCTGACAGAATATTCAACTCACTTAATATTTCACCATGTTTGAAATAGAATTAAACTATTTCCATCATACAATGAGTCTAAAACATGGTTCTAGAACATCTGTTAACGTATGTGATGGTGTCTCATTTTTTGGTGTCTTCATAACATACGTTAACAATATGCACTTTGAATGTAAATTATTGAGAAGACTGAGAACTTCCATGCTATAACTCCAAATTCTTGTTGTGTTGTTAACGTATGTTATGCTGTCCTAAATGATCAGCCTCATTAACTTACAATGGAATGTGATAAGAATTTCAATTTTTTTTTGTGTCATAAGATATCATTTGACAGAGAACCAGAACCAGAATCAGCACTCTAATAGATAACTTTGTGTAATTCATTTTTGAACATGCATGTTCAAGTACTGTACATATCACTAATTAATGACTATGAGTGGAATGTACTGGCATGCAACACACGTGAAAGGGTTGAATGGTGGTGACGTGAAAAGGACACGGACCCAAAGGCCAACAGAACCAAAACAACAAATCACTACAAACCTCACTCCAAATTTCATCCGGGGAAAGATTCCCGATAGTAGACGACAGGCTTGCGCCAGCGTCTACGAAAGGCAGTGTCGGGAAGCCGTCCATGGTCCGCCTCCATGCGCAACTTAATGTCACTTTACACAAGGGGGACGACAACCCCGTCCCTCCAGACGTCCCCATCGAAAATTAGGCAGCATCTGCTATTCCAGATGTGTCTCCTGATGATAGCGGCAAACAACAACAGCAGATCCCTAACCCTAATTAGGACCAATGTCCACTTTGAACATGATGGTCCCGAAGCCAACTTTTTTTTCGTCATTCTCACCCCCGGGACACCCTGGGGGGTCCGAATTTTTTTTTTAGGGGGTGCCAAATTTTGTTTTTTAATTGTCACTGTACACCCACCCACACTTCCGATCAGTTTAGGTCACATGACTTTTTATTACAGCCAAAAAATGTAAGTGATTTGGAATATTACCTTACTGTCTCATTTTTGAAAATTACTACCCCTAGGGTTAAGGTCGAAAATCGTAAATATTTACCTTTGACCTCCAAATATCTTGTGGATGTTAAGGGTCAATAGGGAACTGACATATGCAAAGGCCAAGTATATGTCACTTCCGGTTCATGTGTTATAGGGGGTCAAAGGTCAAAACTGTCGTTCCTTCCAAAAAAGGTCAAAGATCGTGAGAATGACCGATTTCCACGAAACTTGCAACGATGACGTGTGAGGTCACCTGAAATTTCGGCCATGAGGTCATCGGGTGAAAGGTCAATGACAGGTCAAACGGAACAGCAAAAATGGTCAAAAGTTTTTTTTTTACCTAAGGTCATACCAATCTAAGATGGCTGCCACTCAAAGTTAACCCAATCCCTAGGGTTAGCTACGGTTAGCATATTCGACTCCTGTGTGTACACGATATGGTTTTTCGGGACACAAATTCGTGTCGTGATGTAACTCGATGCGTACTATCACGTGATTATCTTAAACTTCTTTGAAGTCGTTTACTTCCGGAATGAAAGCGCTTTAAAGTTTTACCTAGGGGTCTGTCTCTGAGACGGGAGGAATGAGCTATCGACCTGTAACTCACACCGAAGTATCACTTGAGTTTATACAAAATAAGTTCCGATTTTGACCCTTTTTTATTCTGACCGGAAGTGACGTCACAAAACTGGATAATCGATTGCGTTTTAAATAGCAGGAAAAATATGTCGAGACATGTTCTATTGATTCTGTGAATTTATAAAATTTTCATTAATGTTTGACAAAATGGCGGCCAAAATAAAATATTAATGAGAAAATACTATAAACAAATATCAAAAACATTCACAGAGCGAAAGCGGATCAAACGAGCTGCATATAATCTGTAATTATTAGTTTTAACTAAATCTGGAATTTCGAGCAAATTGGGTGAATTTTAATTTTTCGCCGAAAATAGCGCCATCACCAATGACGTCAGAAATGAGAAAACTTGCAAAATACATAAATATTGTTCCCGATAGTTTCGGACATGCCGAATCCATTGGTGCTATTTTGGAAACTATCGAATGTTCCGTTGTTGAGATATGGGTACAGATGAGTCGAAAAGTGGGTCGATGTGACGTCACGCTACATCAAAATCGGGCATCCGGTGGGAACGGGACATCCGGTGATAAAAGGTCACAGATAGGGCTGAAGGTGGCAAAACAGCTACTCAAATGTTGACGTCGGCGCTTGCGTCCTTGTTTAGGGTTATCATAGCTACTACCGTTGAAAAACACCTATTTTTTGGGGGACCTCAAAAACGTATAGACTGTACCCCCTTCCCGAAAATTAATGCTACCGTATGAGTTGTCTACACGTAGCTACGACTCTCCTCTCCCTTTCCCCAACGTAGTAACACTAATTATTATGACCGTTTTAGGTTTTTTTCAAAATTACCACCCCGGGGAAGTAACGCACCTACAAGTTTCATCTTATTTCGGACAGGTGACACCCTAGCGGTGGTACTATTGATTTTATCCGTGGAACCCCACTTGATCGGCTCCGATTTTCCAAGATAGCGGCAGATGATGGTCATGGCATGTTGCTTGGGCAACCCATTTCCAAGATGGCGGCCAACATCTAAGATGGCCGCCTGGAAAAAAAGGAAATTTCATATATATTCATTCCCCAGACCCCCTGTGCCCTTTACTGATCGGGACCATCAGACCTTCCGTCCTCAAACGTGTAAATGAAACCGGGCTAGCACCCTCACTATATGTTATGGCTGGTTTTCTAATTATGTCACTTTGGCTCAGGAAGCCGCTTATGACTTATTTGGGAACTTTGAGGTGTGATCGACCGTGGATAGACACTGTCGCAAAGCCCGTTATTATATGGGAGTTACGAGTGTCATGTAAGACTGATTACATTGAGTCAACTATATAATAGGGTAACTTCAGGGAAAACCGACCAGATGTGAATACCGACTCATTGGGAGATTTTGTACGATTGTGCAGCCTTCATAAACACAAATTCTGCGAACAACACATGCTAAAGTCAGGTCACTAGTCATCTGAGTTATTTAGGTCGTTCTTTTCGAACCTGTACTCCAGGGCTGCTGATAGCGAGGATCTCCAGGAAGAATTGTTGTCTGGTATAGATAAGGCCCCCCCCCCTCATAGTAAAGACGATAGCTTGGGTTCGAATCTCTCCGTTGTTGAGCTCTGGACAGCGGTAGCAGCGATGAAGAAGGGAAAGTCCCCCGGTCCCGATGGCCTCCCTGCTGAGTTCTATAGGACCTTCTGGGAGGTTCTCAGTGGGGACTTGAGAGACGTGTTCGCTACCTCTTTCCAGTTGAACTACATAAGGCCAAACACAGCGGGTTGGAAATATTGTTCTCCTCACAAAGTCGGGAGACCCTTTGGACCCGAATATGCGTCCAATAACGCTGTCAACTGTGGACTAAAAAATCCTGGCCAAAGCATTAGGAAATCGCTTAGCGGATGTGATGCCGGATATTGTAGGTCCTCTCCGGACTTGTGCTGTGCGAGGCAAGTGTATTCAACATAACCTCTGCTTGATGAGAGACTTGATCGAGTTTGTTAAAGTTCGTGATTTGCCATGTGCACTGGTCTCCTTGGACCAGGAGGCCTTTGACATGGTACATCCTTCGGACTGAAGTGACCCAAGCAACGTGTCATGACCATCATTTGTTTCAGTGACCCCGAAACACCTGAATTGACCCCTCATTTGTTCATTTCTGATTTTTACAGCCAGATATATGACATTTCCTTTTTTTCTGGCGGCCATCTTGGATTTTGGCCGCCATCTTGGATATGGGTTGCCCAAGCAACATGCCATGACCATCATCTGTCTCAGTGAACCTAGGAAACACCTGAATTGACCCCTCATTTGTTCATTTCTGATTTTTACAGCCAGATATATGACATTTCCTTTTTTCTGGCGGCCATCTTGGATTTTGGCCGCCATCTTGGAAAATCGGAGCCGATCAAGTGGGTTCCACGGATAAAATCGATAGATAGTTCGAAAAGAAACTCCATGCCAAATTTGGTACTTTTGTCCGGCCGGTAACGTTAAAGTTGCTAAGCCACCTGACTAGACCGGGATACCACACGTGGGCTTTATGCCCTGCTATAAACAGGAAGGAGGGAATGTCCTGTTTCAGGTCGATCCGAACCTGTCGGTGCCCGTTCGACACCCCAGGTGCCTGTGCATAGGAGCACATTTTGACAGCCTTGACAGCCCCAAACCGACCCAAAACAGTTACGACAAGTTCCTGTCGCACCTCTAGTCCTACGTGGATGATAGTTACCCATACGGATCGCTCGTATGGAGTAACTGTCATCCCCTCGACGTTACTCAGCAACGTGACACCCTTCTGACGGGCCATGTCACTGGTAAAACGTAAATCGTACGTATTACGACCCTGGAGACCTTGCAAAGCATCAACCTCTCCAGGCACAACAACACCCTTGCTCTTCAAAATACTGAAAACTTGCACCGGTGGAACCGCTTCTTCACCGGTTAAGGACAACTTAACAATCCGAGAATCACGGCGCGATGCCATGATACCGAAGGTGGCTAGGACACAGGGGAGTAATAAAAAACAAAGTTAAAACAGGTTAGCGAAACTACAAACGAACTGAGGAAAACAGACGAACACACCCGCCTGGCGGGAAGTATAGCACAGCACAGTACAATAACAGCTGTAATGGATGAAGAGCGAGAGCGAAAAACACATCCGCACTCCACGAAAGCCAACTGCAACTGGTTTTTTGATTGGGTTGTTGGGGGTTTGTCTCTGCAGGTCGGTGTGCGTATTTTGAGCTTTCTTTTTTAGAATGGGATGTTTAAGGTAGTGCCGTTTGGCCGTGACGTTTTGGATTCCGCAGGGCGGGTCACGTAAAAAGCACTGTAACTCCACTTCACATTGTTTTTGGTTTCGATGAAAATCGTAACCTATGCATTCATGCAGGTGTAGAGTGTTTGTATGTATGTGTGCGTGTGTGCAGTGGCGTAGCCAGGATCTCTTTCAGTGGGGCGCTGGGGGCTTCAACATTTCCTGGGGGGGGGGGGGCTTGACCATTTTCTTTTATCTAAGCGGAGCGCCACTATGAGTTGGCGCTTAGCGTACCTAAAATTTTTAGCTAAAAAGGCCTCCTAGATCGTTGGAAATGACACTTCCCAGGTCTTCTAAGCTGCTCTTAAGTTTTCTGATGAAGAGATCCCATGTTTTGATATGGTAATCAAATAGTTGAGTGAAATAGAAAGAAAAAAACAACCTGGTAATTTACTTTCAAATATCATTACATATCTTTGTGAGTTTGACACCGGCATTGACATTTTTCGACAAATCTTTTGCGCGTGGAAAATACAGAAAGATTGACTGGGCTTTCAGCAAAGTAACATACTGAAATGACCGAACTATATGTCAAACTTACATCAAAGATTGCGTCTGAAATATTATTAGGGTGATAGACTGATTGGCCGGCAGTGGCGGAGCTAGGGGTATTGGTCAGGGGGAGTGGCCTGTAGGGCCGCTTTCGACACTATCTAAGCGGAGCGCTACCACAGGTTGGCGCGGAGCGTAGAGATTTTTTGGAAGTTTATATATTCCCTACATCGCCGTAAATGACCCTTTCCGGGCCTTGCTAATTTGCAGATATACGAAGAATAAATATGTGTCATCGCCATTTGTGACAAGTCTGAAGTTTATTTGGGTGTTGAAAGTACATGCGCTTCATCACAATACCTGTGGTATCTTTGGGTGCTTTTTACGTGCTAAGAAACGGACACGGACCAAAGGTCAACCAAATCAAAAACAAACCCAGTCTGTAAAGCAACAACTGAAACGCATCAATCTCTCACTAACGCAGCGTTTAACGTGACGCGAAAAGGGCACGGACCCAAAGGCCAACAGAAGCAAAACAAACAAGCCCCAAAAAGCCAACCCCAAACCACAAAGAGAAAAAATAAACCAACCTATATTATGTAACGACCACACCGCCCCCACACCTACCAACTAACTCACTCCAAATTTCATCCGGGGAACGCCGTCCCGATAGTAGACGACGGGCTTGCGCCAGCGTCTACGGAAGGCAGTGTCGGGAAGCCGTGCATGGTCCGCCTCCATGCGCAACCTGATGTCACTTTGCACGAGGGGGACAACATCGTCTGCCCTCCAGACGTCCCCATCGAAGACTAGGCGGCATCTGCTGTTCCAGATGTGTCTCCTGATGACAGCGGCAAACAACAACAGCAGATCCCTAACCCAGGTTGGGCACACAGGGGGCAACAAACCATACAAAACAAAATCACTACTAATGGCCCACTGTGTGCAACCAATAACACCAATCACGAAGGCGTGAAACCAATCCCACACCAACTGGACAAAGGGACAGTCCAGTGGTATCTTTGGGAGTGCTCATGTTTTCGAAAACAGTCAACTACACCCAAAAAATGTGACAAATGTCAATAGGTAGATCATGACAGTGCAATAAAAAAGTCAATAATCGCGAATAAGTGAAAAGTGCTAAAAAGCTGAAAAGGGCGCCAGCAGTCCATTTGAGTCCGTCAGGTGGGGGGGGGGGGGTCCGCCCTGACTTTTTGGACGCTCCGCCACTGTTGGCCGGTAGTTCTCACCGGGTACGTCCCAGAAAACCTGATTGAAAATGTAACAGGGTATCGAGGCAATGACGTGAGCAATGATGTGAGAAACATGTGTATGATGTCAGCATTTTTTACCTTCTTTGGCATTCAACATCTTCTTTGGCATTCAAGTACCTGGAAACCACCTTTCTATAAGGGTATAGTATTGCTCACTAGATTGTTTGATCAGTTAATGCGCACTTGGTTACAAGATTAGTTTGTATTAGTTTTATTTGTATGTTAGGGATTATGGATATTTAAAAAAAAGAGTGACGATGGCAAAGTTTGCCCGAACAGTCGAACACACAGATTCAGTAGTAAACATTATGTATGTTGTAGAGCAGGAATTAAATTATTCGACGGTCGTTAACATGCGTTTTCAATACAGTGCGACTACTGTAGACTTCTCGGCCTATGCGCTATGTCATGTAAGGTTTTCCAGCAACTATAGCCTACTGCCGGTCCGCGGTCGAAGGGTCGTTCATGAGTGGTCATCATGAAGATGACCACTCATGAAGTGACAAGCTTCATACTTTTGGACAAGTTGCAAATGGTATAGGGGAATATTTTCAAACTTAAAGGTCATGTGATCCAACGTCACCAAAGGTCAGCTAATGTTAAAAAAGTATTTTGGGGGGAGAAAATGGGCAAAGAAAAATTGTTTCAATTTTGACAGTCATGCTTTATTTAGGTCTCACCGATCAAAAATGTCAATTGGTTGACCTCCGGGTGACCTTTGTGTGTTAAGTTATGTATACCAGTTGAAAGTTAATTTTTGGACATTTAATGCAATTAAATCTCAATGCCAAGGTGTGACATGGTTGATATTTTGGGACAAGTTGTCAATGGGATGGTGGAACATTTTGAAACTTAAAGGTCATGTCATCTGTGGTCACCAATGTTATCATATCTGTTGACACGCTTGTAGGTCTCTTATACTTCTGACATTTTCGACGCCATAGTAAGATCTCAAAAGTGCCTTTTGATAAAAAATCTGATCACATTTTGTGATCACAAAAGTGTTGGCTATAGTGGTGGTTACTTTATGGGAACATGCAGGACCACAATTACTTGGACTATTTGAGCCCAATCTTGCTTGATAATATTATGTTTATTGTCATATACCCCAAGCAAGGAACCACGGTGCCCTTGGGCTCTTGTTGATAAAAACCATTAGGTCATCCAAGGTCATTCAAGGTCGATTATGTGCAAAAAACTGCCAAATTATGCTACGTTTTGCAACAACTTCTAGTGACAAAGTCTGGCATGGCCGAGATATTGGCACGAGTTGTGAATGAAGTAGGGGCACGTTTTCCAAAATAACCGTGATGTGATCCAAGGTCACCAAAGGTCAATTATGGGTAAAAAAAAGTTTTTCTGGGCAATAACTTGTGAAACTACCATTGACAGGGTCCGACATGGTTCATATTTGTGGACCAGTTGTGAATGGGGTAAGGGATCGTTTCAAAACATAACAGTCATGTGATCCAAGGTCAACAAAGGTCAGTTAAAGGTCAAAATGTATTTTTTTAAATAACTTGTGAAACTACCACTGTCAGGGTCCGACCATGGTTGATATTTTGGGACTAGTTGTTAATGGGATAAGGGATCGTTTCCAAACATAACAGTAATATGAACCAAGGTAAAAAAAGGTCAATTATGGGTCAAAAACTTTTATTTTGCCAATAACTTGAGAACGAAATGGTTACCAAGGTTGGGAGTTACGCTGTTGTAATATAATAGTCCACTGCATCTCGGTGCACTTTTACCTCAGGTTGACCCCCAGTGACCTGTATAAGCTTCTCTCAAGTTGATTCTTTGAAGTTTCGTGGGGATATTCCGATCTAAATTGCCCATAAGTGGACTCTTCTGCAACCTTAATGTGCGAAGTTATTAGAGATTTGGCTTGGTGTGTGGATTCATAACATTGAATACAAGAACCCAATTGTTTTTGATGGAGGTGTGTATAACCAAGTATAGTAGGCTGACCTGTGTTGGCATGCCATAGTGTTATTGTAACAGCTATTTCTGGTTATACTAACAAGCAGAAGTCTAGTGCATTCTGATTGTTGAATATTTTTCGGAGCCTATTTCCTTTCGGGAAGTGCTTGGCGAGAAGTCTAAAAAACAATTACCCCCATTAGATTTAACATTACGGCTGTAAGGTGGGTTATAACCATGTTATGTTCCTGGTACGGGGTTTCTTTCAGGGTTGCTTATTGCTGCTCTCCTTACTATTGTTGTCTTGGTGACAGCCCGATATTCAAAAGGTTCTATTTTCATTACGTTCATAAGGGTCATTTTCCATAAGGTTCATTGTTCAAAAGGTTCGCTATTCATAATGAGCAAAAAGGTTCACTGTTCATAAGGTTCGTTATTCATAATAGAAAAAAGTTCGTCGTTCATAATTCATAATGGTGTGAAAAGGGCTCCTTATTCATAATAGGCCTAGCCAAAAAGGTTCGGTATCATTCACAATGAGGAAAAGGACTCCTTTAGGAAACGTACAAGTTAATGCCGTTAATATGTCGAAAATGTAGGTTTTACTTTTTCTTCATAGAGTGTGGCTCATATTCTCTGCAAAATTATGCATCCGCCCACCATCTGGTGGTGCCCTCCCCCCCCCCCCCCCGAATAAAATGTAGGTTGATGCCACTGGTTGAACACGAAAATGGAGGACGTCTTTTGCACTTGTATGACGCACTTCTCTCCTATTATGAATAACGAACCTTTTTTCACATTGTGGATTACGAACCCCTTCATCGATTATGAATGTCGGACCCTTTCTCCTTTTATGAATAACGAAACTTTTTGTCTACTGGATTACGAACCCTTTGTCCCATTATGGAAAACGAACCGTTTTGCCTATTATGAATATCGAACCTGTTCCCATTATAAATACCGGACCTTATGAATTATGATCCCTTTTTGGTTCCTTGCTTTAGCAAAAGGAACCTATGCAGTCAGGTTGGCGTGTATGTGTGTGTGTATGTGTGTGTGTGCGTCTGTGACACTTGCTTAGGTACGCTCTATCTCAATAAGGGAATGTTGGATTGAGGCCAAACTTGTACTATAGATCCGCCATATGGAGAAGGTGTGCCCTATTGTTTTTGGTGCCCACAAAGGTCACCAAAGGTTAGCTATGGTCCAAAAACCAAAAAATATTAAAACTGCAATAACTCCCAGTGCCAATGTTCGACAAGGTTGATATTTTGGGACAAGTTGTGAACTGGTTAGTTGAACATTTTCAAACTTAACAGTCATGTGATCCGAGGTCACGAAAGGTCAATTAATGATAAAAAACTAGTATTTTTGCGATAACTTGAGAACGAATTGTCCGTTAGGGTTGGGAGTTGCTTCAATGTTATCCAATTGTTGACCCGCATCTGGGTGACCCTTCACCTCAATTTGACCTCTGGTGACCTTTACGTGTTTTGGGGATTTTCACAGTTTCGATGCTATTTTCAGATGTTAAAAGTACTTTCTGATCATAAATGTCAATAGGTTGACTCCTGTGTGACCTTCGTGTTCGAAGTTATATGGGGTCAAAGTTTTTGGTCGAGTTAGGATAGCTGTACACACTTGTCAAGTTTTTTTTTGGAATCAGGAGATGAAACTACATCTGAAACCAAGGTCAAAAGGTCAAAGGTCACATTAGAAAAAATGCGCTTATTTTGGGAGGAAACAAGCAAAAAAGAAAATATTTGGTTTTGATGCTAGATTTGGATATAGAAGGTACCTTCCGATCACAAATGTCGATGGGTTGACACCCGTGTGACCTTAGTGTGTGAAGTTATATGAGGTCAAAGTTAATTTTCAGACATTTAATGCAATAATTCCCACTTCCAAGGTGTGACAGGGTTGATATTTTTGAACAAGTTGTAAATGTGGTATAGGGTAATATTTTCAAACTTAACGGTCAATTTATGTTAAAAAACTAGTATTTTGGGGGAGAAAATGGCAAAGAAAAAAAACAAGAAACTCCCACTGACAGGGTCCGACATGGTTGTTATTTTGGGACAAGTTGTGAATGGGGTAAGGGATCGTTCCCAAACATAACGGTCATATGATCCAAGGTCAACAAAGGTCAATTAGGGGTAAAAAACTAGTTAGTAATTTTGCAATAACTTGAGAACAAAATGTCCGTCAAGGTTGGGGGTTACGCTATTGTAATCCATTAGTTGACTAGCATGTGAGTGACCTTTGACCTCAGTTTGACCTTTCGATGACCTATATCAGTTTCTTTGGTTATTTGAAGTTTCGTGTCCATAATCGGATCTCAAAGGTACAGGTCATAAATGTCAATGGGTTGACCTCTGTGCGACTTTCGTGTGTGCAAAGTTATCAGAAGTCAATTTTTTGATTAATAAGTACAGTTGTACTTCAATAGTCGACCTGCATTTGTGTGACCTTTGACCTCAGGTGACCTATACATTGGTTTCTTTGGTTATTACAATTTTCGTAGCCATGTTCGGGTCTGAAAAGTATCTTTTCATCAATATTGTCCATGCGTTGACCCCTGTGCGACATTCCTTTGGAAGTTATCAGAGGTTAGAGGTTTCGTTTGGTTTTAAAAAGCACATGTGGTTACGATGGTTGTACAGACTTGTAATGTTGCCTTTTTTGAATCAGTGTGTCAAATTACATCCTACTATGAGGTCAAAAGGACAAATCTTGAAAAATAAGCTCATTTTGGAGAAAAGGCGCAAAGAAAAGAAGTTTGTCAATATGTTGATATGAGATAGAGCTTTGTGTGCTATATAGAGGAAACCAACTCCTGCTTCAATCGGACACCAAGTTCTCAAGTTATGAGGGTCCAAAGGTTAGTTTTAATACCTTTTTAGCAATAACATTGTGTGTGAACATTAGAGCACTTAACAATTTAGGATAGAGTGCACATCATCGAGGGCAACATTTTGATAAAAACTGTCAGGTCATTTAAGGTCACTAATGGGCAAACAATGCCCACTAATATGTTAATTCATTAATTGACAGAAAATGCCCACTGATGTTAATTTTTTAGTTGATAAAGTCCAACATGGCTGATGTATTGGGACAAGTTGTGAAACAAATAGGGGCACATTTTTAAAAACAGCATGAGGCTACTAACATTTGCAAATAACAGTTGCAATACCTATGCATATAAACATGGTCAGTACTCAGTAAAAATATTTCCTCTTGTTACACCTCCAATGAAGTTCCATACTACAGGCCAATATATTATCCCCCCCCCCCTTTAAAGGTACCAGACATGTCTTACTCAACTTTCCCATAATCATTAATCATATTTTCACAGATGTTTTATACAAACACCTATCTTGATTGTGTACTGGACCAATTTGACCTTTTGATAAAGGGGTATAATGCAGAAACTATTATCATCAATTATAAGATATTAGATTGCTTGGGTTTTAAATTTGAGTCTGTGTTGAGTGAGAAGATGCTGGTGTCCCTTGTACCAGGGAGTTCTAACTACCAAATCCCTGGGTGACCTGATTGGGATATAGTAAGTAGTACTTACTGTACAAAGTAGTATCGAACAACAGGTGATCACTCTGCTGCTAACTTCAGAAAGAGCCAGACTCAACAATACTACATTTATAACACAGCATTCAGCCTACAGGACAGTCTTCTTCAAGTACTTTGTTAATACTTCAATTCAACTTGTTCTGTTTCACTGCAGTAAGGTATGTACCATTGTTTTGCATTTAATATAAATGTAAATTAATGTAAATTTATTACTGAATACTGGATAAGTTTGGAATGGAATCAGGATTTGTGACTAAACAAACCTTGAAGTATATCCAGCTAGTCAAGTATGCTAGCCTAGAACTATTAGTGTTAAAATCCTTTCATAATAATAGTTAGGCTTTCAGTTCAAGTATTAATGTGTAATTTAGTAATACAGTGTTGGCAGGAACCAGGGCCAGTATATTCAACCAATTTACAAGTTTTTAGAAATGTCTAGTCTAGTTTACTAGTAATATTAGTACTAGGTTAGTCTAGAAGTATGCAACTACCATACTGTTCCATGGAGCATGTAAACAATCTTTTTCGAATTTTCTCATAATGAATATAGTTAGGCTTCAAGAACTTACAATTATGAGTTATGTTCAAGAATTGTGTTATTTATGGGTTATTCTGTCTGAAGTTTCGTTTTAATTGAGATAGATAAAAGAAGAAATATGGAAATTAATCCTTTCACTTTGAGATTTCTTTTATAAATTAAGGGTTCGAATTCAATCTGGTGCTATATTTTGCTACTTAAAGTAACTTTACGTTCAAGAATTGTCTTATTTTTTGGGGTTATTAATCTGTCTGGAATTACGTTTTTAATTGAGACAGATAAAACATTAAGGGTCATTAGATGCAATCTTGTGCTATATTTTGCAACCTTAAATGATTGATTGTGTTTTAGAAATTTTGGTTTGAATACTTTTTTAACACTCCACATCCCATCTGGGGGGGAGGAGGCACAATGTTTCTGGAGAGGGCATGCCCACCCCCATACCCGGCAACACATAGGCATTGCACTGCATTCAGGTAGTTCTTCCAACATGTAAATTTTGTTCAATTTTACTTTCTTACTCTTAGTAAGACTGTGTCTTATAGCTATTGATTTTGCCTTTTTTGATCAGTGTTGAAAGAAAATCGTAATTGAATTTCATTTTCAGGAATTTATGCTGGTGATTTCAGAAAGTGACACAGACTGATAATACAGCCTTCAGTACAGTCCACGGGACAATCAACAGTCCACTTAACTTCATTTCAACTTCATGCTTCAACTTGTTTAGGGTCGCTGCAGTAAGGTAATACCTTTGTTTTACATTTAATATGATAAATGTATTACTGGATACTTCTAAGTATGTAATGGAATCATGATCAGTTTACTTTTTGAAAAAAACAAACTTTGAAGTATATCCAGCTGGTCAAGTACTATTGCCATAGTATTGATATTACTTGTTAACAGCCTACTCAGTCTAAAGTACTCCTAGCTTTTAATCTATAAGTAGTATGTAGGTTATTATCAAGGTGACATCCCTATGTTCCTATGTTTCGACGTCTCTATAAGTTCCAAATTCTCTCTGTTCCAACGTCTCTATGTTCTCACAGCAATTTTTGGTATCCACAACTTTGGTTTTACCAAGAGAAGTAGTTTTGTAACCCAAATTTCTGGGGACCAATTTTTTTGGAATAAATTTTTTGGGACCAAATTTTTTTTGGGACTTGGTCGAAAAAAAAATTGGTCCGAAATCATGTCGGTCCAAAAAAAGGTGGTCCGAAATCATGTTGTCCAAAAAAGATGTGGGTACGAAAAAAATTTGGTTCGAAAATTGTTGGTCAAAAAAAAATTGTATGAAGAAAATAATTTGCTCCAAAACAATTTTGGTCCGAAAAAATGTCCTCAAACATGTTTGGTCCGAAAAAACTGGGTCCGAAAAAATTTTGGTAAAAAAAGGAAAGTCCAAAAATTATAGAGATGTAACCAGTTTCATACTCAAAGTCAAGTAGTTAATAAAAAAGAAACATGATAGTTAATACCATTTATCTCAAAATGTTTATGGCTAATCACACAAGAGACATGTTCACACAAGATACAGGTTTGTAAACTGGTTGTAGTGTACCTGCAGGTCTGTACAATTATCACACAAGTTACTACTACACCTGGTTTATGTCACACTGCACTATTCTGAGTTCTGTATCTTTTCTAAATAATGTATGAAGACAATTAGTATTTAATCAGGGATTTCAAGAAGCTTAGCAAGTTTATAGTACAAGCATAAATAATATGGGGATAGCAATATTGTAGCTTGATATTCTTATTTCATCTTCAAAACAACCACACAAATGTGTCAGTAGCAATTATGTACTCTCAAATATATCAGTTATTGGCAATGGATATAAATGTTCCATCATTTAAAATTCCAAAATTTAAGCAGAACATTCATGTTCATTTTACTTTAGACCAGTCGTCTCTGCAAAATAACCATGTTAAGATTAACTACCTATGGTTACCAAGCTGGCTATGTTTCACATTATGCGACAGATTAGGATCTGGTTCTCTCATCAACATAAACCCTTTTATTCATCAACATCAGATTCTGCCATTTAAATTATGGACTTGTAGGCAACTTTGATACTTTACATAGCAAATTTGCAATTTTTAACATTTTGATGTTTGATTCTAGGGGCCATAATATAGATGATAAAAGAACTAAACATAATACACATCATCTACTACACTAGGACATATCTACTGACCACGTTTATAGATTAGCCATATCCCCCCCAACTGACCCCCTTCAATTTTTTCAACAATAAATTGAACAAACAATTCGATCAGTTATCAAAATTCATATATATCCAGTGTCTCTAACTGGTATAAAAAGGCCTTGGGTGGCTCTAATTATGACCTCAGCTGTTAACAAGGCCAAAAATGATCATAATCATCATCTGCTCATTTGGTATAAGTCAAATTTGAATAAATTCTTGATATCAATTGCACAGTTATCACAATTTTAAAATGTGGATGTTTGACCCCATGACTTAACTAATGTTATTGTCACCCCAAAAATCTACTGAGGCAGCATATCATGCAATCTTAAGATTGTTATTGTTAAATCTGCTTCAGCCTTCAGGAAGAGGGGTTGTTTTTCCCCTCAGACTTTTCCCCTTGCTCTTTCAACCCACTTACCAATCCCCCACTCAGATCTGGTACTCATTACAATTTCTCTAATCAGGTTTCAAATTGCAATATTTTCAGAGGTTAGATATTTGACAGTTGTCCCCATTTGATACATGTTTACACCCCCAAGAATCTATTTTTTCTCCCGGTTGCCCCTCCCCCCCAAACTCCTTCCTGGCTTTCTTAGGCTGGTGTTGCCACTGGTGAGATACCTCATGCTTTATCCAAACATTGAACTTGGCTTTTGGACAATTTGCCAACTTTTGTACTTGAGAGGTCAAGCAGCAGTCTCCCCTTCAGATTATTATCAGCAGTGATGAGTGATAGAATGCATGCATGGACGGACATTAAGGTTGGGAGTTAGCTATTGCAATCCAATAGTTTGACCCGCATCTGGGTGACTTTTGACTGGTATTACTTTCTTTGGTTATTTGAATGTTTGTATCAATTTTTGACAGATCACCTATAGTATAAATATATGAACATAATTTTTATGGTGACATAATGAATTTGATACTTAACCACAGACAAGGTAAACATGACTAAATACCAAGCTCCAGTAAAAACTTATATCCTTTCCATTTTCCAGTTAATAATATAATATAGGCAATATATATAGCTCCTCCGACACAGCACCTACAGTAGACGTTTCACACACACAGGGTACTGATGACATGACTTAACTTCTTTATCCATGGAAATAGTGAGAAACAGTGGTGGCGCTACAGGGGGAGGGGTCATTTTTCCCTTGCCCTTTCAACCCCTACTCAGGTCTGGTACTCATAAAAATTCTAAACAATTTTGCTATCCAAATATTCATAATTTTTTTTTTTTTCATTCTCTTCTAGTTCTTGCTGGACCCACTGATATCTGAACAAGTCATACAGCATTGTAAGTATCAACTGTTAAGGTGGATATAATTGATATGTTTTTTACTACAACATTTCTGCAAAACAATACCATATTCAAACCACATATATACTAGAAAAGCAACCACAATATTGAAGCACAAAATTAACAGGACTACAAATTAAAAATTTCAAAAACATGAGCATAAGAAAGGACTAGGAGATACTGAAAAGAAGCATAGAAAGTACTGAACAAAGTATAACAAAGTACTGTAAAGTACTTGGACAAGCATAAAGGACTGAAATGTACCAAAAACGCACAAGTACTGTAAGGAACTGAAGGAAAGTACTGCAAAGTACATAAAAGGCATAACAAAGTATTGTTGCATGCATAAAAAGTGCTACAAAATACTGAAGGACATATAGAAATTGCTGGAAAGAGCTATAAATTGCTGTAAAGCACTGAAAAGAGCGATAAATAGTGAAGTACTAAAACAGCCAAAAAACGCTACAAATTACTAACAAAGCATAATATAAAAGCACTGAAAATACTCCTTTTAAAATACTCACCAAAACCTGGAAACTCCTCAAAATTAATGCATAAAAAGTGCTGCAAAGTACTGAGGAACATATCAGAAATGCTACAAAAATCTAGAAATTGCTGAAAAGAGCTAAAAAACATCAACAGTACAAGAACTGCTATATATTACTAACAAAGCATAATATAAAAGCACTGAAAATACTCCAAATAAAATACTCACCAAAAATATATGTAACAAATGCTGAAAGAGGTAAAAAATTGCTGAAAAGTGCTGAAAATTGCTGAAAATTGCTAAAGGACTGAAAAGAGCTTGAAAATTGCTGAAAAGCACTGAAGGGAGCTGAAAATTGATGAAAATCACTGAAAGGAGCTGAAAATTCCTGTAAAAGCACTGAAAGGAGCTGAAAATTGCTGAAAATTGCTAAAGGACTGAAAAGAGCTTGAAAATTGCTGAAAAGCACTGAAGGGAGCTGAAAATTGCTAAAGGACAGAAAAAAACTGAAATTGCTGAAAAGAGCTGAAAATTGCTGAAAAGCACTGAAAGGAGCTGAAAATTGCTGAAAAAGCACTGAAAAGAGCTGAAAAGCACTGAAAAGGGCTGAATATTGATGAAGAGCACTGAAAATTGCTGCAAAACACTGAAACGAGCTGAAAAGCATTGAAAAGAGCTGAAAATTGCTCAAAAACACTGAAAAGCACTGAAAAGAACTGAAAAGAGCTGAAAATTAGCTGAAAAGCACTTAAAAGAGCTGAAAATTGCTGAAAAGCACTGAAAATTCCTGAAAAACACTGAAAAGAGCTAACAATATCAAAAGTACTAAAAAAACAAAAGAACCTCTATAACCTTCAAATAAAATACTCACCAAAAACCCGGAAAATTGATCAAAATTACTGACTACTCAACAAGTACTTTTACAGAAAGTAATTTAAAGCACTCAAAAAGCACTTAACAATATTAACTAGAATTTCACAGGGATACAAAAAGTACTTGAATTCCAAGCATTGCAATAAAAAACTTTCCAAGAAAATTAACACACAATTTTGGTCAAGTGCTTGTGATAGATATCAAAAATCACTCTCTATATGCACTACTATCCCACAAAAACTGTTGTCCAAAAGGCACTGTTGAAACTCTTGAAACAAAAGAAACTGTAGTCCACAATATCTGTCATGCCAGGAACAAAAAAATTAAGTAACAGACAGCGAAACAAGACAAGAAGAGAATCAAGGCAAAATATAACATCAAACCAAACATGCCAGTCACAACAATATGCTAATAAAACTCTCTCTGAAAAAGCAGTTGAGCAACATTCAGTTGGTCAATCGAACATTACTGATATTAACTTGCAAAGTATACACACTCATGACACATTTATTTTCTTCCCCCCAGATGACTTATGGCGTGATGGAAAGATTGCTATATTAAAGCAGTTAATAACAGACAATAACGAGCAAATTCATACCAGTTCTTATCCAATTTTGTATACTAATACTGCAAGACCATGTAATATTTGGAGAAAAGTAGGTGATGGGAATTGTTTCTTTCGATCTTTGTCATTCATAATAACAAAGTCTGAAAATAATCATCGTATCCTGAGACACTTAATAGTGCAATCTCTTCTGGAATGTGACCTACCATCTACTAGTAAATCTGTTCAGGATTATATTCAAACATCCCATATGTCAGATGATTCAGTGTGGGCTACTGAAGTGGAAATAATGACTGCTGCAAAACTGTTACAAACTGACATTTATACATATGCTGTATCTGGTAGTGAATGGAAATGGCTACGATTCCCAGCATGTGGTAGTCTCTCAGAAAGAATAGATACAAATAAACGAGCAATTTACATTCAAAACACAAATAGAAGTCACTTTGATGTTGTGTATGGACTTAGTAATACTGATCTCTGTCTAGTAGCACAGAACCTTGAATCTGCACAACCAAAAACAACAAGAGATCGTGTACAAGAAGAACTGAACAGACAAAACTTGTGGCAACAAAATAAAGATGAACAGAAAGTGAACAACACTAAATCACTCTAAGCGACTCCGGAGGCTCGATGATCGTCGAGCCGAAACGTGCCACTGGGACGAGCTGGTACGACGAGATGGGGGAACCCTCTCTAAAAAGGTCGGCCTCAAGCGACGACTCCGACGACGATATGTCGTCTAGAGCGCGCTTGAAGCTTACAGAATCGTCGTCGGCGTAGTTTTGCCCCATTACCCTCTCATGGCCCATACATTTTCAGTTGCCACTTTGAACGTCAATGGCATGAGGGATCATCGCAAGCGCAGTCGCATTTTCCAATATTGTATTTCAATGGAGGTCGACTGCGTTTGCCTGCAAGAAACACATATTTTGGAAGAAGATGTCCCTCTATGGACTTATGAGTGGGGTGGTGGGCTGCATGCTTCGTTTGGTTCGTCTTCATCCTGTGGCACTGTCATCCTCCTGTCACCTCGTCAGGCGGGTTGTGCCATTAGGGTGGAGACGGATCACGAGGGCCGATTGGTTTGCATTCTTTTCAAGTATCCACAGGGTAACATCTCCCTTTGCAATGTGTATGCTCCCAATCGGCCTTCTGCTAGACGAGAATTTTTTAACACACTGCCTTCCTTTGTTCCTGGTAGTGCTCCATGTGTCATGGTCGGAGACTTTAACTGTGTCCCAGACTCGGGTCTTGACAGACTCGGGGCTTCTGTGTCTGCTAGTCCCGACGCTGGGATCACAGATTTGGACAGATTTATTTCGGCACACCTTTTAGCCGATGTCTGGAGGCATATGCACCCGTGTAGTACGGTGTATACGTGGGTGAGGCCTAACGGAGAAGATGCCTCCAGGATAGATCGAGTGTATGCGCCCGTAAGTTTTAAATTTTCGGGTTGCGAGACGCTCAGCTGTCCGCTCTCTGACCATGACACTGTAGTAGCACGTTTTGTTTTGCCTTCCATTTTCCCGATCGGGCGGGGCCTATGGAAGCTTAACTGTCGGATTCTTGGCGAGGCAGAGTTCCGCCAGGGTTTCGAGACCAGGTACAAAGGATGGCAAACATTGCAGCCGGCCTTTGCTTCTACATCGCAGTGGTGGGATGATGTCAAGTTGCGCATCAAACGCTACGCAATTCAGTATTGCGTGACCCGCGCACGGCGTCGAAGAGAGAAATTTTCGAAGCTGTGCGCGGAGGTGAAGTTTGGCGACCCTTCGGCAGTCATCGCTTTGCAGACTTATCTCGATGAAAGGTACCACGGTGCCCGCGTCAGGGCCCGTGTCGAAGCGGTGGAAGCCGAGGAGCGCCCTTCACTGAGGTTTTACCAGTCCGTTAGCTCATCGGCGGGTGACAGACGCGTCCCGTCTGTGCGCGCTACTGATGGGACCGTGGTCAGTGACCCTCACGGCATTGTCCGCGTATATAAAGAGTATTATTCGAGTTTGTTTACGCGTGGCAATGTCGACTTGTCGGCACAGGCTGATTTATTGAGGGGAATCTCAAAAACCGTTCCCCACGATGTCAATGATATTTTAGGGGGCGGAATAACCACTGTTGAGCTTTGGAGGGCGCTTTCGAAGATGAAGAATGGCAAGTCCCCGGGTTCGGACGGGCTTCCGAGGGAGTTCTACCGAACCTTCTGGGCAATAATAGGACCCGACATCAGAGCCGTCTTCGAAGACGCCTTCCAAAACGGACTGTTAAACCAAAGTCAACGTCTGGGCATGATTACTTTGCTGCCAAAGTCTGGGGACCCCTTGGATCCCCATAACAAGCGTCCGATCACCTTGTTAAATGTGGACTACAAGTTGCTGGCTAAGGCTTTGTGCAACCGCCTTGCACTGGCTATGCCGCATCTTGTGGGTGATCTCCAGACTTGTGCAGTGAAGGGTCATTGCATCCAGCAGAACTTGTGGTTGATGCGCGACTTGACCGACTTTGTTATTGAGCGTGATCTGCCATGTGCATTGGTGTCTCTGGACCAGCAGAAGGCTTTTGACATGGTGGATCGCGGTTTTTTAATGAATGTATTGGAGACGTTTCGGTTGCACCCGGTTTTTCGTAAATGGATTTCTGTTTTGTATCAAGAAAGTTTCAGTTCTGTTATCGTAAATGGGTTTTGTTCGGAGGTTTTTAACGTAGAGAGGGGGGTGCGCCAGGGGTGCCCTCTGTCTCCATTACTTTATGTTTTGTTTAGCGAGTCCCTCTCTCGTCTTTTGGAAAGGGACTCCAAACTTGTTCCATTCGTTGTGCCAGGGGGTGCCAAAGTGAAATGCGTTCAATACGCAGATGACGTAACGTGTGTTGTTTCGAGTCTGGGCTCTTTTCGTGCCCTCTCGCAGGATTTATCCATCTTTGAGAGAGCTACCGGGGCGAAGTTGAATCCGGAAAAGACAAAGGGCCTTCGCCTTGGTAGCTGGAGATACAGAGACTTACCATTCGGTGCATCGTGGTCGGATCAGAATATCAACATTAATGGTATATGGTTCGGCTACGATGCGCCTTGTGACGTCACCTGGAACGAGAGGGCTGAGGTATTTGAGAGCAGGCTCGAAACCTTTGGCACCCGCTGGCTTTCGATCCTAGGGAAAGTCACCGTAGTTAATCGTTTTGTTTCGCCAGAGCTTGTGAAAAGGGCGGTAATGTACCAAAAACTGGAGAAGGGTGGATTACAGGTGGTTCATCTGGGAAGTAAATTGACCTTTTTGTTATTTAAGCAGTTGTTTGTAGCGGTAACTGACCCAGGGTTGCCTTGTTCATATTTTCTACGTTTTTGGGGCGGTTTGCACCTGCGTCGATGGGTCCCGGCGCTGTTTAGCAACAGAGAACCGCATAGTAGTACTCCAAACAGGGTGGTGCGTGTCATCTGCTCCGCTCTGATTGAGTTGCCCCCTGTTGACCTGTCACAGCCGGCCCTCGTTCACAGTTCGTTGCGGGATAAGGCCTTGAATGCAACTTTTGTCCAGGGACGTCATTCTGCCGAAGTATGGCGTTCGGTGCATTCAAGGCTGAATGGTTGCAGGCTCCGTGATCTCGCATGGAGAGTTGCACACGGTGCCTTGGTGACCAACCTAAAAAGATATCATTGGCGATTGGGTGATGGACTGTGCCCTAGGACCGGCTGTGACAGCTTAGAGAGTACTGCTCATGTTTTTTGGCATTGTTGCTTTGTAGTAAACTTATGGGAGTGGTTCCAGACCTGGACCGACCGTGTTACGGGAGACCGTTCATGGTCGGTAGGGCTGGGCTTTATTTTATATGGGGTAGACCCTCCAGTTTGTTCGGTAGCTGTGTTGCACCGCATCATTTTTGTTTGCTGTATTGTAAAAAAACATATTTGGCGGAATAGATGTAATTTGGTTTTTAGGGGGAAATTTGCCAGTTGGCGGGCAGTCCTGGAGGCGGTGAAGTCCGACATTCGCCTTCAAATTGAAGGCGATTTTCGCCGTTTATCTGGGGCTGCCTTTTTTGGACGCTGGTGTGCTGGGGAGGGGTTTTTCGTTTCGCTGCGTGCGGGTCGTCCTTTTGTAGGTTTTTGAATGTTTGAGTGGGGGGGTTGGGCGTTTTGTCTCTGCAGGTCGGCGGGCGTATGTTTTTTTTGGCTCGCTAGACCTGAGTTTCGTTTGTCAGAATGGGATGGTTCGGTAGTGCCGTTTGGCCGTGACGTTTTGTATCCCGCATGGCGGATCACGTAAAAAGCACTAAATCACCTCCTAGTAGTAGCTGTTCCAACAGTACTAAACGAATGCAAAAAGTTAGAGCAACTAACAGTGCATACAGAGAACAAGAAAGGAAAAAAGACATTATTTACCAAAGAACTACAAGACAAAATAAAATGTACTGTCAAGAACAAATGCAGAAGAATATAAAAAGAATGCAAACCAAGAGGACAGATTGTGTGTACACTCAAAATGAAAAAGTACAGAACAGGAAACGAATGAAAGACACAAGACAAAATGAGGAGTACTCTCAAAAGGAAAAAAAAAAAACATCAGTCGGATGAAAGACACAAGACAAAATGAGGAGTACTCTCAAAATGAAAAGAAACAAAACATCAAACGGATGAAAGACACAAGACAAAATGAGGAGTACTCTCAAAATGAGAGGGAAAAAAACATCAAACGAATGAACACTCTTCGCAAAAATGACACCTACACTGTCCCAGAAAAACAAAAGAATCAACAACGAATGGCACAAGGTAGAACAGATCCACAGTTTGCAGCTAATAATCCAAGAGAACCAGCTGTAACACTTCATCAATTCAACAATTGCAAGAAGGCTTTCTCAACTCTATTTCAGTAGGTCCAGAATATGTGTGCTGTTGTTGTGAACAGTTATGGTATAAAGAAAGTGTCACTAGTTTTGTACAGAAAACAGCAAAATCTACTTTCAGCATTGCTTTACACAATCCTATCGACAACAAACTGTGGATTTGTAGTACCTGCAAGGAATTTATTAATTCTGATAAGATACCACCGTTAAGCCTAAACAATAACATGAAGTTTGTGACAGTTCCAAAAGAATTACAATTGCATTCTCTTGAAGAGAAATTAGTAGCTCTTCGTATACCATTTATGCAAATTAGAGAACTTCCTAGAGGACGACAATTGAATCTGAAAGGAAATGCGGTAAATGTTGCAGCTGATGTGTCAAGTACATGTAGACTATTACCACGCAGGCTAAATGAAAGCATGACTATTCCTGTCAAGTTTAAGAGAAAACTTTCTTATAAGCACTCGGTTCAAAGTGAAAATGTCAGGCCCAATAAAGTAATTGATGCTGCAAAATGGCTAGTTGCAAACAGTCAATTATACAAAGATGAAAGAGTCTCAATTGATCAGAATTGGAATGAAACAATACAGCAGATGGATGTTGATTGGCACGAATTCATGTCACCTCTTGAAAATCAATCTGACAAAAATGACAATGCTGACTTACCAGTAGGTGCAACTCCTTCAATTCAAAACAACAATGCAGACAATCCAGATTCAGATGATGATTGGACAGAAGCTCAAAGTGAGGACATGCAACCTACAGGTACAGATACTATGCTAACACCAGAATTTCAGGAACAAAGCCAACTTGCTTATTGCATAGCACCAGGTGAAGGAAATAGACCTATGGGCTTATTTCAAGACAGTCTTTCTGAAATACTTGCATTTCCAACATTATTTTGTGGACAGCCAAGAAGTGACAACAAAGTTAAGGTACATTACAGCACAATATGTAAATGGGAACTGCGTCACAAAGATTTGCCAAATCTGTCCAAAACATATTCTACAAAATAAAAAAGTTACAAATCAGCCAAGTACAGCAGAAAGTAACACTTAGTATGCGAAAGAAAAAACACAAGGGAAGAAATTAACTGCTCAACATTTCAAAACAAATGAAAGTATCAAGCAAATCTTGACCCTAGATGAAGGATTTAGAGTATTCCGAACATTACGAGGATCCCCTCCCTATTGGGAAAGGTCCAAGAAAGAACTGTTTGCTATGATTCGACAACTTGGAATCCCAACATGGTTTCTGTCATTCTCTGCTGCTGAAACAAGGTGGCTTCACCTACTCAAAATCCTTGGAAGAACAGTCAAAAACAAACATTTCACAGATGAAGAACTCTTAAACATGAATTGGAATGAGAAATCTGACCTTATCCAGAGTGACCCTGTCACATGTGCACGTCACTTTGATTACATGTTTCGTAGGTTCTTCAATAATTTCCTGTATAGTTCATATCATCCATCATTTCTACAGAGTTGAGTTCCAACAGAGAGGTTCCCCACACATTCACATGCTAGTTTGGGTCAAAGATGCACCTTTATATGGAAATGCGGCTCCTACAGAAGTAGCATCATTTGTTGATCAATATGTCACATGTAACATACCTGACACAGTCAACCAAACTGTTAACTTGCAATCTCACAGCCATGCAAAGACATGCAGGAAAAAGAGACAAGGTGTTTGCCGCTTTGGGTTTCCTATCCCACCAATGCCTAGAACCATGATTCTAACACCATTGGAAGATAAAGGCAATGAAAAAACTACAGAATTGTACAAGTGCATAAAGGTTTACTTGGATGATTTGAAACTTGCTGAAGACATTACTGACACATTTGAAGATATGTTGAGTAAGTTGGGAAGCACAGAAAGAGATTACATTCTTGCTATACGTTCATCCATAACATCGGACAAAATCTTTCTCAAAAGATCACCATCTGAAGTAAGGATTAATGGTTACAATAAAGTCTTGCTAGAAACTTGGAGGGCTAATATGGATATTCAATATGTGCTGGACCCATATGCATGTGCCATGTATATTGTATCTTACATTAGTAAAGGACAAAGAGGTATGAGTAACCTTATGCAGCGTGCAACAACAGAAGCAAGAGAAGGGAACATGGACATCAAACAGCAAGTACGACACATTGGAAACAAATTCCTTAATCATATTGAAATGAGTGCTCAAGAAGCAGTGTACTTGGTTTTACAAATGCCACTCAGAAAGGCCTCCAGGCAGTTTGTGTTTATAAATACCTCACCATTAGAAGATCGAACAATCCTGATCAAACCATTGGAATATATTCAACAGTTGCCAGATTACTCTACAGATATTGAATGTATGGGACTTATCAAGAAGTATGCGGTCCGACCTAAAGCACTACAAAATTATTGCCTTGCAAACTTTGCAGCTTGGTTCGATATCACTAGTGACAATAAGAGAATTGAGAGCACTAACAATGATTATGAATTAGATGAAAATGATGATGACCCTTCTATGAAATTGAACAAAGACAGCACTACCCATGACTATGAATCACATGATAATGCTGATGACAATGATATGCAGGATACTGGTGAGGTCAAATGCTATACAGTTGGTGCATTAAACTTTAGAAAAAGAAACAAAGCCAAGATCATCAGATATGTTCGGTTTAACAAGGAAAATGATGCAGAAAAGTACTACAGAGAGCAACTGATGTTGTTTCTTCCTTGGAGATCTGAGAATAATATCATAGCGTCATGTGATACGTACCAAGAACGATACCTTCAGGTTGAATCCAAGATTAAAGACAAGGAAGCAGAATATAACCACAGTGGAGATATCATTGACCAGGCAATAGATGATATTGAAAATGAAGACCCTGAGATGTATGATGAGATAGCAGCAAATACAGAACATATTGAAAAGGCTCATCGAGACAAAAAGGATAAACAGCAAGTGGAAATCCCTTCCAATGAATCACCTGAATTGTATGATATCGGCCAAGACATTGGGATTGCAGTCAATAGTGAAAACAAAAGACTTCTTCTACTATGTACTGCATTGGTGCAAAACAAAAACAAGAACCAATGTACACATTTCTAACTGGCGGAGCCGGTGTCGGAAAATCTCAAGTATTGAAAGCTCTATACAATGCACTTTTGAAATACTATTCTAGCCAGCCTGGAAGTGATCCAGATGATACTCACATTCTTCTAATGGCACCAACAGGCAAAGCAGCTTATTGTATTAAAGGCAGTACCATTCACAGTGCTCTACTCATTCCAGCTAGTCAAGGATTTCATTACAAGGCATTAACATCAGACAAGTTAAACTCACTTCGAGTGAAGTTCCGAAATTTGAAAATCATTTTCATTGATGAAATATCTATGGTTGGTAATGGAATGTTTACATACATAGATAAAAGACTGCAACAAATTATGGGTAGCAAGAACATATTTGGAGGTGTTAGCATTATTGCTGTTGGTGATCTCTTTCAACTCAAGCCAGTGTTTGATGGATGGATATTTAACGATCTAACTCATGATTATGGTCCACTTGCATCTAATTTATGGAGAGATCATTTTATGGCCTTTGAACTAACTGAAATCATGCGACAAAAAGATGACCAGAGTTTTGCTCAACTTTTGAACCGACTAAGAGAAAATAGACAAACAGATGATGATTTGAAGCTGCTAAACACTAGACACTTTACAGTCGACAATGTTCCATCAAATGTTACACATGTTTATCAGACAAACCTAACAGTGAATGCACACAATGATGAAGTTTTCTCCAAACTAGACACTCTAAAGCTCACAATTAGATCTCAAGACATTGTCGTAGGTGATGTCCCAAACACAGTCAAACAGAAAATACTAACTTGCATACCGAACAACCTTCAAAAGACAATGGGATTATTCACTGAACTCTCCTTGGGCATTGACCAACGAATTCGTCTCAATGTTTCAGTTGAAGATGGAATTGGTCGCAACAAAAATGCAGAAGTTATGCGGAAACAATTTCCCCTCAGACCAGCAACTGCAAAGACAGTCCATAGATGTCAAGGAGATACAATGAAAGAGATACTTGTTGATATGTCAGGTGGTAGATCACAATGTCACATCCACTATGTTGCATTAAGTAGAGTGACTTCCATAAATGGATTATACATTCTTGAACTTAATCCTGAAATATTAATGTCGATCGAAATGTTGTGAAGAAAGTACAAAACCTTCGTTCCACACGATCATTGAAAATATGCAGCCATGCATTTGAAAGTACGGACAGCACTACCATCATTCATGAAAATGTAAGATCACTGAGGAGACACATTTCTGACATAATTCATGACAGCACAATCACATCTGCTGATATTCTACTTTTCACTGAATGCCATATATCAGAAGCAGTAACAAATGATGAGCTGTACATTGAAGGATTTACACTATTCAAAAACATCCCATCTCATGCTCCTGTCTCAAATTCCCCATATGGCACTGTTATCTACACTAAGAAAAATATCACAACACTGACTGAACATACTCTGAATACAAATAATATTGAAATCTCCCTGACAACCAAAGACACATGTGCTGGAACTATTCAAATTGCACTAATTTACAGGTCTAAAATGGTTCCTATGCAACAATTCCATGATGCATTGAGTAACTTTTTAAGTCACATAGATCATTCACAACAAACATTGATTATTGGTGATTTCAATGTTGATGTACTCCAAAACACGCCAGAGAAAAACAGCCTTCTCTCTTTATTCACAAGAACATTCAAATACAAACAAATCATACTCACTCCTACAACAGATTATAACTCATGCTTAGATCATATCTACACAAATCTTCCTACAAGTAAAACAATTGGTAGTGGAGTCCTTGAGAGCTATTACAGTGATCACAAAGCAACATGGATTTCTCTGCAAAACTGCCATGAAAACACAACAAGTTAAACCAAAATATGTGTACCATATGTCTTATGTGCTCAAATTTGAACCCAATTTTGAAGTAACTCGAAGAAATATTTTATATTTCTTTAAAAAGAGGAACGTATTGATGATATTTCTTTAAAAAATGGAACAAAATTGATCAAACTGAAACCACATTTGATTAACCTTGCAAATTTTAAGAAATACTTAAAAAACCAGAACAAAATTTAAACAATCATGAACAAACTTGAACACAATTTGAACAAATCTTACCAAAACTTTAACATATATTGAGATCTTTTCCAAATATTTCTTCCAAATTTGAATAACTGTGAACCAAATTTTAACAAACTTCAACCAAATTTGAATAACTGAGCGAAATTTGAATAAACTTTAACCAAATTTGAATAATATTTGAACAAAGTTGAACAAACCTTGACCGAAATTTGAACAAGGTTGAACAAATCGTGAACAAAACTTTAACCAATTCGAATAACCTTGACAATTTTAACAACTGAACGAACAATATCTTTAATTTCTTTAAAAACTGGAACAAAATTTATGAAACTGCAACCAAATTTGATTAACCTTGCAAATTTGAACCAAAATTTAACAAACCAGAACAACATCAAGCTAAAGATAACAAGGTAGTACATTTCATTACTGTCTGCATTTTGTAGCGACACAAACAATTCTTCACTTGCAAGCAACAGAAAGTTAACTTTTTCAAATATCCAAGTCCATGCATATCGATGACAATCATATTTACAACATATAACTTCTCCAGTACTCAAAGCAAACTTGACAAGTTAGACATTCGTCGGTCACACATGGAATGATACAAAGGGCTTTTTGATTGTTGTATATATGTCAATGAATCAATGCAGCACTAAATACAGTGCAAATTATACACCTCTTCTCACAAGCCTGTCACCAGGTATATTAAAGTGAGGGTGATGAACAGGGCCATCAATTTCAGATATACCCTAACTTAGAGGTAAACCCAGTTTGTGTGTACAAAATCAACAATTTTTCAGCCGAATCTCCCAAAAATTAAAAGGGATGAAATATGTGTTTTGAGCTTGCACATTAAATTAGTTATAAATAACAATGCATCTGTAGTTTGGTGTAAACAAAGAAAGTGCATTCGAACCTCCGCCACCCAGACCAAAATGATCCAGAGTCTAACTCCTTAACCACTGTGCCACTGCACAAGCGTAAGAAACCTGAATTGTTCTACATATAGGCAATAGGCAACTTATGTCGTGGCAGATTTAAAAATACCCCCTCCTTGTTATAGAGGCCAGCTGCCCACCCCGTTGCCAGTCCTATGTTTACGAATAACATTATAATCAGGAATTATAATCATTGATGTGGGTATATTGTCATGAAACCAGTTTTTCGTAGTTACAGCAAACCTAAAAGAGCATTCAATGGAAAACACAAAAGGTCATTAACTTCTCATTATTTTTTCAGAGACTGCAAGTATTCAAATGAATTAACATGTTAATATTTGTTTCTACAATCTTTTCATTGCAGATTCATGGGCCATAAACCAGGCTCATAATCATGAGCGCAGAAATGGACCAAAAGAACATACAATTCACCATACTCAATAAAGATGAGTTACAATAGCTGACCCTCCCAACCGATAAAACGGACAGCTTTCTTGAAGGAGCCCCCATAGAGGACAAGCTCCAGACTGTAGGATGTGAAGAATACAAGGGAACACAATAACCAAAATCACAAAAGCTATACCATCTGCCAGCACTTCAGCTAACTCTGTCTTCATCCAGCTCCACCTCAAAACAAGGTGTAAAGACCCTGCAGTTCTGACAACGATGTTCAACATAAAAGTACTCTGTATTTCTTCATTTTAAGATTTTAAGTGTTCCTAATAATTTATACATTTCTGATGTACATTTTTTGGCAGAATTGTCCAAAACCAAGTTTAGTAAGGAAAGCAGTATATTTTAATACAATACATCAAGCTTTTTATAGTTCATGGAAGAAATAAGGGAATGGATAGCAGGCGGGTAGTGGTGGGGCTTACATTACAACAATATTCATTTTAAAATAAAAAGTCATAATCATTTACTGCCATTAGACCTCAATCAACACTACATAGTCTCTTTCCTTTTATATATAGTTGTAAATAGTTCAGTAATTTAAGTTCATATATTTTATAAAACAACAGTACAGTTTATATCTAGTATTTAAAAAAAATAAACAATATCCATGTATTTCAGATATCTGAGTATTTGTCTTTTTTCAGTAATTTCACAAAAGTTAATTTCGGGCATTTAATGCAATAACTCCCAGTGCCAAGGTGGGACAAGTTGCGAATAGTATAGGGGAATACTTTCAAACTTAACGGTCATGTGATCCAAAGTCAACAAAGGTCAATTAATGTTGAAAAACTAGTATGTTGGGAGAAAATGGGCAAAGAAAAAAATGTTTTTAAGTTTTATAGTTCTGATGTTGTATTCACATTTCACTGATCAAAAATGTCAATTGGTTGACCTTCGGGTGACCTTTGTGTGTGAAGTTATGTATACAAGTTCAAAGTTAATTTTTAGACATTTAATGCAATAACTTCCAGTGCCAAGGTGTGACACGGTTGATATTTTGGGACAAGTTGTAAATGGGGTGGTAGAACATTTTCAAACTTAACAGTCATGTGATCTCAGGTCACAAATGTTATCAGATCTGTTGAGCGTGACTTTATATTTCTTACATTTTCGACACCACATTCAGATCTCAAAAGTGCCATCTCGATCAAAAATACGATCACAATTTGTGATCACAGATGTGTTGGCTATGATGGTTATTTTATATTTTAATTATAAAATTATGTATATTGTCTTGTACCCCTGCGCAAGGAACCGCAGTGCCCTTGGGCTCTTGTTATTATCAATAACGAACCTTTATTTCCATTATGAATAACGAACCTTTTTATCCAAAAATTGCACGTTATGAATAACGAACCTTATGAACAATGACCCTAGTAGCGGACCATATGAATATCAAAGATCTCTTCATTAGATGAAAGAGTGGAGATCCTGTTGCCGATGCGCTGTGGAATACGTTTGGTGACTACCGGGGGGTGGTTAGAAAGGTAGTGTACATATATGGGTTGGTGATTAGGCTTACGGAATGGGCGATGTGTACCGGTGCATAGGTCCAGCGTAGCGTCTAGGTATTTGACGGTCTTAATGTTGCCTTGGGTGATTATTTTTAGACCAAATGTTTAAAAGGCTGCTACGATTCGCTTTCGCATTCTTTACGCTTGGCTGCCCGAATGGTTCCTGAGTACTGCTAAACCATCGTCTTTGTAAAGGCCAACATCGTGCGGGTCAATAAACTTTCCTAACTTATGCAGGATGTGTAAGCCCACCATTCAGCTCCGTCATATCCACCTAAAGTGACGTCAAATGCAACTACAGTGACCCATGGACGTCCCTGAAGATCATATAGGAGGGACTTTATGGCATGCATGATAGTGCCATATTCGGTGTCCGGGATGGGGGTATACTGGCGGGCCCATGATAGTGAATTGCTGAGTAGCTCCTTGGTCATTGAAGGGTAAAAGTCAACGATATCGAAGACCATGAATGTGAGATATGCTTTATCCTTCAGAGTGGAGAACCGTTCTAAAACACAGCAGGGGTGCTGCGCCATTGGTTGACCTGTAGGTTTTTCCTTATGTTGGTATTGATGCAGTGTAACATGTTTACTTACTCTGCCCATGGATCTATTAGTGAGAAGGATTTGCATCTCGCTTCAACCCTTTCATGTGATCATATTTGCCGACAACGTAAAACAGCCAATTAAACCTTCATCGGGTATAGCTTCGTGCATATTGCGGCGATAGCGCAGCAGGTGCAAGGTCGTGTTTTACCTCGGCGAACTGTCAATCACAGTCTCACATAATGACATACTTCCGAGAATGGCGGAAAGTATTGACTCTGGAGACGCGATAGTAGATACAGAATTCAGCGATTTTGAGCACCTTTTGAACGATCTCGAAAGGGAAATTGCGACCGAACATGGTACATATTTTGTCCAAGTGAATATGAAAATCGTAGATCATATGGATATGGTTTCAGTGCTTTTTCAACTTAAGCCACTTGCGATTTTGTTTCTTTGCTGGTACTTTCAATATACGGGTTCCGCAATAAATGTCACATCCATCACAACAGTCCATCATGGAAGTTTATTAATTATTTCCCAACTAATCATCAGAAAAACTGTATGATTAATCCAAAGTAAAAAAGAAAAACTCTTTCCGATTCAAAAGATCACTTATGGGTCCCACAATAGCCGAAGTTTGCTCAGAATACATACTTCGGTCCTATTGTAATTTGAGGAGTTCATGAACAAGCATAGACCTAATAATAGGCCATAGTGCTAGGGGCGGACAGGGAGGTAAAAATTGATCGGTCCAGGCATCCAGGTGAGACTGGCGGGAGCGGCAAAAAGGGCGGCACTAATGTCATTCCAGAAACCTTTTTAGTATATTTCCTGAAAATTCTGAAGCCCTTTTTTTTGGGGGGGGGGGGCTTTTCATGACTTGAGTCTACTGCGGTCATTAGGTGACATCCGAGATGTAGAGTTGACATGTTAGCATAACACGGTATCTCGACAAAATAATTAATTTTTGTCGAGATACCGACTTACGGTAACTTGACATCTCGGTAAAATTTGTCTAAATATCGAGTTACCATGATACAGGTAACTCGGCGTCTCGACAAAATTTAGATTTTTGTCGAGATACCGGCTTACGCTAACTTGACATCTACATTAGTGTAGTGCAAGGCTATGCAGGATACATCGAGATCTTAAACGCAGGAGTACTCCCGATCGTTTGTTTCTTTTTGCAGGAGAAATGCATCGACTTAGCCTGGTAAGTAATTGGATTTGTATCTTTTAAGTAATAGTGCATTATTTTGTTTCACCACAAACAAAAAGGAGAAGTGGTTAGGTTTTAAATTCCAGATATTCCCAATCCAGATGAAGCCTGTTAAAGTTAGCACATATAGGCCTACCTGTAATGAGTTACATGGGCTAGTGCCCGGTTGTACTTGTATAGGACTCTTGCAATAGTCTTTGGTATTTCGCGAGTCGGTTATGAAAAATATGAAACTATATCTATAACATGAATTAACTTGATTGAATTTACATAATTCTTGTAGTTTCTTTGATAAAAAAGGTCCAGGTATTGTAGGCAGACAAAGGCAGTTCAATTGTAGTATTCAAGTGTGAACTCGAGACTTGGCTCGTACTCGGAGGAATTGAATCCCGCGTGGCGGGTCACGTAAAAAGCACTCGGAGGAATTGAATTCGGACTCGACAGCTGTTGTATGTCTCTAATTAGCGGAGTAATGTGCGTTGCAATCACTATATGTTGTTAGGCTTATGGCTAATAGGATGTAAGATTAAAGCAAGTAAAATTGAGGCAAACAGATTATTCCCCTCTCTGATGTTTTGCACCGGCTCTCGTTTTATATGGTTGGCCAAAGAGAGCATACATGTTTGATATATGCTGACTGTGCGAATATATAATAATAATAATAATAATAATATTCAACAGTACGAGCAACCACAACGACAATAATAATCAGCAGTTATTTCACGTCGCTTAAGCAACTACAAATGTGGGACAAACTCGCAAGGGCTTATGCATGGATTACAACTTACACTTCGGGTGGCTTCCAATTCAACATTTCATCTCAAATTTGGAATGTTTTCAATTTAGAAAGTCATTTCAGATGGGAAAACCGTAGATTGCTCTTGGATGAAAAACCCACCTTACTATGTCCCGGCCGGGTATCGAACCCGGAACCTCGCGATTGCTACGCGTAATTGCTTCAAATGCCAGAGCCTTTTCCACTCGGAATTTTTGCAAGTTCTTCTTCCGTATAGCTTCAAGATATTCCACTAGCTTGCGATTATATGTCCAAGTCAGAACTTACTAAGTGAACATTACGTTGCACAAGGAAGCGTATTGTGGAACTCGGATTAAATTATTTGCGTCACTCGCATCTACAGGTCGTGTCTCCCTGGCCGGTGCTGCAAATGAGTCAATTGGCAGTCACTTGCAATCGATACTTTGTCATCGCGAATGTAGGAACTGCTATGCAGTCGACTACCGTACTGTATCTTTAAGAGTGGTGTGATCTTCATGCAATGGATTAGATGGAGAAAAGAAGTTGAACCGTATGACCGGGCGTTTTTTTGGGCTTAGTCAGGTAATTGCAGTACGGCATGTGTCATAAGTTACACGATCTTGATGCATTGAACTGGTTACTTCGGTTGGAAATAGCGTTTAACACTCCGTATAACCAAGTTTGAGGTGTGTAGACGCGTGATTCTGTTTCTATATGGTAAATGCGGAGTAATACTAGCTGAAATAATGCGTTGCTTTTGCGATGGCTAAAGTTCCGGTGGACGCTTCCTCCTTTTTGTAATCTTATCTATGCTGATATTTTGCTGAGTCCAGGTGGTTTCCCTAACTCCCTGGACAGACTATAGTACGTATGATAGGAGCAAAGTGGCAAAGATTCTGCTGTCTTGAGGGCGAATTTTCTAGGAATCTTTGAAAAAGACGTTTAGTCTCAATGGCCTCGTCGAGGTCCTCCAATTAAGTCTGACCTGGCGCGTTCTTCTTTCACCAGAAATCGTTCTCAAATTCATGTCACAGATCATCTTTTCAGTCTCATGCAAACAAAATCAAAATATGGGTCCCTGTGCATTCTCTTACATGGTGGTCCATGAGGCCCTATTTAATAATAAAAAACATGTAATTGTAATGTCGGTGTTATATTTCTGTTCAATTTCTCACCAGGTCATCATATTTCTGACTGTACACATAACCATTGTCCTCGGCCCAGAACCTTACACAGCGGCCGAGTATCGGATAGACGGTAACGATTTTCGAGATGAATTAATATGCCACTACTTTGATGCCGGTTATCAAATAGTTGAAATTGTAGCTCTTCTAGCGATTTGCCACAACGCTTTCATCAGCATTCGCCATGTAAAGAGAAGGCTGCGGCACTTTTGCAAAAGGAGGCGAGGTGACCAATCACCGGTTGCAGATATCCTTGAAGCCTTCTTGTACGGGCTTTATTCAGGTAGTGGAGAATGTTTGGGTTATCGATCAATGACAAGAAGACTTCGTACATCACATCATTTCAATGTTCAAAGAAGTACAGTAAGGCTTCTGCAACACGTACTTGATCCTGTTGGTGTGGAAAACAGATTTTCGCGACGTTTCAGACGACGCGTCTACACATCTCGGGGACCGAACTATATTATTCATGTTGATGGTTACGACAAACTTAAACCGTATGGATTTGCAATCCACGGAGCTATTTATGGGTTTTCAAGAAAGGTTTTGTGGCTAACAGTGGGACCCAGCAACAACAATCCAAGGATCATCTGCAACCTCTTCCTTCAGTTCATTTGTCGATTAAATGCCGTGCCTTTAATAGTACGGGCTGACAGGGGAACAGAAAATTCAATAATTGCAAATATCCAAGTGGCTCTGAGGATGGTATCACAATGATGCATTCTGAAGGGAATGGAGTTTTATGTTCGGACAGTCTACAAGTAACCAGCGCATAGAATGTTGGTGGTCTCAGTGGTCTGAGAAGGATGTGCACCGGTTTTTGGATCAACTTGTTCAAGGACATGAGAGATATTTTATATCTATTTCATATTTGATATTTAAGGAATATTTGATAACAGCGATATTATACAAGTTGAAATTATGCGGGTTTTGCTTTTCTCGTTGGCTACAAGAGGGGATCTGGACAAATCAGCACGTGAAATGGAACCAGCACAGGATTCGTCATCAGAGAAACATGGAATGCCCCGCTGGTATTCCTGATATGATTTACTTTGCACCAGAGGTATATGGTTCAAGGGACTACAAAATGCCATTTGATTTTACAGAAGAAAAAATCCAGGAAGTGAGGGAGGAATACTGCTCTGAATACCCACAACACGGTTGTGCAAGATGGTTAACACATTTTCTTGAAGATGTATTGGCTGGACCTGATAACTATCAAATGCCCACGGATATACATGAGGCTCGTCGCTTATTCATGGCTCTGAAGGAAATAATAGAATAATCAGATTTATGCAAATTTAACTTTTCAACATCTCCTTCATTGTTTGTAACAATGAGCTGGAATTTAATGGGATGTTTATTTTGAAAGAAAGTTTCGCATGAATGAATGAAATAAAGAGTGTTTTTCGGGGGGGGGGGGGGTTGTTCCTAACCTGCCACTGATGAAAAATGTAAAAACGTCGCAAGTGTGAGGTGGTGAGCAACAGACGAGGATTTATCGTTCGTCCTTCAGCTTATGTGCTATCATACGTTCTTTATATGTAACCCTATAAGAATAAATGACGTGTATGTATTCTTAAGTTAAACGTTACAATCAATGGCTGCTTTGTGTGAGGATGAAGTCTTGAGAAGTGCCATCATACATAGGTAAGTCTCGAGAATACAGCAACACGTATGACCCGGATTGCCCTTTACAAGAGGCTCAACCAAGTTAAAGGTTCACATGTCCCTGGGCTATGTAAACCATTACCAATGATGCTGTTGTTCTCCGATGTTGACAACTGTCTTTTCAACAGCGATATCATACATAACATTGTTTCGAGTAAGAAGGAGTGAAAAATTTGTATTTCCTACAACTTGTAAAACATTACTTTGAAATCAACTTTGCGTTTGTTGTTCCCGGAGTAAAGGTAACACTGAGCACAAAATGCGACAGGATCGTTTATGAGGTTACTTATTCCTAGCGTTGTGTGTTCTGAATTTATTAACTTCGGAGGAGAGTTGAAAGGGCGCAGGTGTGGGTTTCGGGGGTGTAGGGTAGCGTCATTTACCTTAATTGACACGTACATCAGTGGGCACATGAACGACTAGTCGACAAATCAACGACCCCGAAGAAAGGAACATAGAGGAGAAGATAAGTAAGTAAAAATTTTGTATGTATCGTAAGACGTTAATGAATACACTATAGAAACTCTTAAGTTAAAATTAGTTGGAAATCTCTGAAAAAGGGCGGGGTGTGTAGATGCATGCCTTAAAAAAATGGACAGTACCTTTTCCGGCAAGCTTGGAGGCATGTTTTTGGCAAAAAGTCTACGCCGAACGCTAAGCGCCAATTGATGGAAGCGCTAGGCTTATAGATAAGGTTATGGTGACCTCTTTTGGGAAATATTCTCTCTTCAATACTACTTCTTTTAAACAAAGCCCTTTTATACACCCCTTGAACTCAAAGAAAATATTTTCCTACATCAGTCCGAGAATTGCAACGTTAGTCATTATACAACTATAGTAGTGGCATAGAAGAGTTTTGTAGCATAGATCGGTTTACGCTATCATCAGTCTACGGCATAGTATCTCAACGCCATTTTCATAAATCGAATGCCGTTTGTGTTGTCTGATGCTCTATAGCGTGTTAAACTAGTGCATGTGCACCTATTTATTACGCACTGTTAGATAGTTGTCAAGGAATGCTAGCAGTACTTGTGCTCTTCGGTGGAAACAGGTACATTGGAACGACCGTGGAATACGTCCATTGATCTAGCCTGTGTTGGTCAACGAATATATAGATATACAGACTCGGTATTGCTAAGTATGTCGCCTGCTGCTCTAGGCCCGCATGTACATTTAGGTACTAGTTGTGTTAAACTATCTTAAGGAATGGGTATAGTAATATATCAGTACCACACTGAAACAATGGCATATATAGAAAGTGCTTTTAACGTCATGATTCACGTGCGCTGATCTAGCTACACCTGTAATCACATGAACCTCCATGCTTGGTACGCGTATTTGCTGTGTGATAGGTTTAGGTTTTATCAAACTCGATATTGTACCAACTTCGTCAAAACTTCCCTGTACATTACTCCTTGATCTTCGCTGACTACGCACACCTTGATTTAATAGTATATATTTATATATTTAAACGCTGCCTTTACTAGAGTTGGCGCCGTGCGCGTATTTCGAAAATGGCTCGCAGTACATTTTCCTGATATGACAGCAAAATACAACAGTATCGAGTTTTGCACAACACGATCATCTTAAAACAATTAAGTAGTCTACGAAATTGAGTTTCATAGGTTCATGTATTTGCAACTAGTTGCCCGCTGTAGATTGAACATCAATTTTTCACCGTGGGAAACTGTCTACGCGTTAGCGTATATCCGCGACTGGCTACCTGTCAACCATAGACGTATTAGGCTCTTCTTCTTGAACACAATATTTCCACTCAGTATAGTAGCTAGGATTTTTTTCATGGGAGGACGCAGGAAGGAAAAAGAAGGGGTGGGGGGAGGAGCTGGATCAATCCAAAGAGAGGCTGTGTTGGCTCGGTCAGGTGTTAGTGGCTCAAGCCATAAAGCGTAGGTACTAGTTAGGTTCTTTGTTGTGGTGGAGGGCAGTTGACTGCCCGTTGACTGCTCGGACGGTCACAATACTACAAATTTAAGGGTGGGTCTAGAAGCCCACCTTATCATATCCAATTAAAGGGTCCATGGCGGATACAGCTTTCAGTAAAACGTTTGATTATTAAGGTCCTCTCCTCAAAAAAATTGTATTATACATGTCCGGGGGGGGGGGCATTTCCAAAAGTGACCAAAGTGCTCGTACAAATTTTGCTAAGTATACCTTCCAGATTGCCGGTAATGGCAAGCTTCCCACAAAATCGGAATGGCAACTTTAGATTCTGAAAACAACAGTTTAAGAACAATTAATGATAGGAAAACCAAACTTCCCCCTCAGAATACAATCCAAATGTATTAGCGTCTTTTATATCTGTTTGTTGACGCAATACATGTTGCACCTCAATGACTTGAAACTGGTTTGTACTGGTGCGATTTGTTTTGATTTGGGGGAAACTAGTCCCATACATGCTAATCAAATTAATTTTTGACAAGTCTAAATTTGGCATAAAAATGAAAGAAACATACTTGTAAGTTTTTGTGTGTGATTATAATGAAACCATACAAACTCACATAACCATCATTTTATGTTATTTTATATGAATATAATTCACATGCAGGTAAACTATTTTTGTTTTTCAAAACTATAGTCCTGTAAAAGGCCTTTATGAATATCAATGAAGAGATTTAACCAGAATGCAAAAATGCATTGTGGTTTCGATGATGTTACATGAGCAGTTTACTTCATGAATATGATGTAATATATAGTGAGGGTCTACGACATACTTTATATTAGTAAAAAAGTGAAAAGCAGTGTGATCTGAGAACCAAAATTACACAATGACACAGGCTGTCCTGAAATGACCATTGACCTCAACAACAGGCCTCTTCTACTAAATATGATACATCAACATACCGAATATGACATCTCATCTTGT
Source organism: Apostichopus japonicus (assembly GCF_037975245.1). Taxonomy (NCBI): domain Eukaryota; kingdom Metazoa; phylum Echinodermata; class Holothuroidea; order Aspidochirotida; family Stichopodidae; genus Apostichopus; species Apostichopus japonicus. The sequence continues at coordinate 21,581,971 of NC_092577.1, forward strand.
TGAAATATTTTGTCAAACTGACATTGTTTTCACAGTTTGACCCCCCGGTGGACTGAAACAACTATTGACCTTCCCCAAAAACTTTCTTCTTGAACTCAATGCGGAACAATTACAGTACATACCAAATATGCAACCTTTCCAAGCCTCCCTTGCGAATTTATATTTAGGAAGGTGCGCTGGTGTAGAAGAACAGGTTAGAGGGAGTGAAGCAAATGTTTGGCATTTATTGACTTCAAATGACCTTTCACCTCCACCAAAAGCAATAATATGCTCCATTTACAAAGCAAATATGAGATCCGAGGTTACCTTCTTGCAATATCATGTTTAAAAGGCTTTTACAATTTGACATGTCCCCATAATCCCAAATGACCTCCACCAGAAACGATAGGCTTCTTGTACTGTGTGGTACCTCTACATACCAAATATAAGATCCAAGCTTCCTTTCTTGAGATATCGTGTTTACGTTTTCAAAATTTGACCCCTGGTGACTCCAAATGATCTTTGACCTCCACAAAGAACATAGGCTTCCCTTTCTCTATGTGGTGCTTCTATATTCATTGATTTTGCATGCATCTGAAAATTGAGTTTTCTCTGCAAGGATTTTACATTAATCCAAAATGACACAAATTGGTTAACTGTACTTGTATATCTGCAAAAGGTACAATTTGGGACTTTTCTCAAATAGACTAACCTGTCAGACTCAGACCTGTTCTCATTTAAATTGGAATATCCTCTTAGTCCATTTACTATGTTGAATTTAGAACAATGTATATATACATCAACAGTAGTACTAGACAAAACAAGGAATACTGGCCATGGCTTATCCAAATGCATTTTCTAAGTGTTTGCTAAAAATTTTTATGAATTAAGGTAACAGTGCATTTCCTGAACCAAGAGCAGAGCAAGACATGATGACAGGAAAATGACTGGGCGTATTTCATGTAGGCCCAGTTCTGTAAGGGACACATCATTTTTATAGTCATATGTCTACTTCTTTAAAATGAGAGGCATTATTACCATCTCTGGTCTTTGATGACCATACAAGCTGCATGTCTTTTCTTCAAATGACAAAGTTATTTTGTAAATAGACACAGTAACTAGATGTACAAACATAGTCAAATCAATGGAGCACAAAGAATGGTTCCTTGGTGGAATTATTGATTGACACACTTGATGTTCTTTAAAAAATGTACACAGAAACATATGCATGAAGTTTGAACCCATCACCTCATTAATATTTATGATAAAAGCGCCAGAAACAATAGGTTTCTTCTAATCACTATGATGCATCTACATAGTAGGCTAACTAAAGCATCGAGCGGGCATTCCTTTATGGAGTTATTGCACTCCTAAGCTAAATGTTGCACTATTATATGAAGCCACACCCCTTTATTAATATGCAAATATGTCAAATGTAACATATATCAACACATACCTGTTATCACCTAACATCATCATACCAAGTTCCACTACAATGGGGCATGAGTGAGAACTGTTTGAATATTTTCCGGTTTGACCATGTGACTCCATTAATTTTCATGAGATATCCACCACAAAAAATAGCTTTCTTCTACTCAATATAATACATCTATTAAAATAGCGACTATGATGAATATCGGTCATTCCGTTATTGATATAACACATACCTAAGCTAGGTGCCACATGCACGCACGCACACGCTCACACACACACACTTGCCAACCTGAATTCAGGTTCCATTTCATTTCAGCAGCAAGGAACCAAACACTAGAGAATACCAAGATAAAGCATCTGATAATGAACCAAAAGTAACAAACAACCAAACAATAAATAGTAAGTGGAAAAAAAAGGAATGTAACGCCTACATGAACACTTTACTGAAAACTGGCAACTTCAATCGTCTGTTTTTATTCAAATAGTGTTCCTATTTTCTGCACTCCAATCTTACAGAAAGGGCAAATGCCATCTTGTTCTTCTAGGAACACTGCACATGTTGTGCACAGGATTCTTTTCTTCTGTCAGCACAGATTCCACAAAGTTTGCTGGCAGTTCCTGTTGGTGGCCCCTTGAATGATACCCGTAATTGGATAAAGAATAGGGCTGATCTACAAATTAGTAGCAAAACACACAGTAAGTGTCAAAGTGAAACCAACATTCAATTTTTATTACTTATTATGTTTACAATGTTAGCAGACTTAAACCTCTGATGACTCATGAAAAATATAGAGTTCATCTATACTCAAATGGGACAACATACATACAGTTTGAAGCTGAACCAAATACACTTTTCAGTTAGCTTGTGTTCAAGGTTTTCAGACTTTGGGCACTTTAACAAATTAACTCAGGGTTCCTGCACCTAAAGGATAATCAAATTCCATGACTTTCGCATTACTTTTTCATTGTCAAATTAGTACAACACCCATGGTCCAGTTCAACAAAGAAAACTGTTGCTCCATGCAGCCCCAAAGTTACGCAGTCTTTACATTATCATTATAATTTTTACAAAATTCCATGACTTTTCCAGGCCTGGTATATGAAATTCAAATTTCGTGACTTTTCAAGCCTATGGGAACCATGTCAATATTCCTTTTATCTTTATTAAAAACAAAAACTTATATGGACTCAATAGGAGCAACCAACAAACCTTGAAGTTGAATCTACGTGACATGTATTTGCAAAGGCTCACAATGGGTTGCGTATGTATGTGATTATGGATGTTTGTGGAAGAACGTTACTGTTTTGTTTTGGTGGTGGTCAAAATTTTAAACATGCGTAGTTTGAGGTCACCAGAGGTCCACTTGGAATAATCTGTAAGCATGTTATATGAAGCTTTAGATCATGGCTTCCTCTCATATCTGTAATGTTAGTAATGACAAGATGATCTAAGCCCTTAGTGCATGTCCTTTTGCATCCTATTAGTCTACCAAAGTTTTTTCATTCTGGTTTCATGGAATATAAGGAAAATAAGCAGTTGTAACCTACCTCATGAATATTTTTATTATGTATCTAGGCAAGGAGTACCAACAACCAGATATTGGCTCAAAGCATGTTACAATTCTTGAAGTTGTTGGATTTTAAAAGCAGAAACCTCACTTTTCCCTACACCTAATTATTCAGCTCTTTCATTTAATGTCTTTTGGCTACATGTCCATTTTACGTCATGAAGTCCATTACTGTGAGAAACATTCTGGCTATATCCCTGCAGGTGTGCTTTTAATACATTTATAATCCAAGTTCCTGTGCTGTAAGTATGCTTTAGTTTGTAATATATATATGTATATATACATATGTATATATGTATATATAGATTTATATTTCTATATATATCGCCTAGTAAATTCATTTATATACATATGTATACATACATATATACACATATATATGTATATATATATATATATACATATATACATATACATATATATATATATAGATTTACATGTCTATCTATATCGCCTTGTAAATTCATCATTTTCCAATATTGGTATATCTTCCACATTTAGTCCAACATATCATATACCGTTGGAGGTCCCGGAAGTGCCTGGGGAAGTTGATGTTGAAGGCCTAGCAAGGAATGATGGTGGAATATCTTCTTCAAATAAGTCATCAAGCATTGCAGCTGGTTATGGATCTAAGACACTTGATGGTGTCAACTGTTTCTATTAAAGCAAAACAAAGACATTGAGAATAGTTCAAAGTGAACTGGTAGAGTTTTAGGGCAAGTTTAATGGAAATTAGAGATGCCATGCAGATTGTGGCAGAGGCTCAAACTATTGTACACATCCAAAGAATCAATTCTGCCTGGCATCTGCCTCAGCCAGATCCACTGAGAGGAGGGACGGTGGGGGGGGGGGGTAGATTGAGCAAGTGCCCCAGGGCATGCCCACAAGCTTGGGTGCAAATGTCCATAAAAAAAATCATGTAATTAATAAATGCATTGAATTTCCTTTGTGAGTTCAAACAAATAATAAATCAAAATTAGAAACTGCATGATTTTAAACATTACATACATATACACATATTATAGTAATATGTATATTAGACACTCAAATTCTGTGACTTTGCCTTTGTCCATGGAAGATTTCAGCAACAGGAGGTGCCCTAGCTTTTCTGCTGTCAACAGCCCTGCCCTCACTGTTATTAATATGAAAACCTGATACAATTGGTTCAACATACAAGTAGATAGTTTTCTATGCCACTTGCTTACTACATAGCATTTATTTCCTGCAAAATTCAGTCAGTAGGTCATAATGGCAGAACACAAATCAAAAGTTGAGGGGTCCTTTCTGGTTATAACGTTGGAAGTAGTTAAAATGGATCAGCAGTCTCAGACTCTCTCAAAGAATGGTAGTCATTGGTACTATGATGTAGTATCATGTATACATGAAGTAGTCAATCATATGTTAACCAGCATGCCACCAAACTACGAAAACAACTATATGTTGTACTTGCACTGTGCTGGCTTTGAGTATTAAATCTGATCTGCCGGTCTTCATCTTGTCAGTAGGCCTACTGTACACAGCAAGATATTTTCAACCCCTTTCTGTCTATTGTTGATTTCTAATCTGTTCAGAGTTTCAGGGAAAATGGTACACTGAATGGGCTACACTGGTTAGAATATCATGTTACGAGGGTCCATTGTAGCCTAACGCTAGCCACTGCTAGTGAGGAACGTAATGTTATAATATAGAAAGTATTTGAAATTGCCTACGTGATAAATCGGTATTTGAGAAATTAGGTCGGGTTACCGTGTCAGAATGTTATAATACACGATTGTTCTGGTATATTCCTTATGACGCGCTGGTCTCGGGTTAACGTCGATTTACGTGAGATCGCGTGTAAGCTGTGCACACATCTTCGTGGATTCTCTGGAATGTTCGCGAGATATGCAAAGGACTTCCGCGAAACGTAGAGACTGGGTCGCATTGTTCCTCAGGTGTATCGAGAAAGATCTACAATCTTCGACAAAAATAGGTGGGACACCCCACTCCCCGTATCAATGTTGCAGTTTCTGAGCGTTTTTGGCTACAACATTGAACGGGGGGAAGGGGGTGCGCTTAAGCCAATATCGCTCGTTGTTGCTCATACTGTCCCATCATTTTTGTCGAAGATTGTCTGAATGGCTGTACAACGGTTCATTGGGGTATATATGGAGGTCTAAGCTGCCCCAAGCGTTGCGCAATAGCAATAGTTGTTAATATTTCCTCGTAAAATTATTATAAGTCGCAATTGCTGATTAATTCGAGGAATTAGGTCGAACCTCATATTCAATAGGCCTCATATTCAATCTTTCAGCGAATAATTTCACAAGAAAAACATATTTTCGATCCGTTTCTTTCATTTATTTCGTATGTATCTTATACTGGTTTCTTACTGATGTATCACATTATATGTCCTAATATATATACATATTACACTTAATTCCGTGTGAGAGGAAAATAGTAAATAAATGATAGCATGATTTGAACATCAATTCTTGAGTTTTTCTCTCAGGATAAGAAAGAAGGATAAGAATAATGTTAATGAGTGTCCGGTGTAAATGTTATTGTTGGGTGTGGGTTGGGGGGGGGGGGCGCTTTAGGCAAGTAGGGTTTCACAATTTCAATGTGCTGCAATACAATAGCCCCAGAAAATTATGTCAGAAAGTTTAGTTGTATATATAGGTTGCCAGGGCAACCCTGGGCAGGAAGCAACTTGTGGATGTACAATGACGGATTTCTAAATTGAGGTGTCAATACTATTGTTTAGCTTCTAAACAACGGAAAGCCGCCCATTGTATGATGCATTTAAGCCTTTAATACATCGGTTAGTGGTGTAATAATTCTCCAAAGTGTTAGTTTATAGACATATAGCCTCATTGCTACACACGAAACATCTACAACAACGACACCATTTCAAAAATGGCTTCTTATTCTCTCATTTCACCGGAGAGTAAGGCATATGCGCGCCTATTGCGCGAAAGAGAAAACCTTTCAGTTCGTCAAGTTGCCAAGTTAACAGGTTCGGTATCAAGGATTTGCAATAAACGTTTATTGTGGGGCGAGGCTCTACCAAGTACTCATGGAGAGGGACCGGTTCGAAAGAGGGGGCGGCCACCCAAGTTGAGCGTTCGTCAAAAGCGTGCTATTTTGAAGGAACTTAGAAAAACAAGGAGTTAGGGGACAGTTACATACAGTGTCGGAGAGAACAATATCTCGATTTCTCAACAAGAGTGGTTATAAGTACTATCAAGCCAGAAAGAAGGGTCTCCTATTTCCCAAGGACCTGCATCAACGCTGGAAATTCGCCAGAGGAATTTAACGGTCTCGAGGTGAGGCATTCTGGACTAAAGATATATCTTTTTATTTTGATGCCACCGCATTTAATTATAAGAGCCACCCACGACAGCACGCAAACACTTTAAGTGGGCGTGTTTGGCGTAAGAAAAGTGAGGGATTATCATTCAGTTGCACGGCCAAAGGGAGTAAGGTCGGGAGTGGCGGAAAAGTTGTAAGGGTGTATGCCGCCATCTCATATGGAAACGGCGTGGTGTTGGCTAAACCATACCGCAAGTTAACTGGGAAGCGTTTTTCGAAATTTATGAAAAAGGAATTCCCGGCAGTCTTCCAAAAATGTGAAGCAGCCCATAACACTCCACGGATTTTTCTTCAAGATGGCGACCCTTCTCAGAACTCAAAGAAAGCTATCAAAACACTAAGTCGCATGGATGCAACCATTTTTAAGATCCCTCCTAGGAGCCCCGACTTAAATCAAATAGAAAATATCTTAACTTTTTGGGGATAAACTGAAGTACGATGCCATCGAGAACAATATTGAATTTGAGACATTTCGAGCTTTCAGAAGTCGAGTTGTTACAACTCTCCTCCAGATGCCGCGTGCTATCATTGAAAAAACAATCGCTTCAATGGGTAAACGAATTGATGAAATTATTCGAAGGAAAGGAGAGAGACTGAAATATTAGTATTTTGGCTGTAATGCGCTATCCATGCTATGCTTTTATATTATGATCTGCCACATGAGGGCGGTAATCTCCCGAACTGATGGTGAACATTGTACGATTTACCAACGATGGACCCCATGTTTTTCCCAAATTTCAGCTCCAGAATACCAATATTCCGAGTTTGGAGCACACTCAGTTACAGTTCAAGTTTCTTTATATCATCACGTTCGTGAAAATTGGACAAACATATACATAATCGCCGATATACGAACGGTTAACCATTTATTGACGATAAAAGGCTTTGGTTAACTTGATGCTTTTAGACTATTTCAACGGTTGACCATCCATCCACATTGAAATACTGTGTAGGTCAATGGTATACCGTGCTCGGGTCAAGTGTGTATCGTGGCGGTCTTTCACTAGGATGTCAGTCGAACCTAATATTCAATAGGCACGCAATAGTTGTTAATATTTCCTCGTAAAATTATTATAAGTCGCAATTGCTGATTAATTCGAGGAATTAGGTCGAACCTCATATTCAATAGGCACGCATCTTTCAGCGAATAATTTCACCAGAAAAAACATAATATTTTCGATCCGTTTGTTTCCTTTATTTCGTATGTATCTTATACTGGTTTCTTACTGATGTATCACATTATATGTCCTAATATATATACATATTACCCTTAATTCCGTGTGAGAGGAAATTAGTAATAAATGATAGCATGATTTTAACAGCAATTCTCGAGTTTTTCTTTATAAACTGTCAGTTTAGTGACGGTGGACCCCCTCCCCTCCCCCTCCCCCTCCGTTCCCCCTCCCCTCCGTTCCCCCTCCCCTCCCCATTCCCCTCTCCCCCTCCCCTTCCTATCCCCACCCCTTTCCCTCTCCCACCCCTCCCTCAACTCATTCCCCTCCCACACCTCCCACTCCCTGTCACTACCACACCCCTCCCAACGCTACTCGACGACGTAGTTTGAATAATAGTGTAACCAAATATGGAGGGTTGGATTAAGTTAGAATAAAGTTGGCAAAACATGGTCCACATGGGGGGACATCAACCTGTTCGTTGGCTTAGATTTGCGAGCGGAAGGTAAAATATCGCCATCGAACCGTCATCATCTCCGTTTCTCTTTCTTCAATTTGGCCCCCCTTTATGTATATCAGTGGATTCTTGCCAGTTGCGAACACTGGTGTTGAACCACTAAGGACAAAATCTTGCGAGAAGTGTGTTTTTGGAGCGGGTAGATGTACCATTTGACCTTCTAATAGAAGCAGGAGATCATGCCACGGCATGATCTGCGGACTCCATCTGAAGTCATTTAGGAAAATGACTTCAGCTTTCTCAGCACCAACCCATGCGAAGCTCGTTGAAGCGGGATTGGAAAAGACTGAAGATTTGGGTGAGAGGAGCCAGAATAAACGTTTTGCCGCAATTCGCGGGACCAGTTATAAAAATGTTCCGGTATTTACCCCGGCCCTTCTCGAGGACGTCGACAACAGCTCGTTTAAATGTACCGGCGGGAATATCATTCCGGCGCAGAATGTCTTCCGCGATTGTGGACCATAGCCCGTTGCAGCCAGGTACACAGGGTTGACCTTTAAAGGAGTCCAAGATTTCCGGACGAGATTTCTTTCCTCGCTCCAGCTTACTCTCGGCGTCGTGTAGTTCCCACGCGACCTATCGAAAAAAGACCTTTATATAGTGACAAATATAGTGAATTCGAGGAATTAGGTCGAACCTAATATTCAATAGGCACGCAATAGTTGCGTGCCCTCCCCCTCCCCCCACCACCAGACCATGGCATGGTGAATGATTTATACCGTATATTCAAAATGTTGGGACAATGTATTTATGAATTATTGGAAAATGGATTTGCGTACCTCGATCGCTTCCGCGACACACTTTTGTCCCCGATTCACCACAAATTCAGCCAAGTCGGTTTCCCCCTCTCGTTTCTGCATTTCGGCCAAAGCCAGCAGTTCTGTCCGGGTCTTTATGTTCCGCTTAACCACCATCTGGGACACATCGAACGCGCTAAGCCGTTTGCGCTTTTTTAGTGGCGCACGTGCTGATTGTTCCCCCGATGCCTGGAGGACCCTAGAAGTACTGGCCGATGTTGTAGCTGGTGGGCTGTCCCCCAGGTCCGGGTCACCTGGGCTTTGCAGGACGCCAGCGTCCTCTTTAACGACATACTGCCATGCCGTGTAGTAATTAGCATGGGTTGAGGAGAAATGCACCACAATTCCATGCTGGTTTTCTAACAGACTCTTAACTCTTAACCATCGACGTGGCCGATCAAGCTTTACCGCTATGTGATAGTGTTTGCCGCCATCTTGGTGGGTTTCTTGACAACATACCCATTGGATGATATATGCCCCTACCGACTCGAACGAACTTCGTACCTGTTTTGCGAAATGTTCACGCGAAGCGCATAGAGTTTCATCGGCTTGGCTATATGTTATCAAATATACCATCCGAACTTGACGTACTCCTAATGTATCAGCCATGATGTTGGATAATACCTGCAATACTGAAATCTCCCGGTCCTATGTTATGAATTCTATATTAGCCTATATCTATACATATATATGTGTGTATATAAGACTTGCTGATATCATGTGGTGATCTTTATATGTCTGGTTGCATTTACACATGAGGTGTTCATTTGTCTAATAGCTAACAATTGGCCCTGAATCTCATTTACCAAATTTGGGTATTTACTGACGTGTTATACTGTCAGTGGCTGGATTATAGGTTTGAAGGTGTAAGATCTTCCCTGTTGTGATGAAACGGCTGATGATGCAAGCTTATAAAATCATTCTATGAACCCTTTCCCTGGCTGGGTATTGCGACTGTCAGATGTTCTCTCACGCAGTCACGTGGTGTTGATCTACGTAGATATACGTACCGTACTGTTTCTCTATATATGTACAATCCGAGTTTATCGAGTCGAGTGCGCCCTCCAACGTATGGTATGCACATGCGCATATACACATGCGCCTACAACCATCTGGGCTGTTAACTAATACTGATCGAAATTACCAAGTAACCATGAAGGAATCATATTTCATTTATATGCTATATTGAGAACCATGGGTATTAGCCTTACACTCTTATATATATGTATATAGATATATATATAGATATATATGTATAGATTCTGGCCGCCATCTTGGAAGTGGGTGGCCCAAGCAACATACCATGACCATCATCTGTTTCAGTGAACTCGGAAACACCTTAATTGACCCCTCTTTTGTTCATCTCCGATTTTGACAGCCAGATATATGTCATTTCCTTTTTTTTCTGGCGGCCATCTTGGATTTTGCCCGCCATCTTGGAAGTGGGTTACTCAAGCAAGATGCCATGATCATCATCTGTTTCAGTGACCCCGGAAACACCTGAATTGACCCCTCATTTGTTCATCTCGGATTTTTACAGCCAGATATATGACATTTTTTTTGTGGCGGCCATCTTGGATTTTGGCCGCCATCTTGAAAAATCGGATCCGATAAAGCGGGTTCCACGGATAAAATCGATAGATAGGTCGAAAAGAAACTCCATGCCAAATTTGGTACTTTTGTCCGGCCGGTAACGTTCAGCCTGAAAATTGTTGCTAAGCCACCTGACTAATGGGGACGTCTGGAGGGCAGAGGATGTTGTCCCCTCGTGCAGAGTGACATCAGGTTGCGCATGGAGGCGGACCATGCACGGCTTCCCGACACTGCCTTTCGCAGTCGTCTACTATCGGGACGGCGTTCCCCGGATTAAATTTGGAGTGAGTTAGTTGGTAGGTGTGGGGGCTGTGTGGTCGTTACATAATATAGGTTGGTTTAATTTTTCTCTTTGTGGTTTGGGGTTGGCTTTTTGGGGCCTGTTTGTAGTGTTTTATTTGTTTTGCTTCTGTTGGCCTTTGGGTCCGTGCCCTTTTCGCGTCACGTTAAACGCTGCGTTAGTCAGAAATTGATGGGTTTCAGTTGTTGCTTTACAGACTGGGTTTGTTTTTGGTTTTGTTGACCTTTGGTCCGTGTCCGTTTCTTAGCACGTAAAAAGCACACCATTCTACTATATATCGTCAGTGCTCAACTGCCAGTAGTTTCTGAGGGATTGAGATATCGATAACGAGATTAATTCTACACTTCCATTCAGAAGTTTGAAGAGAACTTTGCTGTAAAAGTACAGTTATCCAGTCTTTATTTCGGAGAAGGTGAAGAATTTCTGTCTCCGTTGAGGAAGCTCTCCAAAACAGAGTTGTAGGAAGATGTCCTCTCAAAGCTGATCGTGGCTACTCCCCAACCATTTCCTGCCCCGACTTGAGTATATTGCTTCAGGTTGCGTCGAATCTTAATGTCTTGCCATCCAAGCTGAATTGAAACTTGAGCCTTTCTCTTCCTGATTGTGCCTTTACCCTGCAATGATCGTAGGTTTACCATGTAGGTACTTTAGTTGGCTTTCGTGGAGTGCAGACGTGTTTCGCTCTCGCTCTCCATCTGATACAGCTACTTTCTTACCTTACCTTACTGTACGGTGCTATACTTCCCGCCAGGCGGGTGTGTGCGTTTGTCGTATATAGTTATCGTATATCGTTTTAAGTTTAAACCTGTCTTTATAGTTTGTTTTTGTTACTCCTCTGTGGCCTAGCCACCTTCGGTATCATGGCATCGCGCCGTGATTCGAAAATTGTTAAGTTGACCTTCACCGGTGAACAAGCGGTTCCACCGCTGCAAGTTTTTAATATTTTAAAGAGTAAGGGTGTTGTTGTGCCTGGAGAGGTTGATGCTTTACAAGCTCTCCAGGGTCGTAATACGTATGATCTACGTTTTACCAGTGACGTGACCCGGCAGAAGGGTGTCACGTTGCTGAGTGGGGTTGAAGGTTTGACAGTTACTCCATACGAACGTTCCGTATGGGTAACTGTCATCCACGTAGGATTAGAGGTGCGTCAAGAACTTGTCGCAACTGTTTTAGGTCGGTTCGGGGCTGTCAAGGCTATTAAAATGTGCTCCTACGCACAGGCCCCTGGGGTGTTGAACGGGCACCGACAGGTTCGGATCGACCTCAAGCAGGACATTCCCTCCTTCCTTTTTATTGCCGGGCATAAAGCTCACGTGCGTTACCCCGGTCAGCCCCGTACCTGCTTCAGGTGTGGGGAGACCGGGCACGAAGCCAAGGGCTGCCCAAATAAAAAGTGTGGGTGCTGCCTTCGTCTTGGGCATGATACCTCTGCTTGCCCAAGCGAAGTCGTGTGCTCACTCTGTGGGAAGGAGGGACATGTCTTTCGCGCTTGTCCCTCCTCTTATGTCTTTATGACAAAGAGTGGGGGTCAAGCAAAGGCGCCAAGTTCTGGCGCACCTACTGCCCCGGAGGAAGCTCCACGCAAGGAGGGGGAAACGGGTGAGGATTCACTCTCCGCACCTCCTTCACCCTCCCCCGTAGTTGCAGACCCCAACCCCGTGCCCGCACCGAGAAAGTCTCCACCAGTTTTCCCCATCAACCCCGTGCCCGCACCGTCTCCACCACACAGCGAAGCGGACACGGGGTCTCCACCAGCTTCCCCCATCAACCCGTCCAGTTCCGTCCCCAGTCTGCCGCCGGTATCGCCAGATCCGGAGACTCTGTCCGACGGCGACTCCGGGGACTCGGTGGTCATCGGGTCTCCGGAGGCTCTGTCTGACAGCGACTCCGGGGGCTCGGTGATCGTCGAGCCAAAACGTGCCACTGGGACGAGCTGGTACGACGAGATGGGGGAACCCTCTCTAAAAAGGTCGGCCTCAAGTGACGACTCGGACGACGATGTCGTCTAGAGCGCGCTTGAAGCTTACAGAATCGTCGTCGGCGTAGTTTTGCCCCATTGCCCTCTCATGGCCCATACATTTTCAGTTGCCACTTTCAACGTGAATGGCATGAGGGATCATCGCAAGCGCAGTCGCATTTTCCAATATTGTATTTCAATGGAAGTCGACTGCGTTTGCCTGCAAGAAACACATATTTTGGAAGATGTCCCTCTATGGGCTTATGAGTGGGGTGGTGGGCTGCATGCTTCGTTTGGTTCGTCTTCATCCTGTGGCACTGTCATCCTTCTGTCACCTCGTCAGGCGGGTTGTGCCACTAGGGTGGAGACGGATGACGAGGGCCGATTGGTTTGCATTCTTTTCAAGTATCCACAGGGTAACATCTCCCTCTGCAATGTGTATGCTCCCAATCGGCCTTCTGCTAGACGAGAATTTTTTAACACGCTGCCTTCCTTTGTTCCTGGTAGTGCACCATGTGTCATGGTCGGAGACTTTAACTGTGTCCCAGACTCGGGTCTTGACAGACTCGGGGCTTCTGTGTCTGCTAGTCCTGACGCTGGGATGACAGAATTGGACAGATTCACTTCGGCACACCTTTTAGCCGATGTCTGGAGGCATATGCACCCGTGTAGTACGGTGTATACGTGGGTGAGGCCTAACGGAGAAGATGCCTCCAGGATAGATCGAGTGTATGCGCCCGTAAGTTTTACATTTTCGGGTTGCGAGACGCTCAGCTGTCCGCTCTCTGACCATGACACTGTGGTAGCACGTTTTTTTTTGCCTTCCATTTTCCCCGTCGGGCGGGGCCTATGGAAGCTTAACTGTCGGATTCTTGGCGAGGCAGAGTTCCGCCAGGGTTTCGAGACCAGGTACAAAGGATGGCAAACATTGAAGCCGGCCTTTGCTTCTACATCCCAATGGTGGGATGATGTCAAGTTGCGCATCAAACGCTACGCAATTCAGTATTGCGTGACCCGCGCACGGCGTCGAAGAGAACAATTCTCGAAGCTGTGCGCGGAGGTGAAGTTTGGCGACCCTTCGGCTGTCATCGCTTTGCAGACTTATCTCAATGAAAAGTACCACGGTGCCCGCGTCAGGGCCCGTGTCGAAGCGGTGGAAGCCGAGGAGCGCCCTTCACTGATGTTTTACCAGTCCGTTAGCTCATCGGCAGGTGACAGACGCGTCCCGTCTGTGCGCGCTACTGATGGGACCGTGGTTAGTGACCCTCACGGCATTGTCCGCGTATATAAAGAGTATTATTCGAGTTTGTTTACGCGTGGCAATGTCGACTTGTCGGCACAGGCTGATTGTCAATGATATTTTGGGGGGCGGAATAACCACTGTTGAGCTTTGGAAGGCGCTTTCGAAGATCAAGAATGGCAAGTCCCCGGGTTCGGACGGGCTTCCGAGGGAGTTCTACCGAACCTTCTGGGCAATAATAGGACCCGACATCAGAGCCGTCTTCGAGGACGCCTTCCAAAACGGACTGTTAAACCAAAGTCAACGTCTGGGCATGATTACTTTGCTGCCCAAGTCTGGGGACCCCTTGGATCCCCGTAACAAGCGTCCGATCACCTTGTTAAATGTGGACTACAAGTTGCTGGCTAAGGCTTTGTGCAACCGCCTTGCACTGGCTATGCCGCATCTTGTGGGTGATCTCCAGACTTGTGCAGTGAAGGGTCATTGCATCCAGCAGAACTTGTGGTTGATGCGCGACTTGACCGACTTTGTTATTGAGCGTGATCTGCCATGTGCATTGGTGTCTCTGGACCAGCAGAAGGCCTTTGACATGGTGGATCGCGGTTTTTTAATCAATGTATTGGAGACGTTTCAGTTGCACCCAAATTTTCGTAAATGGATTTCTGTTTTGTATCAGGAAAGTTTCAGTTCTGTTATCGTAAATGGGTTTTGTTCCGAGGTTTTTAACGTAGAGAGGGGGGTGCGCCAGGGGTGCCCTCTGTCTCCATTACTTTATGTTTTGTTTAGCGAGTCCCTCTCTCGTCTTTTGGAAAGGGACTCCAGACTTGTTCCATTCGTTGTGCCAGGGGGTGCCAAAGTGAAATGCGCTCAATATGCAGATGACGTGACATGTGTTGTTTCGAGTCTGGGCTCCTTTCGCGCAGGATTTATCTATTTTTGAGAGAGCTACCGGGGCGAAGTTGAATCCAGAAAAGACAAAGGGCCTTCGTCTTGGTAGCTGGAGATACAGAGACTTACCATTCGGTGCGTCGTGGTCGGATCAGAATATCAAAATTAATGGTATATGGTTCGGCTACGATGCACCTGGTGATGTCACCTGGAGCGAGAGGGCTGAGGTATTTGAGAGCAGGCTCGAAACCTTTGGCACCCGCTGGCTTTCGATCCTAGGGAAAGTCACCGTAGTTAATCGTTCTGTTTCGCCCATCTTGTGGTACCCGGGCGCGGTGTATCCAATTCCGCGTCGCGTCCTAGTGCGGTTGGAGAGAGCGATATTTTCATTTATTTGGTCGGGTGGTACAGAGCTTGTCAAAAGGGCGGTAATGTACCAAAAACTGGAGAAGGGTGGGTTAGGGGTGGTTCATCTGGGAAGTAAGTTAACTTGTTTGTTATTTAAGCAGTTGTTTGTAGCGGTAACTGACCCAGGGTTGCCTTGTTCATATTTTGTACGTTTTTGGGGCGGTTTGCACCTGCGTCGATGGGTCCCGGCGCTGTTTAGCAACAGAGAACCGCATAGTAGTACTCCAAACAGGGTGGTGCGTGTCATTTGCTCCGCTCTGATTGAGTTGCCCCCTGTTGACCTGTCACAGCCGGCCCTCGTTCACAGTTCGTTGCGGGATAGGGCCTTGAATGCAATTTTTGTACAGGGACGTCATCCTGTCGAAGTATGGCGTTCGGTGCATTCAAGGCTGAATGGTTGCAGGCTCCGTGACCTTGCATGGAGAATTGCACACGGTGCCTTGGTGACCAATCTGAAAAGGTATCACTGGCGATTGGGTGATGGACTGTGCCCGAGGACCGGCTGTGACAGCTTAGAGAGTACTGCCCATGTTTTTTGGCATTGCCCCTTTGTTTTGAACTTGTGGGAGTGGTTTCAGTCCTGGACCGACCGTTTAACGGGAGACCGTTCCTGGTCGGTAGGACAGGGTTTTGTCTTGTATGGATTAGATCCTCCAGTTTGTTCCGTTGCTGTGTTGCAGCGTATTATCTATGTTTGTTCTGTTGTAAAAAAACTTATTTGGAGGAATAGATGTGATGTTGTTTTTAGGGGGAAATTTGCCAGTTGGCAGGCAGTCCTGGAGGCGGTGAAGTCTGACATTCGCCTTCAGGTTGAAGGCGATTTTCGCCGTTTATCTAGGGCTGCCTTTTTTGGACGGTGGTGTGCTGGGGAAGGGTGTTTTGTTTCGCTGCGTGCTGGTCGTCCTTTTGTAGTTTTTTCATATTTCAGGGGGGGGGGTTGGGCGTTTTGTCTCTGCAGGTCGGTGAGCGTATGTACTTTTTTTTGGCTCGCTTGACCTGAGGTTCGTTTGTAAGAATGGGATGGTTTGGTAGTGCCGTTTGGCCGTGACGTTTTGTATCCCGTATGACGGGTCACGTAAAAAGCACCTGGTGATGTCACCTGGAGCGAGAGGGCTGAGGTATTTGAGAGCAGGCTCGAAACCTTTGGTACCCGCTGGCTTTCGATCCTAGGGAAAGTCACCGTAGTTAATCGTTTTGTTTCGCACATCTTGTGGTACCCGGGCGCGGTGTATCCAATTCCGCGTCGCGTCCTGGTGCGGTTGGAGAGAGCGATATTTTCATTTATTTGGTCGGGTGGTACAGAGCTTGTCAAAAGGGCGGTAATGTACCAAAAACTGGAGAAGGGTGGGTTAGGGGTGGTTCATCTGGGAAGTAAGTTAACTTGTTTGTTATTTAAGCAGTTGTTTGTAGCGGTAACTGACCCAGGGTTGCCTTGTTCATATTTTGTACGTTTTTGGGGCGGTTTGCACCTGCGTCGATGGGTCCCGGCGCTGTTTAGCAACAGAGAACCGCATAGTAGTACTCCAAACAGGGTGGTGCGTGTCATTTGCTCCGCTCTGATTGAGTTGCCCCCTGTTGACCTGTCACAGCCGGCCCTCGTTCACAGTTCGTTGCGGGATAGGACCTTGAATGCAATTTTTGTACAGGGACGTCATCCTGTCGAAGTATGGCGTTCGGTGCATTCAAGGCTGAATGGTTGCAGACTCCGTGACCTTGCATGGAGAATTGCACACGGTGCCTTGGTGACCAATCTGAAAAGGTATCACTGGCGATTAGGTGATGGACTGTGCCCGAGGACCGGCTGTGACAGCTTAGAGAGTACTGCCCATGTTTTTTGGCATTGCCCCTTTGTTTTGAACTTGTGGGAGTGGTTTGAGTCCTGGACCGACCGTTTAACGGGAGACCCGTTCCTGGTCGGTAGGACAGGGTTTTGTTTTGTATGGATTAGATCCCCCAGTTTGTTCCGTTGCTGTGTTGCAGCGTATTATTTATGTTTGTTCTGTTGTAAAAAAAAACTTATTTGGAGGAATAGATGTGATGTTGTTTTTAGGGGGAAATTTGCCAGTTGGCAGGCAGTCCTGAAGGCGGTGAAGTCTGACATTCGCCTTCAGGTTGAAGGCGATTTTCGCCGTTTATCTAGGGCTGCCTTTTTTGGACGGTGGTGTGCTGGGGAAGGGTGTTTTGTTTCGCTGCGTGCTGGTCGTCCTTTTGTAGTTTTTTCATATTTCAGGGGGGGGGGGGTTGGGCGTTTTGTCTCTGCAGGTCGGTGAGCGTATGTACTTTTTTTTGGCTCGCTTGACCTGAGGTTCGTTTGTAAGAATGGGATGGTTTGGTAGTGCCGTTTGGCCGTGACGTTTTGTATCCCGTATGACGGGTCACGTAAAAAGCACCTGGTGATGTCACCTGGAGCGAGAGGGCTGAGGTATTTGAGAGCAGGCTCGAAACCTTTGGTACCCGCTGGCTTTCGATCCTAGGGAAAGTCACCGTAGTTAATCGTTTTGTTTCGCCCATCTTGTGGTACCCGGGCGCGGTGTATCCAATTCCGCGTCGCGTCCTGGTGCGGTTGGAGAGAGCGATATTTTCATTTATTTGGTCGGGTGGTACAGAGCTTGTCAAAAGGGCGGTAATGTACCAAAAACTGGAGAAGGGTGGGTTAGGGGTGGTTCATCTGGGAAGTAAGTTAACTTGTTTGTTATTTAAGCAGTTGTTTGTAGCGGTAACTGACCCAGGGTTGCCTTGTTCATATTTTGTACGTTTTTGGGGCGGTTTGCACCTGCGTCGATGGGTCCCGGCGCTGTTTAGCAACAGAGAACCGCATAGTAGTACTCCAAACAGGGTGGTGCGTGTCATTTGCTCCGCTCTGATTGAGTTGCCCCCTGTTGACCTGTCACAGCCGGCCCTCGTTCACAGTTCGTTGCGGGATAGGACCTTGAATGCAATTTTTGTACAGGGACGTCATCCTGTCGAAGTATGGCGTTCGGTGCATTCAAGGCTGAATGGTTGCAGACTCCGTGACCTTGCATGGAGAATTGCACACGGTGCCTTGGTGACCAATCTGAAAAGGTATCACTGGCGATTAGGTGATGGACTGTGCCCGAGGACCGGCTGTGACAGCTTAGAGAGTACTGCCCATGTTTTTTGGCATTGCCCCTTTGTTTTGAACTTGTGGGAGTGGTTTGAGTCCTGGACCGACCGTTTAACGGGAGACCCGTTCCTGGTCGGTAGGACAGGGTTTTGTTTTGTATGGATTAGATCCCCCAGTTTGTTCCGTTGCTGTGTTGCAGCGTATTATTTATGTTTGTTCTGTTGTAAAAAAAAACTTATTTGGAGGAATAGATGTGATGTTGTTTTTAGGGGGAAATTTGCCAGTTGGCAGGCAGTCCTGAAGGCGGTGAAGTCTGACATTCGCCTTCAGGTTGAAGGCGATTTTCGCCGTTTATCTAGGGCTGCCTTTTTTGGACGGTGGTGTGCTGGGGAAGGGTGTTTTGTTTCGCTGCGTGCTGGTCGTCCTTTTGTAGTTTTTTAATATTTCAGTGGGGGATTGGGCGTTTTGTCTCTGCAGGTCGGTGAGCGTATGTACTTTTTTTTGGCTCGCTTGACCTGAGGTTCGTTTGTAAGAATGGGATGGTTTGGTAGTGCCGTTTGGCCGTGACGTTTTGTATCCCGTATGACGGGTCACGTAAAAAGCACCATGTAGTTACCACAATTTAGAATATCCCTCAGATACTTCTCTCAAAACTCAAATTGTGTCTAGACCTACAGCTGTACAGTACTATGCAGGTTCCTGTTTGTATACATGAGCACTGTGCAAGGGATGTGCGAACTATAGAGAAACATCAGCAATCATCTCACCCGATGGCCAGGTATTGTAATTTTTTCAAGAATACTTTGCTCATGATTTCCTTATAGGAAGGAGGGTAAATTCTTTTCATTATCTTTTCAAATGTTTCCCCTAGCTCTGACTTAAAAGAACCTCTGACCTTAAAATATTGTGAATGATTCTGGCTGAATATTTATCTTGCAATTTATATGCAGGTGTGCACCCTGATCGAGTTCTACAAAAAGGATACGACAGTTTGAGTGATATTAAAGGTAGTCTGTATAGGTCCCAGATTATACAACGCTATAATTTTTACAACTTTTCAAAAAGTACTTCCCTTGAAATCTTTACTCTCCAAATTGTTTTCAGACATTCTATATGAGCACACAAGATGATTGAATGTCCCAGTGAGGTACATTTCCGCCAAGGTGGGTAATAAAAACTGTTGAAGAATTTTGAACAAATGGGTGACCATATTTGATTATCTGGCATATTTGGGACCAATAAAGCATACCTTTAACCTTCAGCAGTTGAAGTACACTGCAAGTAGGAAAATAATTTAAGTAACATTGCATATGGTCCGTTTCTAATTCTAGATCTAGGTGGGATCTAAGCTTTCCAATTGTTTCACAATAGATATATAGTACTTAACATACAATCTTACCTCATTCTCCTTAAAAGAGATTCCACAATTGTTGTCAAGCGTTTCTTCATTCCTGAAGAGTGAACCACATAACAGATATGGGTCAATTGGAAGTCACAGTGCCAATTAGGTTGATTTTGTATAATAAAGATCTTCATTTCCAACCACAAAGCCAGTTCATTAGATTACGATCACCACATCCATGTAATCCCAATTTAAAATGAAGGTGTCAAGTGTGTCCCATGAACCGAGCATGAAAACCAATAACCTTTTGTGTGCTTTTTACGTGACCCGCCATGCGGGATACAAAACGTCGCGGCCAAACGGCACTACCGAACCATCCCATTCTGACAAACGAAACTCAGGTCTAGCGAGCCCAAAAAACATACGCCCGCCGACCTGCAGAGACAAAACGCCCAACCCCCCCCCCCCCCACTCAAACATTCAAAAACCTACAAAAGGACGACCCGCACGCAGCGAAACGAAAAACCCCTCCCCAGCACACCAGCGTCCAAAAAAGGCAGCCCCAGATAAACGGCGAAAATCGCCTTCAATTTGAAGGCGAATGTCAGACTTCACCGCCTCCAGGACTGCCTGCCAACTGGCAAATTTCCCCCTAAAAACCAAATTACATCTATTCCGCCAAACATGTTTTTTTACAATAGAGCAAACAAAAATGATGCGGTGCAACACAGCTACCGAACAAACTGGAGGGTCTACCCCATATAAAATAAAGCCCTGCCCTACCGACCATGAACGGTCTCCCGTAACACGGTCGGTCCAGGTCTGGAACCACTCCCATAAGTTTACTACACAGCAACAATGCCAAAAAACATGAGCAGTACTCTCTAAGCTGTCACAGCCGGTCCTAGGGCACAGTCCATCACCCAATCGCCAATGATATCTTTTTAGGTTGGTCACCAAGGCACCGTGTGCAACTCTCCATGCGAGATCACGGAGCCTGCAACCATTCAGCCTTGAATGCACCGAACGCCATACTTCGGCAGAATGACGTCCCTGGACAAAAGTTGCATTCAAGGCCTTATCCCGCAACGAACTGTGAACGAGGTCCGGCTGTGACAGGTCAACAGGGGGCAACTCAATCAGAGCGGAGCAGATGACACGCACCACCCTGTTTGGAGTACTACTATGCGGTTCTCTGTTGCTAAACAGCGCCGGGACCCATCGACGCAGGTGCAAACCGCCCCAAAAACGTAGAAAATATGAACAAGGCAACCCTGGGTCAGTTACCGCTACAAACAACTGCTTAAATAACAAAAAGGTCAATTTACTTCCCAGATGAACCACCCCTAACCCACCCTTGTCCAGGTTTTGGTACATTACCGCCCTTTTGACAAGCTTCTGTACCACCCGACCAGATAAATGAAAATATCGCTCTCTCCAACCGCACCAGGACGCGACGCGGAATTGGATACACCGCGCCCGAGTACCACAAGATGGGCGAAACAAAACGATTAATTACGGTGACTTTCCCTAGGATCGAAAGCCAGCGGGTGCCAAAGGTTTCGAGCCTGCTCTCAAATACCTCAGCCCTCTCGTTCCAGGTTACATCACAAGGTGCATCGCAGCCGAACCATATACCATTAATTTTGATCCGACCACGATGCACCGAATGGCAAGTCTCTGTATCTCCAGCTACCAAGGCGAAGGCCCTTTGTCTTTTCCGGATTCAACTTCGCCCCGGTAGCTCTCTCAAAGATAAATAAATCCTGCGAGAGGGCACGAAAGGAGCCCAGACTCGAAACAACACACGTGACGTCATCTGCATATTGAACGCATTTCACTTTGGCACCCCCTGGCAACACGAATGGAACAAGTCTTGAGTCCCTTTCCAAAAGACGAGAGAGGGACTCGCTAAACAAAACATAAAGTAATGGAGACAGAGGGCACCCCTGGCGCACCCCCCTCTCCACGTTAAAAACCTCCGAACAAAACCCATTTACGATAACAGAACTGAAACTTTCCTGATACAAAACAGAAATCCATTTACGAAAAAACGGGTGCAACTGAAACGTCTCCAATACACTCATTAAAAACCCACGATCCACCATGTCAAAGGCCTTCTGCTGGTCCAGAGACACCAATGCACATGGCAGATCTCGGTCAATAACAAAGTCGGTCAAGTCGCGCATCAACCACAAGTTCTGCTGGATGCAATGACCCTTGACTGCACAAGCCTGGAGATCACCCACAAGATGCGGCATAGCCAGTGCAAGGCGGTTGCACAAAGCCTTAGCCAGCAACTTGTAGTCTACATTTAACAAGGTGATTGGACGCTTGTTATGAGGATCCAAGGGGTCCCCAGACTTGGGCAGCAAAGTAATCATGCCCAGACGTTGACTTTGGTTTAACAGTCCGTTTTGGAAGGCGTCCTCGAAGACGGCTCTGAGGTCGGGTCCTATTAATGCCCAGAAGGTTCGGTAGAACTCCCTCGGAAGCCCGTCCGAACCCGGGGACTTGCCATTCTTGATCTTCGAAAGCGCCTTCCAAAGCTCAACAGTGGTTATTCCGCCCCCCAAAATATCATTGACATCGTGGGGAACAGTTTTTGAGATTCCCCTCAATAAATCGGCCTGTGCCGACAAGTCGACGTTGCCACGCGTAAACAAACTCGAATAATAATCCTTGTATACGCGGACAATGCCGTGAGGGTCACTAACCACGGTCCCATCAGTAGCGCGCACAGATGGGACGCGTCTGCCACCCGCCGATGAGCTTACGGACTGGTAAAACCTCAGTGAAGGGCGCTCCTCGGCTTCCACCGCTTCGACACGGGCCCTGACGCGGGCACCGTGGTACTTTTCATCGAGATAAGTCTGCAAAGCGATGACAGCCGAAGGGTCGCCAAACTTCACCTCCGCGCACAGCTTCGAGAATTTTTCTCTTCGACGCCGTGCGCGGGTCACGCAATACTGAATTGCGTAGCGTTTGATGCGCAACTTGACATCATCCCACCACTGGGATGTAGAAGCAAAGGCCGGCTTCAATGTTTGCCATCCCTTGTACCTGGTTTCGAAACCCTGGCGGAACTCTGCCTCGCCAAGAATCCGACAGTTAAGCTTCCATAGGCCCCGCCCGATCGGGAAAATGGAAGGCAAACCAAAACGTGCTACTACAGTGTCATGGTCAGAGAGCGGACAGCTGAGCGTCTCGCAACCCGAAAATTTAAAACTTACGGGCGCGTACACTCGATCTATCCTGGAGGCATCTTCTCCGTTAGGCCTCACCCACGTATACACCGTACTACACGGGTGCATATGCCTCCAGACATCGGCTAAAAGGTGTGCCGAAGTGAATCTGTCCAATTCTGTCATCCCAGCGTCAGGACTAGCAGACACAGAAGCCCCGAGTCTGTCAAGACCCGAGTCTGGGACACAGTTAAAGTCTCCGACCATGACACATGGTGCACTACCAGGAACAAAGGAAGGCAACGTGTTAAAAAATTCTCGTCTAGCAGAAGGCCGATTGGGAGCATACACATTGCACAGGGAGATGTTACCCTGTGGATACTTGAAAAGAATGCAAACCAATCGGCCCTCGTGATCCGTCTCCACCCTAGTGGCACAACCCGCCTGACGAGGTGACAGAAGGATGACAGTGCCACAGGATGAAGACGAACCAAACGAAGCATGCAGCCCACCACCCCACTCATAAGCCCATAGAGGGACATCTTCTTCCAAAATATGTGTTTCTTGCAGGCAAACGCAGTCGACCTCCATTGAAATACAATATTGGAAAATGCGACTGCGCTTGCGATGATCCCTCATGCCATTGACGTTGAAAGTGGCAACTGAAAATGTATGGGCCATGAGAGGGCAATGAGGCATAACTACGCCGACGAGGATTCTGTAAGCTTCAAGCGAGCTCTAGACGACATATCGTCGTCTGAGTCGTCACTTGAGGCCGACCTTTTTAGAGAGGGTTCCCCCATCTCGTCGTACCAGCTCGTCCCGGTGGCACGTTTCGGCTCTACGGTCACCGAGTCTCCGGAGTCGCTGTCAGACAGAGCCTCCGGAGACCCGATGACTACCGAGTCCCCGGAGTCGCCGTCGGACAGAGTCTCCGGATCTGGCGATACCAGCGGCGGACTGGGGACGGAACTGGACGAGTTGATGGGGGAAGCTGGTGGAGACTTTCTCGGTGCGGGCACGGGGTTGGGGTCTGCAACTACGGGGGAGGGTGTACCAGGTGCGGAAGGTGAATCTTCACCCGGTTCCCCCTCCTTGCGTGGAGCTTCCTCCGAGGCAGTAGGTGCGCCAGAACTTGGCGCCTTTGCTTGACCCCCACTCTTTGTCATAAAGACATAAGAGGAGGGACAAGCGCGAAAAACATGTCCCTCCTTCCCACAGAGTGAGCACACAACTTCGCTTGGGCAAGCAGAGGTATCATGCCCAAGACGAAGGCAGCGCCCACACTTTTTGTTCGGGCAGCCCTTGGCTTCGTGCCCGGTCTCCCCACACCTGAAACAGGTACGGGGCTGACCGGGGTAACGCACGTGAGCTTTATGCCCGGCAATAAAAAGGAAGGAGGGAATGTCCTGCTTGAGGTCGATTCGAACCTGTCGGTGCCCGTTCAACACCCCGGGGGCCTGTGCGTAGGAGCACATTTTCATAGCCTTGACAGCCCCAAACCGACCTAAAACAGTTGCGACAAGTTCCTGACGCACCTCTAGTCCTACGTGGATGACAGTTACCCATACGGAACGTTCGTATGGAGTAACTGTCAAACCATCAACCCCACTCAGCAACGTGACACCCTTCTGCCGGGTCACGTCACTGGTAAAACGTAGATCATACGTATTACGACCCTGGAGAGCTTGCAAAGCTCTCCAGGCACAACAACACCCTTACTCTTCAAAATACTAAAAACTTGCACCGGTGGAACCGCTTGTTCACCGGTGAAGGTTAACTTAACAATTTTGGAATCACGGCGCGATGCCATGATACCGAAGGTGGCTAGGCCACAAAAGAGTAACAAAAACAAACTAAGGACAGTTTGGATAAAGTACGATATACGATAACTATATACGATAACGATATACGAACTGGCGCGCACACCCGCCTGGCGGGAAGTATAGGGCAGTACAGTACAGTGAAAAAATAGCTGTTATCAGATGGAGAGCGAGAGCGAAACACGTCTGCACTCCAAGAAAGCCAAATAGCCAATAACCTTTTGTTCAGTCTGATTTCATGTCATTGACGGTATTTAGTAAATTAAGTACGTTTAAAGTCTTTTAACATTTCATTGTGCCAGATGGTTACTGACTTTTAGAACGATTGAACTGCAAATGTACTTAACTCAAGGTGGACTGATTTAAAACACAATTATTTATATCATGGCTCAAACCACTTGACTATGTAACCCAAAAATCACTGATTTAGTTTTAGTAACAATATACACTAAATCACATATGGATATATGGGAAGTGCTCAGGATCATCAAGAAGGGTACTGTTTGAAGTGGAAGTAATGATATCATTTCATGGTTATTTTAAACCAAAATATTTCATTGCCTAGAAGGCTATTGAACAGACAGGTAACTGTGGTGATAAACAGGAGTGGGCATGGGGTACATTGCATGTTACACATGAAGTCAGCATGAAGATAGGCACATCCCTCACAGGTAGTCACTGTATACTTTGAGATAACTAGAATATGGTCATTTGACTTCAGGTTCCAACCCATCAGCGAGAATGAAACTAGAGCAACACTCAAAATGTAACTGCATTTACAGTATATCTGCACAATAAACTGAGATTAATTACACTTATTGAAAGTTACAATATCAGAACTCTATGAAGCATGAAAACTACATAATGGCAACTTAAGTATATATTGCTTGGCTCAAGTCCAGCTTAAATATGAAGAAATGATGTAATCTCTGGGATATCCAATCCAACAAGGTGCTCATGAACAAGGTGAAAGAAATACAAAGGTCATGCACAATGAACAGGTGACAATAAAGGTTTTGAGGGAGATTACGACAACTCAAACCTACAAGTTCACTTGGATGCTTTCTGTTTCTAATATAGTTGGTACAATGTTGAAATATTAGCACTGTGTACTCTGACTGTCATTCAAGTTTGTTCCTTAAAACTAGAATATGTTTCAGACAACCCTTGCACGGCCATCAGAGAGATTAAACATTAAACTTATTCTGATGGTTGCTTGATCAACTTTTAAAGGCCTAACATTCAGTCATTGTTTAATACTTAATGTGACAGTCATGCCGGCAATAAAGAACTACTCACGACCAGAGCAAATTTTCACTTTATATGACAAACGTGACCACATGGAAGCAGTAAAATTTTATTCGATAATACATGAACACAGATCAACCAGCCCAGGCTCAGTATGATAGCTGTGCAAACTTTTCAGGGGAGTTGACTTTGGGTGTGGGGACATGCACATGCACTGAACTTGAAGCTTTTGGAATTGGAATGAGTGGGTAAAGATATAGAAAAGAATCTGCGTAAATGCATTTCGCAAGTACACACGTCTCAACCAAGTGTGCAAATGAAATGGTTCTATGGGGTGATTTAATAGTCATAGGCCTAACTGTTTCTCAGCATTTTGATGGCCAACAAAAATAGTTTAAGTTAGTGACACACCTGCTGGGAGGAACCACTGGAGCTTGCAAGATGATCCACTAACGCATCAGAGCTGTCATCATGAAGGTCTGATAAAAAGAAATGAACATGCATAAAGACACTTCTGAGCACCAAACTCAGTAATGTTATCTATCCAGAGGATATTCAATAGATCACTGCAAGCATTGCTATGGTTACTACATATATACACAGTTATTGTAAGGAGCAATTCTTCCATCTGTTTACTGTGTTTTGACAGCTGTTGTGTACAAGTATATTGGTGGTCGTACACTGTCTATTTACCAGGCGTAAAATTTGTACTAAGTTAAGGTCATTTAAACTATCAATAGGTTAAAACTGAACCAGTGAACCAGACCATGATTATTCAAAATCATAATTTCCCTTCTTTTCATTTTGCTGGAAAGTATTGTGTTATGGTAGAAATTAAACCACCTTGAACAATGGTTGTCACTTATGTAACACCACTGAAATGTTCTTACTGGCTATTAAGAAGACTTGTGGAAAGGTACGATGCAACAGGATCGAGAAGCACAAATTTACTGTACTTCTAAAATTCACTTTAGAGTATTCATGAATTTCTTTTCCTACTTAACAAAAGAATTCAAAATTCAAAAGGTATTTTCATGTACTTACTTTAGTTACATATTCTATAAAGGTCTTAATGCATCCCACTCGTTTAAATGGTCCACATACTAAAACCTGTGAAAACAGTAAAAACAAAATTGGGGATGTATAAGGGCAGCTATTGTGTTGCAGCTACCATTCTTAAAGAATCAAAATAACACTGCAAAATTTACCAATGCGAAACTTTGACTTGTTCTCCAAGGAAGTAGGAGAAACATCTATCCATTCCTTTAATTCGTCACACATGTATTTGACTGTAAATGGCTCTTCTAGCTCCAAGCCTGCGAAGGTCTAAACATTTATCAAGATACAACTATGTTCAAAATATGTTTATTAAGCTGTATATTATCTAGATTTCCTCATGTGGTGATGGGGTTCATCAAGACGTACAGTAGCAGAAGAAAACTATCAGATTGATGGGAAATTGGTCACAGTCACGATACTAACTTGTCATACCAGATCATATCGAAGCCACTGAAAGTAGCATTTCCATGGCATTCATACAACTAAGCTTGAATATACACACGAAAATTCATCTATACAGTATATACCTATTATGTATTACTTGCTGGTCCAAAAATGTCAAGGAATTTATCCAACTCGGATGGCTGTGAATTGTATCTCTCAAGGACTTTGAGTCTCAATCTATTGTCTGAGTCATTTGTTCACTTTGGTTCTACTATTTACGGTTCTTTTTTTGCAATATGAAAGTAAATTGCAACAAGAAAGGTTTTCTGCTACACGACTTTGTCAGCTACGATCAACACACGACATACACCAGAGCTTGAGTCTGGATAGCTAGGCATAACATTAGGCTATGCTCCCCCAGTAAACATTTTGAAGTCTGATCGACGTTGGCTTTGGGTCGCGTGAAATGGTCGGACCGACGTCTCCCACGTTTCCGTTTGTAAAGTGGGGCAACGTCGATTCAGACGTCCAATATTCGTTGGTCCGACGTTTGGCCGAGTCTTCGGTATACCGTTCAAACGACGTTCATTGGACGTTTTTCAAACATTTAATGTCGACGTCGATTTGACGTCGATGAAACCGTCCATTATTCGTTGGTCCGACGTTTGGCCGACTCTTCGATATACCGTTCAAACGACGTTAAGTGGACGTCTTTGTAACACATCATTTTAGCGTCGGAGTGACTGTGGCTTTGGGTCGGGGTAAAAAGTCGGTTCGACTTTTTCCGACTATTCGATACACTGTTGCAAATCCACGCGACGTCGATTCCATGTCGATAAAGACGTCCACATTGCGCCGATAAGACGTTTATCCGACTATATTGAAACGACGTTAATAAGACTTCTTTCCAATATAAAATATGTACTCCTTTTGGTCGTAGAAAAGTCGTGCTTTTTACGTGACCCGCCATGCGGGATATAAAACGTCACGGCCAAACGGCACTACCGAACCATCCCATTCTGAAAAACGAAACTCAGATCAAGCGAGCAATAAAACATACGACCAGCACGGAGCGAAACGAAGAACCCCTCCCCAGCACGCCACCGTCCAAAAAAGGCAGCCCCAGATAAACGGTGAAAATCGCCTTGACTCTCAAGTTGTCAGACTTCACCGCCTCCAGGACTGCCTGCCAAGTGGCAAATTTCCCCCTAAAAAACACATCACATGTATTCCGCCAAACATGTTTTTTCACAATAGAGCAAACAAAAATAATGCGATGCAAAACAGCAGCCGAACAAACTGGAGGGTCTACCCCATATAAAATAAAGCCCTGTCCTACCGACCATGAACGGTCTCCCGTAACACGGTCGGTCCAGGTGTGGAACCACTCCCATAAGTTAACTACAAAGCAACAATGCCCAAAAAACATGAGCGGTACTTCTCTAAGCTGTCACAGCCGGTCCTTGGGCACAGTCCATCACCCAATCGCCAATGATATCTTTTTAGGTTGGTCACCAAGGCACCGTGTGCAATTCTCCATGCAAGATCACGGAGCCTGCCACCATTCAGCCTTGAATGCACCGAACGCCATACTTCGACAGAATGACGGTGTATACGTGGGTGAGGCCTAACGGAGAAGATGCCTCCAGGATAGTGTATGCGCCCGTAAGTTTTCAATTTTCGGGTTGCGAGACGCTCAGCTGTCCGCTCTCTGACCATGACACTGTGGTAGCACGTTTCGTTTTGCCTTCCATTTTCCCGATCGGGCGGGGCCTATGGAAGCTTAACTGTCGGATTCTTGGCGAGGCAGAATTCCGCAAATGTTTCGAGACCAGGTACAAAGGATGGCAAACATTGAAGCCGGCCTTTGCCTCTACATCCCAGTGGTGGGGTGATGTCAAGTTGCGCATCAAACGCTACGCAATTCAGTATTGCGTGACCCGCGCACGGTGTCGAAGACAAAAATTTTCGAAGCTGTGCGTGGAGGTCAGGTTTCGCGACCCTTCGGCTGTCATCGCTTTGCAGACATATCTAGATGAAAAGTACCACGGTGCCCGCGTCAGGGCCCGTGTCGAAGCGGTGGAAGCAGAGGAGCGCCCATCACTGAGGTTTTATCAGTCCGTAGGCTCATCGGCGGGTGACCGACGCGTCCCATCTGTGCGCGCTACTGATGGGACCGTGGTTAGTGACCCTCACGGCATTGTCCGCGTATATAAAGATTATTCGAGTTTGTTTTACGCGTGGCAATGTCGACTTGTCGGCACAGGCCGATTTGTTGACGGGAATGTTAAAAACCGTTCCCCACGATGTCAATGATATTTACTGTTTTTTCTTTTTATTGTTTTATGGCATTGTATTTTCTAGTTTGTTTGTAAAGCGCACAGATGCATCGCGCGTAGTGCGCTATATAAGATTTTATTGGCATTACATTTTGGGGGGCGGAATAACCACTGTTGAGCTTTGGAAGGCGCTTTCGAAGATCAAGAATGGCAAGTCCCCGGGTTCGGACGGGCTTCCGAGGGAGTTCTACCGGGCCTTCTGGGCAATAATAGGACCCGACATCAGAGCCGTCTTCGAAGACGCCTTCCATAACGGACTGTTAAACCAAAGTCAACGTCTTGGCATGATTACTTTGCTGCCCAAGTCTGGGGACCCCTTGGACCCTCATAACAAGCGTCCGATCACTTTGTTAAATGTAGACTACAAGTTGTTGGCTAAGGCTTTGCGCAACCGCCTTACACTGGCTATGCCGCATCTTGTGGGTGATCTCCAGACTTGTGCAGAGAAGGGTCATTGCATCCAGCAAAACTTGTGCTTGATGCGCGACTTTGTTATTGAACGAGATCTGCCATGTGCATTGGTGTCTCTGGACCAGCAGAAGGCCTTTGACATGGTGGATCGGGGGTTTTTCATGAATGTATTGGAGACGTTTGAGTTGCACCCGGTTTTTCGTAAATGGATTTCTGTTTTGTATCAGGACAGTTTCAGTTCTGTTATCGTAAATGGGTTTTGTTCGGAGGTTTTTAAGGTGGAGAGGGGGGATGCGCCAGGGGTGCCCTCTGTCTCCATTACTTTGTTTTATTTAGGGAGTCCTTGTCTCGTCTTTTGGAAAGGGACTCAAGACTTGTTCCGTTCGTTGTGCCAGGGGGTGCCAAAGTGAAGTGCGTTCAATATGCAGATGACGTCACGTGTGTTATTTGGAGTCTGGACTCCTTTCGTGCCCTCTCGCAGGATTTATCTATATTTGACAGAGCTACCGGGGCGAAGTTGAATCCGGAAAAGACAAAGGGTCTTCGCCTTGGTAGCTGGAGATACAGAGACTTACCATTCGGTGCGTCGTGGTCGGATCAGAATATCAAAATTAATGGTATATGGTTCGGCTACGATGCACCTTGTGATGTCACCTGGAACGAGAGGGCGGAGGTATTTCAGAGCAGACTCGAAACCTTTGGCACCCGCTGGCTTTCGATCTTGGGGAAAGTCACTGTTATTAATCGTTTCGTTTCGCCCATCTTGTGGTACCCTGGCGCGGTGTACCCTATTCCGCGTCGCGTCCTGGTACGGTTGGAGAGGGCGATTTTTTCATTCATATGGTCTGGGGGTACAGAGCTTGTCAAGAGGGCGGTATTGTACCAAAAACTGGAGAAGGGGGGACTAGGGGTGGTTCATCTGGGAAGTAAATTGACCTTTTTGTTATTTAAGCAGTTGTTTGTAGCGGTAACTGACCCAGGGTTGCCTTGTTCATATTTTGTACGTTTTTGGGGCGGTTTGCACCTGCGTCGATGGGTCCCGGCGCTGTTTAGCAACAGAGAACCGCATAGTAGTACTCCAAACAGGGTGGTGCGTGTCATCTGCTCCGCTCTGATTGAGTTGCCCCCTGTTGACCTGTCACAGCCGGCCCTCGTTCACAGTTCGTTGAGGGATAAGGCCTTGAATGCAACTTTTGTCCAGGGACGTCATTCTGCCGAAGTATGGCGTTCGGTGCATTCAAAGCTGAATGGTTACAGGCTCCGTGATCTTGCATGGAGAGTTGCACACGGTGCCTTGGTGACCAACCTAAAAAGATATCATTGGCGATTGGGTGATGGACTGTGCCCTAGGACCGGCTGTGACAGCTTAGAGAGTACTGCTCATGTTTTTTGGCATTGTTACTTTGTAGTAAACTTATGGGAGTGGTTCCAGACCTGGACCGACCGTGTTACGGGAGACCGTTCATGGTCGGTAGGGCAGGGCTTTATTTTATATGGGGTAGACCCTCCAGTTTGTTCGGTAGCTGTGTTGCACCGCATCATTTTTGTTTGCTCTATTGTAAAAAAAACATGTTTGGCGGAATAGGTGTAATTTGGTTTTTAGGGAGAAATCTGCCAGTTGGCAGGCAGTCCTGGAGGCGGTGAAGTCCGACATTCGCCTTCAGATTGAAGGCGATTTTCGCCGTTTATCTGGGGCTGCCTTTTTTGGACGCTGGTGTGCTGGGGAGGGGTTTTTCGTTTCGCTGCGTGCGGGTCGTCCTTCTGTACGTTTTTGAATGTTTCAGGGGGGGGGGTTGGGCGTTTTGTCTCTGCAGGTCGGCGGGCATATGTTTTTTTTGGCTCGCTAGACCTTAGTTTCGTTTGTCAGAATGGGATGGTTCGGTAGTGCCGTTTGGCCGTGACGTTTTGTATCCCGCATGGCGGGTCACGTAAAAAGCACCCATCAATCTCTCACCAACGCAGCGTTTAACGTGACGCGAAAAGGGCACGGACCCAAAGGCCAACAGAAGCAAAACAAATAAAACACTACAAACAGGCCCCAAAAAGCCAACCCCAAACCACAAAGAGAAAAATTAAACCACTTTGTCCACTTTGTCATTGTAATTGTTCAATTTCAAAGGTAAATTGTCCAAATGTATTAATATATCACATATAACATTGTAATAATTTTATGCTTGTTTGGATGGCTATGATAACACCAGATATGGCAAATATATGTACTTGCTGATTAATATGACACAATTATGTACAAGAATATTCAGATTGGCAACTTTGACATCTTTTATATTTAAATTGTTGTTTTTAATCAAGTTACTATAAAGCAAACACCATTGTTTCGAGGAAATTAATATCTAATTGCAATCTCTGATTGTGCCTATGCAGGATGATGAAGACGATGATGACTGCACAGTGTTGCCAGAAATATTCAATGGGCCCTCATCATCAAGTGTACATGCCTCTTCTTCAAGGATGTCATTATCAGAAGCCACACCACCAAGTACATCTCAGGCATCATCGATAGCTTGCCCTCTGTGCACCTTTATTAATCGCCCGAGCACTGATAACTGTGAGATGTGTGAAGGTTAGTCCCTGTGCTGTGTCACCACTTAGAGTTATGAGCATTGAGTGTAACTTTTTACTAGCAAGATAACAATTTTATACAGGGAAGAAACAATTTAGAAATGTTGAGTACTGGGCTCGTAAACATTCTATATCAACAAGTCAATGTCAACTACAGCTAAAACACATACATACACCCTCACGCACACACGCCAAAGCAACCACTAGGTCTCTTCTGAACTATAGTTCAGGCGAGACAAAAAGGTCCAGTCTGTTGAGGGGGAAATTTGACTATTTGCTATGATTTGTAATCAAATGACCTTTACTCTATTCTTCCTGTAATTTATCTCACTATCACGACATCCTATTATGGGAAGTCGACTTGGTGAGATAAATTATGTATACCTTCACAACATGATATTAAAGGAAGTCGTCTTGGTGAGATAAATTATCTCACCATTATGACAACCCATAAAAGGAAGTTGTCATAGCAAGATAAATGGAATCACCATGGCAAGATAAAATACCAATATTTCACCATCACAACCACCTAATAAAAGAATTTCATCTTGGTATGATAAATAATCTCACCATCACAACATACTATTAAAGAAAGTCGTTTTGGCAAGATAAATGACACCATGACAACATTATATCCTAAGGAAGACGACTTGCCGGGATAAATAATCTTACCATCATTACATACTATTAAAGGAAGTGTCATGACGAGATAAATTAACTCACCTTGTCAACATCTATTGAGACTTGAGAGAAGTCGTATTGGCTAGATAAATTATCTAACCATCAGGACATCCTATTAGAAGTTGTCTTGGCGAGGAAAATTATCTCACCATTTTGATATCCTATTGAAGGTAGTTGTCTTGGCGAGATAAATTTTCAGCTTCGTTACAGAGCTCATTACGGTGACTAGGTAACACGGCAGCCTGGCTTATAAGTGAGCTTACAACTCATCAAGTCGCCTTCCTTCGTAAAGGATGTTGTCATGGTGTGATAAAATTGTCTGGCCATGATGACTTCCTGTAATCGGATGTCCTGATGGTGAAATAAATAATATCACTGACGACTTTCTTCAGCAGGGACGGCACTATGGTGAGATAATTTATCTTGCCATGGTGAGACCTTGCAAAAAGGTTTTTTATTCATTTCATAATTGAATTTTCCTTTCATTAAAAATTGCCAGTTTCACTGTCGAGACTGGCCAAATATCAAGACCACAACAGTCTGAGACCAAGACCACTGGGAGTGTAGACCAAGATCGAGACAAGCAAAAATGGGTCTCGAAACTGACACCGGTCTTGTGACCTGCAACACTGATGTCATGCACATTAATGATGGATGCAATGGACTCCTTCTTAGTACTTACACACATGAAGAGCTAGATGCCGAGTATCTTTCAATGTATCTACCTAGCATATTTGATATATAATTGGCACATATATCATTAAATCTATCTATTAAATCCCATTTCAGCTGATTTAAGGCCTCCAACACCTTCAACTGCAAGCAATGAAAACCACTCATGCAAACAAGGACAAAAGAATCCCGGAGAATTTATTAACCGGTTTACATCATTAATTGACTTTGAAAACAAACCACCCATCAACTTAAAAGTGGACAAGGAAACAATCTTTGCAGACAATGTGGCCTTTTTCAAAAACAGCAAGTTTGATGCAAAGAATGGGCCTGTGCGCATTCATTTTGAGGGTGAAGAGGGCATCGATGCTGGAGGGCTACTGAGAGAGAACTTCAGGCTGTTCTTTCAAGAGATAAGGTCACCATCCCACAACTTATTTCTGGAAACACCATCAGGGAAGTTGCTGCCTTCAAATAACCAGTTCCATGTTTTTGCCGGTTTGTACACTGTTGTTGGAAAGGCGATTGGAACTGCACTGCTTAACAATGTTCCAGTCGAACTACCATTACACAAGGCAGCTATTGCACTGATACTAAAGCATCCACAGGAAAATGCATACCAGGAGGTGGACAAAAGTGATGTTCTAGACATTGGTCTACAAGATTTCATCACAAAGGTATTTTAATTTTATTTATTAATTCACCTTTG
Organism: Apostichopus japonicus; assembly: GCF_037975245.1. NCBI lineage: Eukaryota > Metazoa > Echinodermata > Holothuroidea > Aspidochirotida > Stichopodidae > Apostichopus > Apostichopus japonicus. The sequence goes on from NC_092577.1 coordinate 21,616,697, forward strand.
GATCTTTTCTTTTTGTGCATTGAATGGTGTAATGAAAAAACATAATAAAACTTGAGGACCATAGTAAACACACTGACAGGAACCTGCTTTCAAGTTGATTATCTGTCAGGGTTTCAGTAGTAACATTGCTACAATTGCAGGTTGTCAGTTTGTAATCACTACTTTTAGGAAGAGATTGAATTTCAATAACTCATTATGGACCATGAATAGAGATTAACATAAGTATAAAATATCAGTATTTTGGCTGATTTCCATGAAAACATAGCCTTTTTGGTTTCGGGGTTCATTGTGGACAAAAATGTGTTTCTTGCAATGGTTGTGGCTAACATGTCGCCACGTTAATTTTGAACAATTCTTACTTATGCGTATAAAAATGTAGTGTGTCATTATATGAAGTGACTATACAGGTACTTTTGCAATCTGTTAATGCATTAATAAGTTGTTAGTTTTACTATTCAGTAACTTTTTTTTCCCCTCCAAAGCTGTTAAACGAGACAGATGAAAAGAAGTTTAATGACCTTATCATCAGTGAAGAAAGGGCAACACATTGGCTTGACGCCTGTGGATGGCCAGCAACAAGCAATGACAGTAAGTAATCGATCTATATACATATAACAATGCCTTTTCTTGAAAGGATGATTCATGACTGGATTACTTTAATATCATACATGGACACCATGATCTTTAAAGAGACGGAAGACTTGCCCCCAATACGAATGTCTTATGCGTTATCTGGAGCAAGGAATTCATGGTACGGGATGCGCAGGCCATTTAGTCATCATCAGAGGTCATTATTAATAGGTTTCATTTTCCTGTTGAGAATTTGATGTTCATGATTTAATATTTGAGCAAACCTTACTAATTTCAAGTAAAGGTTGTTTGTGCAGGGTTACTATCTTGGCAGAAAAAAATAATTTTTCCTGTTTTAGAAAATCGATTGAAGGGCCCAGTCTTGGGGAGGGGGAATTTGACCATTTGCTAGATCTGAAATCAAATGACCTTTCAGTCAAAAATTGAATTTTGCTATGTTGTAGAGCATAATTTTCGGCACCATTCGCAGTGTTCCGAACTTCGCAATACTGTATGTACAGTGCAGTACTGTAGGCTACTACCAGTAACGTTATGTTAGGTTGCCTTGTGTACACAAAATACATAGTTAGGGAATGACGTCATAGACTTTACGATCAAAACCAAAATCATATATTTTGTTCTAATCGCTAATAATTTGTTCCTGATTTCTAAGAAAAGAAAAAGTGGATAGGTTTCAATTAGGGTACACGTCCCCTTTAATAAAGCAGTGTACACTATGGTAATGTGTATCTACTGTAACTTTACTGCAAATGTATGCTGTTGAACTACATTGGATAATTTTGCTATAATCATAATAATCAAAACAATTTTCACATTGATACGTGCTATATCATGAAAGAAAACAGGAAATTTATGTTTCTTTTCAGACTATTGTCAACATAAGATTCACTATAAAAAGAAAATGTTGATTAGTTACTTTAATTCTCTTCTTCTGTTCTTGGCAGATGACACATAAGCATGACATTGCAATGTGCTTAATATCGCACTATGTCATTGGCATTAGGAGAGATGCCATTGATGCAATGCAGACCGGCCTATCTCATTGCATTCCAAACGTCCATCAAGTGGACCTTGAGGGGTTTTCGAGTATGTTGTCGTGCCATCCATAACTGCGGATGAAATAAAAGACTCGGTACAGGAAACCCTCGTGAACTTCGTGGTGCCTCACAGTCTCTACCACATCAGAGAACTGTGACATTCATCACAAGGTTTTTCGATGATATGGGTAAGTGTGCTTGTGTACAGGTACATCAATTAAGCGATTACTGTGCACATTTCCGTCAGTTTCTAATACTGGACCTATTCATTTTTATCTCAGTACATTACATGTATAGAGATATTGTAACAGTAAGTGGGACTTTCTCTTCTCTTAAAAATTTTTCAGCGTCTTCAAACAAAGTTCTTTTTCTCTGGAATTTCCAGAGCAAGGATATATCATATTCCAGAATATATTTTATTCCAGAATTGTATCTCATTCTGTGACTTTTTCACCGATTTATGTCCAAATCGGGCCAATTTGGACTGAAAACACACTTTGGCAGACCTGTTTTGCACACGCTCCAAAACTTATGTTTTATGAAAGAGAATAGAATAGAACTGTCTTTCAACAGTGGTATCGTCTAAGAAACTTTCATTTGTTGTTTACAGGTAGGTATTAATAAGAATTTTACTACCTGTATATGACATTTAATGGCTTTTATTTGCTTTATTTGATGTTTAAATGATTTTTCTTGTTAAAACAACACAGAGCTGCCGCCCCTACTTTTAGTAAAAAAGTCCGTTTTTGATGATTAAGCCCCGCCCCCAAGTCTGTTTTGTAGCAGATTGGCTATGACTCATAACAGCTACATGTTAGATATACGAAAATGGCTACCCTCGCGAACAATTTCTTTTCTGTAGTTAGGTACGCGAGGTGTTAGTGTATTGCATGCTAATTACATTCTGTACTGCTGAATTCTACGTAGTGCATTTCATGTATATTAGGCCTAGGCCTTCGTTTTTGTAACATCCATTTAAGGATAGTACTGGTGTTCAGGTAGCTTTTCAGAGCAAGGGCCATGATAAGTTTGTTTGATTGCTCTTCATGTATTTTGTATAATTACGTATACACATTCTTGTATTTCTGAAGGCTACTTACTGTAGGCCTAGTGCATTTAATATATAGGCCTAGGCCTATTAGGCTTTCAGTGATAGCCACATTAGCATTGTACTGAGAGGAACTGAGGTGGCTATTAGGGGATAAAAACTTGTAATCTTCTTTTACATTATTTTTTCCAAGTCATAAATCCATGAAATCTTCATGTCCGAAAAATTGAGATGGAAAAACGTGGGTTGTTTTGATATCTAGAAGTGGACACAGTTTTGATGGTAGTCACCACTACAGTCTACAGTAACATACAGTAGGTCAATAGGCCTAGCTCTCAAGGCAGGCATTAAGAATATGGTCGAGTTGTTCGCCTCTTCTAATTTGGCCGTTGTCATTGACGTCAAACTATATGACCAAAAAGTCCAACAGAGACTGACCTAAGATGAAGGATACCAAATAAAAAACAACTTCTTAAATATTCTATGACATTACTAAACCTTGCAACGTCGTTCTTTCGACTAACAGGCAATGAGCGCTAAAGGCAAGACTAGCAGGATAAAGTGTAACCTGCAGAGACTATTCGTGGCAAAGTAGCAAAAATGCAAGTTATATATTTGTTGTACCATGATTGATATTGATAATTGTAGAGACAGAGCAAAGATTTGAAATTAGGAATCAAACTTAAAACTTCCAGTATTGAGATACTGCATCATTGATGCTCTTGTTGATTCCTTGCTAGAGGAATCTATGCAGTCATGCTTGTGTGTGTATCTTTCTGTGACGCTGCTTGTAAACACGATGTGTGTGTGTGTCTTTCTGCGACGCTGCTTGTAAATACGATGTGTGTGTGTGTCTTTCTGCGACGCTGCTTGTAAACACGATAAGTGAATATTGCAACATTGGATCCTTCTGATACTTGGTAGGTGGATTACCCATAGTGAGTACATGATCCTTATTTGTTTTTGGTGCTCATAGATATTCATGATGGGCAGGGCTTAAAGTGAATTTCTTGGAAAAGTCCAATTTTGCTCAAAACTTGTTTTGGTTGCATTGGTAGTAGGTAGGGTACATGTGTGAGTGGTACATCATTGCATCTCAATGATCTCATTATTATTCATAAGGTGGCAGGGCTAAACGTAATTTCGTCCAAAATTATTCGTAAACAAATTAACGCAGCAGTGTCAAGGTGGATTGATGTCATACTTAGTATATAGTTTACCAATGGTGAGTAGATGCTCACAATTGATTTGTGCCAATCATTACTATTCATTAGTGGGCGGGGCTTAGAACCAATTACTTAAAATGTCAATATCTTGGCAACTGTATTTCTGATTTGTTTGATATTTGTTTTGTTGGCATTGGTATGGGGTGGGGTACATGTGTTGGTGGTACATTATTGCATCTCATTCATATTCATAAGGGGCGGGGCTAAACATAATTTCATTCGAAATTGTTGGTAAACACATCATCTCAGCAGTGTCAAGGTGGATTGATATCATACATAGTACATAGGTTACCCATCATGATTAGATGTTTCCTAATGATTTTGTTGCCAATATCAATAATATTCATGAGTGGGCAGGGCTTAGAACCAATTTAGTCCGGGAGCCCAGAAGGTTTATTCAGCTGAAGAGGTACAAAAGGTTTGGTGGCCTGATTGTGTTGGTAGGTGACCAAGCATCAATAAAATGTGTTGCTGCCGGGGCACACCCTGCATGGTAGGTGAGGGAGTCACAAAATAGGGGGGCAAAATATGCTTTTATTTAGCTGAAGAGGTACAAGCACAAACGTTGCTGGATCTTATTCCCAGGAGGGTACCTTGCATCATGGTGGCAATGAAAGCAATATCTGACTGCATGGGGCCCCAGACAGTAGCCCAAAAGAGGCCCGCCCATATGGTATTATTCAGCTGAAAAGGTACAAGGGTGAATTCTTTTGCATTTGAACTATTACACATTGTGGTGTACTAAAACACTAATGACAGTTACTTTGTCCTGCATAGGGGCCCAAACAGTAGCCCTAAGAATGGGCCATGCGGTACAACCAGCTATTGGCTAATTTATCTAGCTGAAAAGGTACATGAACAAAACTTGTTGGGTACTGCTCCCAGCAAGACTAATTTCATTGCTGTAGCAACAACAGCAATATCTGACTGCATGGGGCCCCAGACAGTAGCCCAAATGGGGCCCGCCCATGTGGTATTATTCAGCTGAAAGGGTACAAGGGTAGATCCTTTTGCATTTGAACTATTAAACATTGAGGTATACTAAAACACTAATGACAGTAACTTTGTCCTGCATAGGGGCCCAAACAGTAGCCCTAAGAATGGGCCATGCGGTACAACCAGCTGTTGGCTAATTTATCTAGCTGAAAAGGTACATGAACAAAACTTGTTGGATACTGCTCCCAGCGAGACTAATTACATTGCTGTAGCAACAACAGCAATATCTGACTGCATGGGGCCCCAGACAGTGGCCCAAATGGGGCCCGCCCATGTGGTATTATTCAGCTGAAAGGGTACAAGGGTAGATCCTTTTGCATTTGAACTATTAAACATTTGAGGTATACTAAAACACTAATGACAGTAACTTTGTCCTGCATAGGGGCCCAAACAGTAGCCCTAAGAATGGGCCATGCGGTACAACCAGCTGTTGGCTAATTTATCTAGCTGAAAAGGTACATGAACAAAACTTGTTGGATACTGCTCCCAGCGAGACTAATTACATTGCTGTAGCAACAACAGCAATATCTGACTGCACGGGGCCCCAGACAGTGGCCCAAAAGAGGCCCGCCCATGTGGTATTATTCAGCTGAAAAGGTACAAGGGTAGATCCTTTTGCATTTGAACTATTACACATCGGGGTATACTATAATGCTAATGACAGTAACTTTGTCCTTCATAGTGGCCCAAACAGGCCCATATGGTGTTATTCAGTCAAAGTAGTACAAGGGTGAATCTTTCAGCATTGATGCTGATACATTTAGGTTTACCTAAGTAGATCTACCAATGACACCAACTTCGTTCTGCACTGGGGCCCAGACAATGTAGCCCAACATAGCCCCTCCTTTCATGTTTATTGTCTCTTGCCACGATTGGACGAGCAGTGAGAGAAAACAGAAATGATATAATTGCAAGAGATTTATGATTTATTGGACCTGGTTAACAACGTTATTTGTCTTCTTCGTTAGAAATCCAGTGTAACGTACCTTATAATTGGATTGCGAGGCAATTCAAAACTGTGAATACCACCATACCTGAACGCTATGATAGGTGCACTTTTTTTAAATGTAATTTAAAATACTTTGTGTAGCCAGAATTGTATCTTTCAGAATGACCTAAAACATTGTACTGGCCCTAATTAACTCAAAGTTGGTCTCCATCGTTGTAGCATTGAACTGATATACTTTCATTCAAATTGCTCAATCATTGATCGTAATGATTTATCAGTGATAATCATATGAAGGCATGTTAACATCATCACTTGCTGAAATAACATATTTACAGTTTTGGTTAAAATGATAACATATAGTAACATCCATAATACATGTACACTAGGGTAATGTACCGTAAACAGTCAATTGGACACCATTTTGTATATCTTAGGCAACATTGATAACATAAAGTTTAGCACACAGAATTATAACGAAAGAGTGTTACTAGATTCCCATAGCTAGGTACAAAAGTTAGGAATGTACAGACAAGTAACAAGTACTGTAAGTCAGTGGAATTTTCTGAAATGTAAGCTGCTGACATTATTATTGTCCATTGTCACAGCAGTACATGGAAAATACAGCACTTGATTTAGCGAGTAATACACTAATGTTACATGTTAGGGTCAACCAAGAAAAGGCCAAATATCAAAACTACATCAATATTCAACAGCCTCATAGGTTCTGGGTAACAGGATTTGTACATGTCAAGCAGATGAAATGTTGCTCCAGGGTGTGGTGGAAGTTTTGTTTTAACCACTGCAAACAGATGGGTTTTATTACATAATAACTATGAAATCCATAAGTTCCTGTCAATAGAGAATATTACCTTTCTGCCCGTTCTATTGTGTTGATGTATGTCACAATATAATGATTATTTACGACATAGAAATGGCACAAGTGATTGTTTGCGTTCTCATCAAGGGTCATACCTAATCCTCATCCTCACATTCACTCTCACTGTCATCACTCCATGGCTGATCATCCAACTCACTGTCATCATCAACATCTGCTACGTCCATATCGTATTTTCTCATATTTTCTGCATAGTTATCTCTTGGATCAACGACAGCATCCAAAGCCAGAGTCATTTCTTCACGCTCATGTACTGGCTCCGAGTCTTCACTGGACAATGTATCGGGTAGAGCTTCTCCTTCATACCAATGGGGCACATACAGTCCATCATCATTGGCGATCCATCCATAATTCAGTGGGTGCAGGTCTTTGGTTGGTTGTTTGGTATGTGCATGGCTCCACATCGTAGCAACGAAGTTTGCCCGTAATACGTGTTGATACAGTACCTTCTCACATGGTGGTAAAGATGAGCAATTGATCTTCTTTACGTGTACCGCTTGCTGTTTTCTTTTAGTCATCCTGGTGAAATTCTGGTGCCTGGCTTCATTGATGTCGTCCAATGCCTTGAATCCATAGATCAGGTTTATCGACAGCATTGGTGCATAAGGACTACAGTGCCTCAACGTAATCAGGGTCTTTCTCTAGATAACTGAAGGGTACAGACTTGCCTTTCTGGTAGAACGCAGAGTTGTAGTCACAACCAGTCAGAGCATGAAAACTAATGAGAGCTTTACTCAAACCTGTTTGCTTTCTTTCAAGCTCACGTGAAATGTTGGTTACGTTTATGAATCGTCTCTTGTTTCCTGAACCGAAGTCCAGAGTGATCATCGGTGAGGCTGGCATTTTGGGGACAAGACCATGATTTGATGATTTAATTGTTATCCGCCGTCTTGCCCCATGCAGGCAGATATGCTGTCAATACTGCAGCAATAGATTTAGTCCTGTTCGAAGCGGTATCCAACACGTTTTGTTTATGTACCTATTCAGGTAGGGATATTAGTTAAAAGCTGGTTGGGCTGCAGGGCCTATCTTTAGGGTTACTGTGAGGGCATATATGCAGGACAAAGTAACTGTCATTAGTATTTTAGTATACCCCAATGTGCAAAAGTTTAAATGCAAAAGGATCTACCCTTGTACCTGTCCAGCTGAATAATACCATATGGGCGGGCCTCTTTTGGGCCACTGTTTGGGGCCCCATGCATATATATTGCTGCATATATATTGCTGTTGTTGCTACAGCAATGTAATTAGTCTTGCTGGGAGCAGTATCCAACACGTTTTGTTCATGTACCTTTTCAGCTAGATAAATTAGCCAACAGCTGGATGTACCGCATGGCCCATTCTTAGGGCTACTGTTTGGGCCCCTATGCATGACAAAGTTACTGTCATTAGTGTTTTAGTACACCACAATGTGTAATAGTTCAAATGCAGAAGAATTCACCCTTGTACCTTTTCAGCTGAATAATACCATATGGGCGGGCCTCTTTTGGGCCACTGTCTGGGGCCCCATGCAGTCAGATATAGCTGTTGTTGCTACAGCAATGAAATTAGTCTTGCTGGGAGCAGTATCCAACAAGTTTTGTTTGTGTACCTTTTCAGCTAGATAAATTAGCCAACAGCTGGATGTACCGCGTGGCCCATTCTTAGGGCTACTGTTTGGGCCCCTATGCAGGACAAATTTACTGTCATTAGTATTTTAGTACACCACAATATGTAATAGTTCAAATGCAAAAGAATTCACCCTTGTACCTTTTCAGCTGAATAATACCACATGGGCGGGCCCCATTTGGGCTACTGTCTGGGGCCCCATGCAGTCAGATATTGCTGTTGTTGCTACAGCAATGAAATTAGTCTTGCTGGGAGCAGTATCCAACAAGTTTTGTTTGTGTACCTTTTCAGCTAGATAAATTAGCCAACAGCTGGTTGTACCGCATGGCCCGTTCTTAGGGCTACTGTTTGGGCCCCTATGCAGGACAAAGTAACTGTCATTAGTGTTTTAGTACACCACAATGTGTAATAGTTCAAATGCAAAAGAATTCACCCTTGTACCTTTTCAGCTGAATAATACCACATGGGCGGGCCTCTTTTGGGCTACTGTCTGGGGCCCCATGCAGTCAGATATTGCTGTCATTGCCACCATGATTCAAGGTACCCTCCTGGGAATAAGATCCAGCAACGTTTGTGCTTGTACCTCTTCAGCTAAATAAAAGCATATTTTGCCCCCCTATTTTGTGACCCCCTCTCCTACCATGCAGGGTGTGCCCCGGCAGCAACACATTTTATTGATGCTTGGTCACCTACCAACACAATCAGGCCACCAAACCTTTTGTACCTCTTCAGCTGAATAAACCTTCTGGGCTCCCGGACTAATTCCCTAAAATGTCAATATCTCGGCAACTGTATGTCCGATTATGATAAATGATAGGTCAAGAGGTTAAACACAGAAAACCTTAGATAATGATCATGGTATCTATGTTTCACTTCTATGGCAAGGAATCACAAAGCAATTGGCTTCCTTGCAAGTTAGTTAGTATGTTAGCAGGTAGAGTTCAAAGGTCAACCTATGAAAATCCTGACACTTTTGTATGACCTCTGACCACCACTGAGAAATTACAGGAATCTATGCGATCACACGGGCGAGCCTGTGTGAGTGTGTGTGTTTATGTCTGTAATGCTTGCTCGCAATCGCAATATCTGAAGAATGATAACCTGTACACATTTCATATTCGGTGTGTAGCTTCCCCACACTAAGTACATGAACCCTATTGTTTTTAGTGCAGTTCCAATGTCAGTAGAGGTCGAACACTGAAAACCTTTTATTCGTGCTACCATGACAAATTTAAGATATATATGCGTTCTTGTTACAGATGATGACGAGGCCAATGTTGTTGCAGTATTTGCCACAGGGAGTACCTCCCTCTCAGACATGACACTGAAGGTGTCTATTAACAACCTGCATCCAGAGGAGCTCTCACCCATAGCAAATACTTGCGATTGTTCCATTCTCTTTCCCTGAGGCCACACAAACTACACATCTTTCCGTTCCACTGTACTGGACAGGATGAGACAGACAGGCAACTATTTTGGGATTTTTTAGTAGGGGTCATTCTGCATCTGCATGTTGCTTTGTCTAGCTACCTCAGGCCTGGTTGGGAGTTTTTTTTGCAGATGGGCAATGATTGCCCGTCTTCGTCATCTTCTAAACATTTGACATATGCTATTCATTGCCCTTCTAAAAATCGACACGGGCAATTGTATAATTTGCATTTTTTCAGAGACTGCCAATTTCCCTTGTATGAAGCATGAAATGATTTATGCTTACTGTACCTTGACTGGTATGCATTTTCAAATCATTGAGATGTACTGCTGTTACATTTTTTAAACAAGTTAAGATAACAACAAAAGACTCTTCCACACTCATTCATTACACGTCATTTTTTTGGCCCTACTGATTGTGTTAGATGTGAAAGGTCATTTGAAGTCAAAACCTGAAAACATGTAACTACTGTAGCTCAGCAAAGCCAGCTTGGATTGATCTCATACTTAGTATGAGGCTTGGCCTTAGTGAGTAGATAAACCCTACTGATTTTGTTACAGGTCAGAAGTCATTGGAGGTCAACAAGGGTCAAACATTGAAAAACTTGTAACTGTCATAACTCAGCATTGCCAACTTGGATTAATCTCATACTTAGTATGTGGGTTGGCCCCAGTGAGTATATGAATGTTATGTTTAGAGGTCAAAGGTCATTTGAATTAAACACGGGTCAAACACTAGAACCTTGTAACCATCACAACTCAACAGTACCAATTTGGACATGTAAAATTGATTTCATTGATATTCTTATATGAGTTGGCAGAGCTTGAGCAATATTTTGACAATTTAGCCTGTAAACACGATACCTCATGAAGTTCAACTGTGATGAAGCTAATACTTGGTATATAGGTTAATTATACCGTCTCCATTGTTTTTGGTATTGGTGGCATGAATATTATTAAGTAGGCAGGAATCAAGTGAATTTCCTCTCCATTACAGTAAGTCCAATTTGGTTCAAACTTAAGTGTTGTTATAAGAATTAAGACTGGGACACTTACCCGTTGACCACGTCATGTAAAAAAAATATACATGCATTTAGAAATATAAGCTGTTAAGTGAGTTGATGTTTTCAGGATATCATTTTTGACCAAAAAAACTTGCCATAGTATTCTAGTATAACATTTAATCACTGTATTGAAACTGTATTAAGCCAGGCTTAGGCTACAAAAGTGTTCATTTACATTTTTGTCACTTTTAGATCGCTAGTTCTTGTTGCCTGTTTTTACTTCTTTACTACTTGCTATAATTTACCTTAGTGATATGTCATTTGTTAATATTACTCTTCCAGTTAATTAAGAAGCAAATAATAAAGAAGCAAACTTCAACACTTGGAATATTCTGGTTTAACATTTATTTCATTATACAAGGCGGTTCTCGAAGCTCTAGTCTCGCCTAGTTACGGGACAGTGGACTTTCGATTTGATCGCCAACATGTTATGAACTGGTCATGTAAAGTTGTTTGTTAAACTTAAAAATTTCAACAGTGAAAAATTAGAAGATATGAAGATTAGATACAGGTCACCGGAATTCAAACTTAGGTCAAAAGTCACCCAGATGCAGTTTGACTATTGTATTACAATAGCATAACTCCCAACATTGACAGACACAGATATGACAAAAATACCAGTTTTTGACCCCTAATTGACATTGGACCACATGATGGTTATGTTTGAAAATGATCCCTCACCACATTCACAACTAGTCCTAAAGTATCAACCATGTCGGACCCTGTCAGTGGGAGTTTTGTGACAAGTTATTGCCAAATTACTAGTTTTTGACCCGATTACGCTTCGTTAACCTTGGATAACATGACCGTTATGTTCGGAAACTATCCCTTACCCAATGCACAACTAGTCCCAAAATATCAAACATGTCGGACTCTATCAGTAGGAGTTTCACAAGTTATTGCTAAAAAAACACACATTTTGAGCCATAATTGACCTTTGGTGACCTTGGAACACATAATGGTTATTTTGGAATATCTGGCCCTACTTTATTCACGACTTGTCCCAAAAACTCAACCATGCCAGACCCTGTCAATGGGAGTTATTGCATTTTTTAATATTTTGGTTTTTGGACCCTAACTGACCCATGTTTGGACTCAATCCAACTTTCCCTTATTGAGATAAGAGCATACCCAAGCAAGTGTCACAGATGCACACACAGACACACACACGCCAAGTTGATGGCATAGGTTCCTTTTGCTAAAGCAAGGAACTCTAGAAGGCACATCAATCATATTCGATGGTGCATGACCGGACATAAAGGAATTCCATACTCATTCCCAAGTTTCAAAGACATGGTATTTAACTTTTTTCACAAGCTCAATAAGCCAATTTTGCTAAATACCCTAATTAAGAAACATATTTTTCTGTGAAAATCTGATTAATTGAAGGTCTCATGCCCTTCATACTCCCTATCAAATTTCATCATCATAGTACAGAAGATATGCTGTTCACAAGCTTAATGGGCTCAATATGCAAATTCTGCTAAATACCCTAATTAACTACCATATTTTGTGCTGAAAGTCCAATGATTTTGAGAACTTGTGCCATTCATACTCCCTACCAAATTCCATCGTCATAGTACCTATGGTTCAAAAGATATGCTGTTCACAAGCTTAGTAAGCTCAATATGCAAATTATGCTAATTACCCTAGTTAAGTACCATATTTTTCGCAGAAAATCTAATGAACTTGAGAACTCATCCTTTTTTCACTCCCTGCCAAATCCGTTACCTTCGCTCATGCGGTTCAGGAGATACGCTGTTCACAAGCTGCCGTGACACACACACACGCCAAAGCGACCACTAGGTCTCTTTTGAACTATGTTCAGGCGAGACAATAAATAGTTCCAAACTTGATAGAATACCCCGAAGTAGCCTCAGAGCCTTTGGTTTTCTGGTCTATATGCATGCCATCTTATGTTATTTCTTTAATATAATACAGAAAGTTCCATTCATCATTTTCTTTCAAGAACTAATGTATGGAGAAAAGAGCCATGAAGCAAACTTTAGTAAATAGAGAATACATCCTAAAAATTCAAAGAGTTTACAGAATATTAAGCCTTCTAATACTCATAGCTTTGCTTGAGACCTGCAGTGACAAAAAGAAAAGGAGAGGCTTTTATCATCATGAGTCCTCTATTGGCATTCGTACCAGCTGAATTATTATTGACCATCCCAATACAATCTTACAAGAATGCCAAAAAACCTGGTCTGACACCATAATAGGTTTTAACAAAATTGGAGTTAGGATTATTATGATATTGAATTTTGAAGAAAGCCACTTTAAGCCAGCCTACTCCATATTCATGCCATAATACCAAGTATGAACCTAATCACTAATTTATTATTGGTTAAATTAAGGTGACCATATTTTCCTGATTGTAATCAGGGACATTTATTATGTGACTGATATGGGGGAGGGGGTGTCCCCCTCCCCTTTGGAAAATTTTCAAGTGCCTAAGGTGCTTAGATGTAAAATGGTGATACTTAGAAGAACTTTTAAAATCAATTTTATTTTCAAAAATGTAGCTTTATCTTAGATGAAATTCACTTAATTAGCGTGGTTCTTTGAGAGCTTGTGAGTTGCTAATGCTCACACTATAAGTGTCGTTGTGTCACCTTAGTTGCCAATTATACGGTGGAAAGAGTGCTAGGCTACAGTGATTTAGCATATTTTAGCAGTCTTTCCATGCACTTTACACTGGCCCACCTGAAATACTGGTTGTAAATTTTGATTTCACAATTATTTTACTAATAATGTGGGATATTTTCAAAACTCTTGAACATTTTCACGAACCGGGGACATTTTCGGGGACACTTGTTCATCGGGGACAGCACACTGTGATCGGGGACTTTCCCCGAAAATCGGGGACGTCTGGTCACCTTCGGTTAAATCCTTTCTAGCTTCGCCCATTCATTAATATCATTTTATATAGCACAAACTGGGCTTGTTGACATTTGAAGAATTTTACATTAAGCCCTGCCTACTCATTAATATTGATGACATCAGCACCAAATTCAATAGGGACCATATACCGCGAGGAGCTTAATGAGATATTGTGACTATGGCCCTGTGTCACAGACATATCATTTCACAAATCATTTCACAATATGTCTGGACACATAAAATACTTCATGAGGTTAATAACATTGTGGAAAAATGTATCACATATGCACCAAAAGGACATGGATCATAGTTGAACTCTGCATATGTTGCAGTCTGTATGACCTAATTCTTGATCATTCATTCATAATGTTCATAGCCATAATTTAAACATGTAAAATAGCTGTATGCAACTTACCATAGATTTGCTTCCAAAATCTACAGTGATCCAAATTGTAATGTAATTATGTTATGATTATGGTATTTACAGTGCACAAGTCCAAATACAGAAAATATGAGTTTTGAAATAATTCCTTTTAGTGATGTACTAGAAATTCAAGAAGCATTACATTGCCATGTCATACCCATTGAACAAATACGGTACGATAGCTGCAACTTATCTTTACATCTTGTCCTGTATTCAGAATAGTCATACTTTGGAACGGTTTTTATTTCCAGCAAAACAAATAAATTGTTCATATCTGGAGGAAATGACTTGAGCAAACATGTGATGTATCAGATACGCCGAGTCTATGTTCCTTAATAATTTTAAATTACGTAACAGGCGATCTAAACCAAATTTGGATTCCAATAATTGATATTTCAGGATACAATAATACCCTTTTTAATGCATAAAAAGACTTCTTGTGTCTGTAAACATGACAACAGGTCGGTTTGCTCAATTATTTTGATCTGGGCATGTTTAAGTTGTTTTAACTGGTGAACTGGACTGACATGAAATCCATTAATTACCAATTCTGAGTGTCTACATCATTTTCTGCAACCAGTTCTCTTACAAGTAAGCGAGTTGTGGTATACAATTGATACCCATGGCTTCCATCGTCCTCAAGTGGATTGACTGTCTCCCTCAGTATTGCAAGTTGATCTCTTCTAAGTGAATACTGAATTTCGGGCACTTGTATTTCATGGTCTACCTCATACGCAGGTGGATCTCCTTCTGGGTCAATCCCATAAAATTCCCAATTGTCATTTCTCTCAAACACACTCTCAATCCCAGTGTAAGATGTATTGTCAAATTGAAAGACACCTTGATGGAACAACTGATTTGGGGTCTGGTTCTGGCATGAGCTCATCGGATGATTGTTATACTGAAGTATAAATTCTGCAATAGCCCTATTGATTCTAGGTAAAAAAACAAAATGCAGTCATAAACATCGACCTCATCCAGAGGATCAAGGATTTCTTCGTCCTGCATGGCTATGAAAATATTCTTAAAATACCTCACAACCTTCATATTAACATCTCTCCATAACCGCTCTATGCGTTGGTTGTGAACGCTTCTTCCAGTTATCATGCTTTTCCTCTGTTTAACCCGCGTCTATCAAGCATAAATCTTGCAACTTCATAGTTTTCTACACCCAAGTCAGACCTCCCGTGGGATGGAATGCCGTATTGTTCGACTGCTTCTCGAAAGACACCGAGGACAATCTGGGCACGGTTATTATCGTTGCACTTTAGATAAACTATTTGCCTGCTGAATCCATCGATGCCACCATGAATGACAAACCTCCAGGCAATAAGTTTATGGTTACCATCGATGTGCCTGTTGGAGGAAATATTCAAAATGTACATTTATTGATCAGTTTCAGTTTTCACAACACACCTCTTTGCTACAACTTTCAGTGTAGTGTATTTCCTTAAAAAGAATCATAGTTCAGAAGAGACCTAGTGGTGTTTCGGCGTGTGAGTGTGTGTCATGGCGGCTTGTGAACAGCATATCTTGAGACATAAGAGCTACGAAGATGAAACTTGATAAAAGGAAGGTGGTTAAGGCGTTCTCACACTGATTAGAATTTGGGCACAAAATATGCTAATTAGGTAGCTAATTTGCATAATTTATGCTTTAGCTTGTGAACAGCTTTTCTTTTGAAGTGAAAGACCTATCAACAGGGGTCATTTGAGGTCAAATTACTGAACATTGTTGAATCAACATGAAACTTGGTACATATAGTCAAAATTTCGTGCTGAAAATTTTGAAAGTCATTAGGCTGTCACCAGTGGCCATTTCAGGTTGAATTACTAGACATGGCTGAATTACTAGAACATGAAACTTGGTACATATAGTCAACCTTTAGTGCCAACAACTTTGAAGCTAATTTGGAGGTCACCGGGGTCATTTGAGGTCAAATTTCTAAACATTGCTGGATCTACATGAAACTTCATACATATAGTGCAAATTTGGTGCCCAAAAAATTCAAAGTCATTTAGAGCTCATGTTTTATTTTCGTACAATTTCTTTCCTAACATATATTCAATCTGACCAGAGAGAGAGACCTATGATGTTCAAACTTAATGAAGTATCGCGAACATTTATTTTCAACATTTTGAGGTAACCACAGGTCATTTGAGGTGAAACTGATAAAAATTGTTGGATTTACATGAAACTTGGTTCATAGAGTCAGCATTTACCGCTTGAATTTGAGTCATTTTGAGGTCACCAGTGGTCACTTGAGAACAAATCACAGAATATTGTTAAACATCGGAGTAATTGTTAATAGCAACTTGTATAAACGTGAATACAAATTTGCCGGCCCGCAGCTACCGAGACGTTTCCGATCGGGCTTGTTCAGTAAAATAACCTTGTGAACAGCATATCTTGAGGAACATACAAGGTCTGATGATGGAACTTGGTATAAGGGTGCGTGATAAGGAGCTCTCGAAGTGATTAGATTTTGGGCATGAAATATGCTAATTTGCATAACTTACGCTTTAGCTTGTTTATCACAAAATGTTAATTATGTTAACTGTACATGACCAGTGAATAAAGCAAAAACCCACTGTCGCGAGACTAGAGGTTCGAGAACCGCCTTGTATTCAACAAGAACGCAACCATATGTGGCCTTTGTGTCGGCCATTTAGTGTACAAGAATCCTGTAATGTTTGGTTAAGTTCCATGTTTGGTCAAACCATGATAAACTTGCAAACACGATAACTTAATAGAGCAAAGACTTCAAATAATGTCATAACTGCTGGAGAGGTGCCTCATCGTGAGTGCATATGGTTTTTGAGGTCAGTAGAGGTAAAAATTCCAAAGGCTGTTAACATTTGTTGACAATGCAACATTCTAAGAATGCCATAATTAGTAGATGGCTGGAAGAGCGTTAAGACAATATGCAAATATTTATTAAACTTTTCTTGCTTTTGTACCCTCTGGTGACCTCAGATGACCTATGACCCTGTAGAAAATTTTTTGTACCACACCTTGCTTGTTATTGTAGGTGAAAATCAAATGAAATCCCTGGGTAGAGAAGCATTTCAAGATTTGATCTTTTGACCACTAGTATCCTCAAATGACCTTTCACTCCCAAAAACGGTCTTCAAGTAATTAGCATTCAAAATTGTTGACAGACAGATAGATTGCTATTACAAAATGATATATTTATAAAATTAATGGAATTATTTTTTACCAGAACATTCCTGACGAGGTGGTATTGAAATTGGTCAGCATTTACAGAAACTGGAAGTGCATGAATGGATAAAATTATTCTTTCATTAGCAAGTATGGATGAACAACTATTCTTCATTTACCATAAGTGATTTGGACAAGGTACATGGTATGTCCGTCGACAAATTGCGTAAGATCTTCTTAGCAGTCTGCTGATGGGATCCACTCAAAAGATAGACTGTCTTAAACGCCATCTTTGAATACGTATGCCTCGTCCACTTAGAGCCCCTCTTAGATGTCTCACCTAAAACAGGATGAAATTACTTTTCAGTTAAGACCTGGCTGTTTTTTCCACGACTCTAGTCTAAGTCACTGAGACAACACTGCCAAGGAGTGTGAATAGGGGGGTACCCCCCTTATGAAATAAAGGGAGAGATAAACCCCTTGCCTCATTTGCTTAAATTGTTTGTCATGATGATCACACCCCTGGACTCCACAAGGGGCCCCTCAACTACACAGCTGCAGTTTGGGTGATCGAAGTGATGATCACTGGGTACAATATATATATTTAAATTGTTTCAGTTTCCTTCTTTCATATACACTTGGCTTGGCCATGTCATACTAAATTGACTATTATTTTGTTTTGTATGAAAAGTTACAAAGCTAACTAGTATAAACCTTACTTAAGGCTACACGGTTATTTAGTAGAGGTAACCGTACGGTTAGCGATCTGCTAACTGGGATAACCGTCATAACCGAGTTAATTCAGTCATTTGAATATGTATTCCTCAAATGGAACCTCCGTTTGGGGCTTTGCGTTTGAAAACTTCAACATAAACATACTGCAGAGTAATATTTTACTGGAAGTCTACTAAAGTATGGTCGAGTGGGTGTCCGTCATGTCCTTTTTTGACGAATTCTGTCATACATAACAGTTAACTCTACAATAGTTGTTACCTGCATCCGGAGAGATTTGCAGTATACTTTGCAATAGGGCATCCAGTTCATCATCAGATATTTGACTATAAGCATTTCCAGGGCATGTTGACATCTGGAACTCATGCCTTCTCCGGAGTAATGTTCGGTAAGAGACATTCAGTGTGGAGGCAACCCTTCTCCAAGATCCAAGAATTTGATAATGCTCATCTAACTGCTGTTGTGTCAAACAAAACCTGAAACACATATAGGACACATCATTTCACAATGCAATTGGTTTGTAATCTTTATCTGAATACCAGAGTTGAATAGGTTCAACGTAGTCCTCCAGCAGTAATTAGGAGGCTTTTTATGATGGGGACTGGGGAGGGGGGAACAAGTTATTTGTGGTTAGTGTTACTACCACTTTATAAGTATTCACATGTGTTTTTTTTAACTAAAATTTACCTATGGAAATAAGAAGCAAAGCATTTCATTCAAATATGATTTTAAGAGAATTGCCGAAATTCTGCCGGTACTTTGTTTTCTTTGCAGCGCCCAATTAACTTCAATATTTTTGCAGACCCCCTTTGGGTCCCAACATGGAATGCAATTTCTGTGATAAACCGGTAAAAAAAAAGAGTAGTTTCTCTGCCTTTTATTTATTTTTAAATTTGTATTTACAGACGTACACTACAGGATTGGAGTATTCATTTGCTAATGAATACTAAATGGAGAAACATGGCACTGATCGGCAGAGATGATTTGTGCAACCAGAAGATTTTTTTTCAGTAGATATTGATATTTTCAATGTTAACGAGTTGGAAAATAACAAAATGTGGGCGGGGACAAGAAACACTACTAATTTTTTATTTGGCCTTTATAATAGGCCTAAGTCAGAAAACATAGCCCCTGACTATGAATATAATATATTTTTGAGCAGGCTACTAATATAACAGTATTCAATTATTAATGTTTCTCTCTTAAACAGGGCTGTGTGTTTATCTTACCACCTCTTAAATTTGTAGTATTACGTAAACACAGAGCCCTGTATAAGGGCTAGCCCATGTAACTGACTAGGTCACGCTATGCATACATACCATAGACCTAGTCTGGTGGCTAGGTTATGCATAGCATAGGCCTAGCAGCCTGGTTAGTAGCAGGGTTGATAGGCGTTAGTAACGGGCACCATGGGCAAATTTCTGGCTTGATTTAATTATGTGTAGGCTAGGCCTCCCTGAGTTTTGTTAATCCTAAAAATAGAAACATCAAAAGCTGGTGTTATTATATGCCTATGCTATCATAGTATCACAGGTTAGGATTTAGATATTATGTTACAATATTTATTCATTGGATAAACAAATTAATTAGGCCTAGTTGGTTTTAGTGTTATTAATTATGTTGGGGTATGTTACTAACTGCTATGCCAGTGTTCGCACTTTTTTTGCCGATCCCGCATTGTGGAATTCCTATTGTGGGGGGGGGGGGGGATTTTAGTGGTCTGCACTGTGTTGCTTTATTTTATCAGCTTATAATTTGTACTACCAATGCCCAACTAGTACAACATCCTTTTATGTTAAAGAAGTATTAATGTACGCTTAATTTTAGTATTCGCGATGCAGAATCTCTCCTAAATTGTCCAAATCCCCACAATTTTTTTTAACCCCCTAGAAAAAATTGGGGGGGGGAGGGGGATACCCCTAAATTATGATCCTAGCGCTAAGCACTGGGGTACGCATCATTAAATCGAGCCCAATTCCTTCCAGAGGACCATTAGTAATTGCCATTCCCAGACAGTCATGGGGGAGACAGGTGCTTATTCATAGCCCTAGGCCTAAGTACTTAGGCTAGGCCTAAAGTTAGGCTTGGCTAGTCCATGAACTGGGCTGTGTGTTACGGTACGTTGCACAAACCTTTACATAGTACCACTGTACCAGTACATGTGTGGAGGTACACAGTTTAATGACTAGACTAGGCCTAGATTAGGCTACCGCTATAGCCTAGGCCTCTTACCGTGGTCGACCAGCACTTTCAAGTTTCTCTCGAGGACACTGGAACCGGTAAGCGTCGTCGTTGTCTTCGTGCTCTCTACCTGACGATATCTGTGCCCGTTCATTTTCTAAAGCTAAGAGAAGCTGATGTAAGCCACTAACATTGGATGTTTCATCTCCTGGATCTCTGCATGGATCTGTCGAATGTATGCCTGAGCGTAGTCCTGGAAAGTACATCCAGCGTAACCTGAACAAAATTGATGGCAGCGTCAACCCGCCCTTGAAGGATAAATGCTCTGTGGTCGTCTGAAGTATGATGTAACGAAATTGCTTCGCTAAATATGTTAGAAATGGATGAAAACGCGGTGACAAAACCAGGTACATCCATTTCTTTTAAAGTGCAGGCATGCACATATATGCACGCACCTAGTAGTATAGTATAGCTTATAGGTAAAGTACTTGTGCACGCACCAACGTTGCCTAATTGTAATACATGCACACTGTTGTTGTTCATATACAGCGCTGGTATTTGCATACGCCCCGCCCACGTATCACAGAGTGTCTAACATGGCACCGCCCATTCGCGTGCTGCTCGCGCGTCTATAACCTATATATAATATGAGCTCGCCGAGTGTGACAAAATTATACGAGTGTGACAAAATTATACGGAAAGCCGTACGGACCTATATTATATCGATTATAATAGCAAAATATATGACTTATTATGGTATATATGTTATGCATAATGAAAATAGGTTATGCATAACCTATATATATGATCGGTGTACGAGTAAGTTATATATATTGCGGCATAAGTAATGTATATGAGGAGTTATAATCAATATATTTGGTATATAATTTTGTCACACATGGCGCCTCATACCACTGACCTACCCTATTAAACTTTCTCCCCTCTACCTTAGCGGACATAACAAGCACTCCCTACAAGACATAACTTCACAAGCTGCCTACATACCTCAGGCTGAAAGACTTCTAAGAATCGGCAAGTGCTGATTGGCTATAGGGCTCTCATGCTTACAGTTCAACAGTTAATAACAACTCCCAGTCCTGCTTTAATTCCACTAACAGCCTCTGCAGAGCTTAACCACAAATGTAAACAAACACTGCAGAGACTGGGAGACAAATTAAAGGAGCTTTGGCAAGAAGTGAAGGCTCAGATTTTTTTAAACAATGGGAATTAATTGTAATTAATTAATTTTTGAGCAAAATTTGTTAGGCATCACCTTATTCATACACAATCCAACAATCATCAGTTCAACTTTTAATATGATCCATCAAAATGTTGAGGAGATTGAGATATTTTAAAACATTACAAAGAATGACCCCCGATGACCCCCTAAATGACATTTGACCTGAATTTTCCGAACACCCCTCGTAATTCTCATCCCGAGGAACATTGTGACCCAAGTTTCATTATGATTGGCCATACACTGTACGAACAGGAGCAATTTGAAAATATAGGGCCGCGGCCCAGGCCACAAAAGACCCCTAGTTGATCTTTGATCTCAAATTCATGAACACCCTGAAGGTAAAACTACCATAGTACTATCGTGACAAACCCTCAACATTGTACCATGCAATCTGTAGGAGAAGCATTTTGCAAATTTTGGACCATCTCTGATGGCCCTATACCGAATGGTCCTTGTGTCCAAGTTTCATGAAATTCCATCAAACACAATTGTTGACGGATAGAGTGATAGACGCCGCACTGTAACAATAGCTCACACCAGCATGCTGGTATGAGCTAAAAACTTGTGCACGCAAGCAGAGTCATCCTCAAGGTATATACCTGGCTGGTAATCACGCCTTTATGTACCATCTTGTCACCTATGCTCCCGGAATATGTGTTTACTTTGTGTTTAAACGACCAACTGATCCTAGAATAACGGGTATTTTGCCTCCGCTGCTCTATTTCATCGGAATGACTTAATAAGCCATAAACCTCACCAAATCACTTGCTAATTCGCCTTCGGATTAATGTTGCTACAATTGACATTGTAAATAACTCGTATAAAAAGAGTAATGATTCTTCAAGCCACAAGTACTAATTACGGGACTCGGTAAATTAAGATACTCGGGTTATATTGTCTGGCATAAATGCAGTTGGTGGCGTTGGTGGAGCAGTTGGTCGAGTTTTACTATGCAAAACACAATACTATAGTGAAGTATCTCATCTAAACATCGCCTATTTCTCTGAGATCCAATGGAGATTGCCTATAAACTCTGTTAGCTGTTTAAGATTACAATTTAGAAACACAGTTAAAAACATAAGTATGCAACAATTACACAATATCAGATCATACTGCTTTTATTTCTTGCAATTTTTCATATAAAGAAACACTTATTCATAACTCATTATTAAACAACTACTACTGTTGAGATATTTGTTTAGGTTCTCTGTATGTTTCTTTATAAAGTAGTTTTGAGACCCCATGCAATAAAATCACCCAAAAATAGTACTCGTTACAACGGCATTGCTTTTTATTATTTATCTCAGACAAAAGTCTAAAATGTTTGCTACAAGCTTTCAAAATATCATGAGATTTTGTCATTTCAAACATTTACTTTCTCAAATTACCTTTTGAACATTTCTATCCACGAACACATTTTATGTGTACATCTTCTATTGTAAAATGTTTGTCACGGCATGACATTTTATGCTTTGTTAAAATATGGCGCGAAATTCAAAAATTGGGAGTGTAAATTTATGGATTTGTGTACAACAGACAGACAGACCTAAATCTGCACTTACACTATTGTTACTTAGTGCCTGTAATATGACAGGGAAGACAGCACCCAAGTCAAGGACAATTGGGCCTTTCTTTGATACATTTTGTAGCCATATAATCCACCAAACCGTAACCTAACAAGATACCTATTTTTTTAAATTTATCTTGTGGACCCTTCTTTTTTTATTCAGGTATTTAATTGTGTCAATGCCAACATATAAATCACATTCATCAGTACCTTATTTGAAAACATGTGAAAGCAAAATGATTGTTTCAAAGCATGCATTAGACAAAATGTGATTGAGCAATTTTCCGAAATTATTACACCCTTTTCCCCTTTTTTTTTCTAACTACAGAATTAAACATCTTTTACTTAGAAATTCTTTATGCCATATTAATTTTGATTGTTTGTCTCAAAGCTCCTGCACACAATAATAAAATCATGCACATTGTATAAGTCAAAACAACTTTGACTTTTTCTTCCAAAAACTCGACTCTGGAAGTTGTCAAGACAGGTACTCCCCTTTCATCAGACAGAATGCCACATTAGATAACTTTGCTGCAAAATGCAGGGTCAAGTTACTGAAACACAGTAGATTAAGTATATACCACATTCTGCATTAATTTGTCAACTTCTTGAGAGCATTTAGACAAACAATTAAATTAATACGTCCTTAGTTTACAAGCAAATCCTAACAATCCGAATAAAGAAGACTTTTAAAACAACAAACATTTCGAAATTTCAAACAATTAAAATGTGATGGTAACAGTTAAAAACATTTTGAAATGGCAATTTATGGAATTGAAGAAAATTGAAATTCAAACTTGAAATGAGTTCGCATTCTGCGTAAAACATTTTCAAATTGGATAGTATTGTATCATATTAGGCCTAAGAAGGTTGTGCTGCCCTCCATGACCAACCCAAATTTGTGAAACTTTGGATTTTCTTCTTTTGGAAAATGCCAATTTATTCATCAATTGATACTTTTAAACAACTTAAATGATTAATGACTACAATTATTTATTTGGGTTAATTTTATGATGTATGTATGCATGAATGCTCAGAAAATGTCCTTGGTTTTTTTAAGTGACCAACCCTCCCAATTCTTCTTCTCTGGAGGGCAAGACAACCTTCTTTTCCAGGCAGGTAATATCAACATTTACTGTGCGAAACGTTCAAATTAATTATTCATATTGCACACATCTATTTCCATGAAACATATTGATATTTGAAATTGAACAATACCACAATTAGTATTGTTTAGTATAAACATATATTTATATAGGACAGGGTTATTTTACCATCTCAACTTATGTTAGTATAAGAATTGCATGTTCTCATGGAACCAGCACAATCCAGAAAACCGGATTTCACCTAAGGGGAAAGACGGAACTCAACTCTCTGGTACTGGCACCCCCTGGCATAGGCCCTGTCATGACTTCCCACAAAGGATTGTTGCACGAGGTCAAATCCGGTGTTCTGGATTGTGCTGGTTCCATGAAAATATGCAGTTCTTATAGTAACATAGGTTGATATGAGGGTTAAACACCTCTATGTATATAAAGGACAAAATGATCACACATATTCACGTTTTATAGTCAAGCAAGCATTGTATAATATCCTCTTGGTAAAAACTGAGAGTGACAATTTTATGAATACAACATGTTTCATTTAAGGAAGTTGTGCAAATTACTATACTGTTCGTGGTAGTGATCATCAAACACCATTTTTGGAGTACTTGTTTCAACTACTTCTCTATAATGGTTCCTAAATATTTATGAGATGTATTACTATAATCAAAACAATAATTTATTGGCCACAGCGCTATGATCCGAGCGCGCGCGACAGGTTGAGCGCGACTAATCACATGCAGTGCGTTCAAAACATTCGCGCTGTTGGTGCATGTGAACTGTATGAATGACGCGATAACACATGATACGCACCGGGAGCATGGGACGCTAGGAATAAATACGCTGTGGCCAACAAACTATTGTTTTGATTCCAAAAAATACTACCGTCTCCCATCTTCAGATATCAAAACAAAAAGCACAAGATTGCACCCTTTACACAACTCTAAATTTCTATTTAAAAAGAACTATTGGAAAAATTGATTTCTGAAGGAATTCACATGGAATACAAAGTGACATTTGAAGAGTCTGTCACAGGCTGGAACAAGATCCAACCCCGCTGGTATGGCGATTCTATCCACTACGATGAAAAACTGGTTCAAATTGACCGCTGTCCCTAGGGCTAGTAAATATGGTTGTCTGAAACTGTCCTCCTGTAATGCTACTGTGGCAGCAACATCTTATCAATTAATATCTTGTACTCTTTGAACAATTACATTACATTACATTTGATCTCATAAATGTCAAATTGTAACATGAGTAATATTACCTTACTTAAAAAGTACTGTTTTTGTTTGCAGGCACACTCACAAGTTGTTATCCAAGTAATCCCTCACCTTAAAGGGGCAATGAGTGATAGCATGGGATTTATCCCCTGAAATTTTGGACTTTTGACACGTACAGTATACTTTTACACATATAGCAACTACCAGTCTTAGAAATAAGAACAAAACAGAGGTTGTCCACCAAAATATTGGGATGTCCGCCAAAAAGTAGTAAATATCAACAATCACAATTCTATTAAAATCCCATTTCCTAGGACTCGGCAACCCACAAAATGTTATTTAGAAATTCGAATATTTTAATCAGAGAATCAGGAATAGTACAGCAACTGCAGGCAGAAGCGTCTCCAATTCTCCAAGTTATGCACCCTCCTTCATTCCAGTACTTCTTTTCAAGAGGCTTTCGAAGGTCAGTTTGGAAAGAATCGCAGCATACCTGCAGCAGTGGTGACTAGGTGGAACTCGACTCTACGCCTTGTTAAGTCGGTCATCAGTCTTGAGCACCAGGCCCTATTGCTCGCTCATAGAGAATCACGGCCATAAACAGCTTGCCCTAACCCCGCGAGAATGGAGCCAGCTGAACGAGCTAGTGGAGGTGTTGGAACCATTCCTGGATGCCACAAATCTCACACAGGGCGAGAAAGTGGTTACCATCAGTGCGGTACTGCCATGAATACTCTCACTTAATCATCACCTCCATGAAATGCACAACCAGGCTCGGTATTTGGATGGTATGGTTACAGAGCTCCAGCAGTCACTACACAAGCGATTGAAAGGCATCTTCACCAATGTTGATATGGAGAAGACCGCTGATGCTCATGCTGTGCATTCCTTTGATGACCAGGTATACATCATGGCTGCGTCTCTGGACCCGCAATTCTGCCTGTTCTGGTTGGAACATGATGTTCTGGTACAAGGGGATACCAAGATTGCAGTTGCGGATCGTGTTAAAGGTAATTATTAGGGCTGTCACTCTTTCAGCGATATTGGCATTATATTATGACCGTAGGTAGCGTGGTCACTGTGGTGTAGTGCTAACGAATTAATGGGCCTTGCACCTTCGATCCATCAGAATCACCCCTGGTCCTGTTCACCTTGAGCAGCTTTTCCACGCGATTTGGCATGAGAACCCCAATGCCTCAATCCAAACCCTGCAGTGCTAATACTAATACAGTAGTACACTCCACTATCCTCTTCACAGCTTTATGACTAGATCAATCACCTAATTGCAGTGAGTGGATCAGGGTTGCCTGCGCCCTTTCCAAATTTTGATGGGGAGGTCCCTCCCTGTCAAATATTCTAAGGAGAATTCAACAATGAACAGGGGGACCCCCCTTATCCCTGCAATGGTTTTCCAGAATTGGGTATTTAGTGAGGGGGAATTTCTGCTCTACTGAAGAGAACGCCTCCATCCTTTCCTTAGCGCCAACCATCGTGTGAATATTATTATAGCCTACACTCCAGCATGATGCATCAGTACCAGTTCTACTACACTTTGCATTGGAAATTGCTTACTGTTATTTGTTGTATGAGAGCATACTGTATAGTTTCAGTCCTAGTTGTGGTCCAGTTTAGAGACTAACTTTATTTCCAGGGCGAGCAGACTTTCGAAACTTAGCTTCCGGTTTACTGATTTGAGTAACTTCTGGATTCCTCTTCCAAAAGTATGTCAAGTAGAAAAGAGGAAGTAAGAGTAATGATTGCCAGTTCAAGTGAATGTTGTCAAAGAAATAAGAATTCATGTACTTGTTCGTGATTATTTAATTATGTCAAACCTCAAGTTCTTACCTGCATTCCAAATAGCTTTGAAGAATATCGGGCAGTCAGGTAGAATATAGCTGCATGCATTTCTGTGAAAACTTTCAAGACACAAAGTTAGGAGACACATGTATTCAATTGTAACAATAACTTTTATTTGCTTTCCTCAGTTTCCTGGAACACTGTTACATTATTCGTAGCCTGCATCATTGTATTAAAACTTCAAAGACTTGAGACTTGACTTGAGACTCGCTCAATATTTTTAAGGTGACTTGAGACTTGCTGGTAAAGACTTGAGACTTGACTTGAGACTTGCAGCTAGGGACTTCTTGACAACTCTGGTGAGTGTACCGAGTGACATAACATATGATGTTATGCCTAGTATCGAGCGGTTTGTCATTTTGCTCTATGACAGAACTAATGAGGGAACAGATATCAACAAGGCACGACGAAAGATGTTCGCAAAGAAGCCATCTGTGAAGCAGATTCCACCGACGAGGGCAGCTCTGGAACAGCATGTATGGGGCCAGACACTAGTGACAACTCCAGAATTGCCACCTCCAACTAACTGGGGTGGACTAAATCAGATGGTGGGCTGTATGTGCCACACTGAACCACACTACCAGAAGCTTCGAAAGCTAGTTATGAACTAGTGAGATGTGGCTGGAGCTTGCAAAAGAAAGGTTGCACGAAGAATAGTTGCACCTGCAAAATGTCCGCACTCAAATGCACAGGATTGTGCGGGTGTGAAGGGGCTTGCTGATGAGGTAGCATGATATGTATGCTCAGGAGCTAGCTTCATAGAAGTCTTCCACATGACGTCACATATTGCTACGCCACCTTGCCAGTGTTCCCAACTAGATTGTACTTTTCCATTAGGCTGCAATTATATTCTCTTGCTGAAAGCCCTTCCAAACTGGGAAATAGGAAGAATGTATTTACAGATGACAAATGCACTTTACAAAAACAAACCGCCCAGCAAGGTGAAACATTTTTCGGTTACACTGTCAGTGTGCTATCTCAATGTTACTCATATCTGTTTGTTGCTGAAAAAGGTTCCTCCTTGCTTAGAAATATTTCAACGGTTTATCGGTATTCAAATCATCAAGAGGCATAACTAAGTTTCAGTGATATCCTTCGTATGCATATATTCTGATTCCGAGGTAAGCAAACCCGTAAATCGTGATATTGTTATGAATGTTTTTGACATGATGGAATATTTGAAATTTCATGGAACATATCGGCATAATACCCCCCTTCAAGTTGTCTATCTTCCCACACTCTAAACTTGAAGCTTGTCAAAAACTGGTGAATGTTGAGCCTGATAATAGATTTAGGTATATTGATATATATATATATACGTTTATAAACGTTTTTATAACAAAAACTATCAATGTTGTTTTTTAAGTGTTGCTTTAAGTTGCCATCCTGCAACGACACATAGCCTATATAAACGATAAATATTCAAATGTGGATATTGCCTTTAATTAGTAATTGTCACTGAATATTATACTTCCTCCATCGTTTTGAAACTTTTCAAGGTTTCCCGTCATGTCGCAAATTGCAACGAAACATATATTAACGTTACAATATTAACATATTGCCTTTTGAATATTTGTCACTTAAAATGTGTTTGTTTCTTTCTATCTTGTTAAAATCTTTGAAAGTTTTACTGGTCATGTGGCAAATTGCAACGAAACATATAGTAACGTTACAATCTCAAATTTGAATATTGCCTTTAACTAGTAATTGTCATTGAATAACATGTGCTCCTTGCAAGGAAGAACAACGTGGTGCTGTCCAGTTGAGTGAGGCTGTTGGGAGTGTTGGGGAGGACGTTGATCCTGGAACAAGTAACGACGAGAGTCATTTGGATGTCGAGGTCAGTTGCAGTATGTGATATTTTTATACAAAATTATAAAAAAAATTAATGCTTTAAACAAATATTTCAATGCTTTAATAATAATATAATACTTTAATGCGTACACACCACTCAAAGAATGTTGATGGCGCAATTGACAACTATAAATCAATAAAATAATACAAAATAAATATGCTTTAAATATATCTTTCAATTTCTTACACAGAAACAACCAGACCCTACTCCGGACGTTGCCTTGGACACACCAATTTGGTACACCTTCCTAGAAGGCGGCTCAACAAGTGGCAAGAAGAAAATATTTGACAGCCTGGGTTACTCCTACAATTTGAGGAATATTAATAAAGGTAGGCTAAAGTCACATGAAGTGTACCATTTGTATACGTGTTTGTATTTTTGACATGCAATGTTTGCCTTTTCTGCAATCCAGATCATAGGAAAATGTAAAAGGCTACCAAAATTCTAAATAGGAGAATGTATTATGAAATAAATATATTATCAAATATATTATCAAATACATTTTTCAGATGGATCGTTCGAAGGACATCCCCTACTGCCCTGCCAGTTTAAAACAAACTGGTGATACATTCACCAGGAGTCATAAGGGTCACCTACACGAGGCAGTGCAGGGGTCAGAAGTGTGGCAAGAATAAGGAAGGAAATAAAGGTAAATGTTGGTTCTAATTATGTATAGATATATGTTTTGGGCATTAGTCAAATTGAGGCTAACATGGGATTCAAACACTCCTCTTCATATTTCTCCCAGTCAGTTAGTTCACTTCTGATTTCATTACTCCTTTTATCATTTAAAAGGATTCTGCACCGAACCATCCAAAAGAGAAAACCAAGTCGATTGGTTAGCCAGGCACTGAGTGCACACCTTCCAGAAGGCGATCCACGGAATTGCCCTGGGTTACCATGTGTGGAGCAACTCCTCCATCACGGCCAAACGGCACTACCGAACCATCCCATTCTGACAAACGAAACTCAGGTCAAGCGAGCCAAAAAAAAAACATACGCCCGCCGACCTGCAGAGACAAAACGCCCAACCCCCCACTCAAACATTAAAAAAACTACAAAAGGACGACCCGCACGCAGCGAAACGAAAAACCCCTCCCCAGCACACCAGCGTCCAAAAAAGGCAGCCCCAGATAAACGGCGAAAATCGCCTTCAATTTGAAGGCGAATGTCAGACCTCACCGCCTCCAGGACTGCCTGCCAACTGGCAAATTTCCCCCTAAAAACCACATTACAAAAACCACATTGCAGGTATTAATTGCTTATTTTATGTACTTTTGTGTTTGAAATGTTTGTTTAGTGTACTTTTGGCTTTGTTTCGTACTTTTTGTTTTTCGTATGTGTGTGGCCTGCTGTCATGGCGGCTCGCCGTGACAGCAAAATGGAATTGTTAAGTTATACGGGGGAGGCTAAGGTCGTCCCCGGGCAAGTTTTTTTCAGTTTTGCGTTGTGTTGGTTTAAAGGTCCCTGGAGTGGTTGACGCGCTTCAGCGTAAACCTCTCCGGGGTATGAATGTTTTTCATGTTCGGTTCACCTCGGAGGCTGCCCGCGTCAAAGACTGAAGGTCACACCGTATGACAGTTCGGTGTGGGTGACAGACCTCCATCTCTCTCTGGACATGTCTGAACAGGTTGTTGTGCGGACACTGGGGCGTTTTGGGAAAGTGAACGGCAACGAGGAGCCGGAATTCCTTGAATGTAAAGGTGTCAAGACCGGGACTAGACGAGTTACAATCGAACTGAAGTCCGATATCCCCTCTACCTTGTGGGCTAATGGGCACAGGGCCCACATTGCATATCCGGGCCAGCCTCGCACTTGTTGGAGGTGTGGGCTGGAAGGGCATGAGGCCAGGTGTGCTTTTTACGTGAGCCGTCATACGGGATACAAAACGTCACGGCCAAACGGCACTACCAAACCATCCCATTCTTACAAACGAAACTCAGGTCAAGCGAGCCAAAAAGTACATACGCTCACCGACCTGCAGAGACAAAACGCCCAACCCCCCACTGAAATATTAAAAAACTACAGAAGGACGACCAGCACGCAGCGAAACAAAACACCCTTCCCCAGCACACCACCGTCCAAAAAAGGCAGCCCTAGATAAACGGCGAAAATCGCCTTCAACCTGAAGGCGAATGTCAGACTTCACCGCCTCCAGGACTGCCTGCCAACTGGCAAATTTCCCCCTAAAAATAACATCACATCTATTCCTCCAAATAAGTTTTTTTACAACAGAACAAACATAAATAATACGCTGCAACACAGCAACGGAACAAACTGGAGGGTCTAATCCATATAAAACAAAACCCTGTCCTACCGACCAGGAACGGTCTCCCGTTAAACGGTCGGTCCAGGACTCAAACCACAAGTTCAAAACAAAGGGGCAATGCCAAAAAAACATGGGCAGTACTCTCTAAGCTGTCACAGCCGGTCCTCGGGCACAGTCCATCACCCAATCGCCAGTGATACCTTTTCAGATTGGTCACCAAGGCACCGTGTGCAATTCTCCATGCAAGATCACGGAGCCTGCAACCATTCAGCCTTGAATGCACCGAACGCCATACTTCGACAGGATGACGTCCCTGTACAAAAATTGCGTTCAAGGCCCTACCCCGCAAGGAACTGAGAACGAGGGCCGGCCGTGACAGGTCAACAGGGGGCAACTCAATAAGAGCGGAGCAAATGACACGCATCACTCTGCTTGGTGTGCTACTATGCGGTTCTCTGTTGCTAAACAGCGCCGGAACCCATCGACGCAAGTGCAACCCGCCCCAAAAACGTACAAAATATGAACAAGGCAACCCTGGGTCAGTTACCGCTACAAACAATTGCTTAAATAGCAAACAAGTTAACTTACTTCCCAGATGAACCACCCCTAGTCCCCCCTTCTCCAGTTTTGGTACAATATCGCCCTCTTGACCAGCTCTGTACCACCAGACCATATGAATGAAAAAATCGCCCTCTCCAATCGCACCAGGACGCGACGCGGAATTGGGTACACCGCGCCCGGGTACCACAAGATGGGCGAAACGAAACGATTAATAACGGTGACTTTCCCCAAGATCGAAAGCCAGCGGGTGCCAAAGGTTTCGAGTCTGCTCTCAAATACCTCAGCCCTCTCGCTCCAGGTGACATCACAAGGTGCATCGTAGCCGAACCATATACCATTAATTTTGATATTCTGATCCGACCACGACGCACCGAATGGTAAGTCTCTGTATCTCCAGCTACCAAGACGAAGGCCCTTTGTCTTTTCTGGATTCAACTTCGCCCGGTAGCTCTCTCAAAAATAGATAAATCATGCGAGAGTGCGCGAAAGGAGCCCAGACTCGAAACAACACATGTCACGTCATCTGCATATTGAGCGCATTTCACTTTGGCACCCCCTGGCACAACGAATAGAACAAGTCTGGAGTCCCTTTCCAAAAGACGAGAGAGGGACTCGCTAAACAAAACATAAAGTAATGGAGACAGAGGGCGCACCCCCCTCTCTACGTTAAAAACCTCCGAACAAAACCCATTTACGATAACAGAACTGAAACTTTCCTGATACAAAACAGAAATCCATTTACGAAAAACCGGGTGCAACTGAAACGTCTCCAATACATTAATTAAAAAACCGCGATCCACCATGTCAAAGGCCTTCTGCTGGTCCAGAGACACCAATGCACATGGCAGATCACGCTCAATAACAAAGTCGGTCAAGTCGCGCATCAACCACAAGTTCTGCTGGATGCAATGACCCTTGACTGCACAAGTCTGGAGATCACCCACAAGATGCGGCATAGCCAGTGCAAGGCGGTTGCACAAAGCCTTAGCCAGCAACTTGTAGTCCACATTTAACAAGGTGATCGGACGCTTGTTACGGGAATCCAAGGGGTCCCCAGACTTGGGCAGCAAAGTAATCATGCCCAGACGTTGACTTTGGTTTAACAGTCCGTTTTGGAAGGCGTCCTCGAAGACGGCTCTGATGTCGGGTCCTATTATTGCCCAGAAGGTTCGGTAGAACTCCCTCGGAAGCCCGTCCGAACCCGGGGACTTGCCATTCTTCATCTTCGAAAGCGCCTTCCAAAGCTCAACAGTGGTTATTTCGCCCCCCAAAATATCATTGACATCGTGGGGAACGGTTTTTGAGATTCCCCTCAATAAATCGGCCTGTGCCGACAAGTCGACATTGCCACGCGTAAACAAACTCGAATAGTACTCTTTATATACGCGGACAATGCCGTGAGGGTCACTAACCACGGTCCCATCAGTAGACAGACGGGACGCGTCTGTCACCTGCCGATGAGCTAACGGACTGGTAAAACCTCAGTGAAGGGCGCTCCTCGGCTTCCACCGCTTCGACACGGGCCCTGACGCGGGCACCGTGGTACTTTTCATCGAGATAAGTCTGCAAAGCGATGACAGCCAAAGGGTCGCCAAACTTCACCTCCGCGCACAGCTTCGAGAATTTCTCTTCGACGCCGTGCGCGGGTCACGCAATACTGAATTGCGTAGCGTTTGATGCGCAACTTGACCTCATCCCACCATTGGGATGTAGAAGCAAAGGCCGGCTTCAATGTTTGCCATCCTTTGTACCTGGTCTCGAAACCCTGGCGGAACTCTGCCTCGCCAAGAATCCGACAGTTAAGCTTCCATAGGCCCCGCCCGATGGGGAAAATGGAAGGCAAAACAAAACGTGCTACTACAGTGTCATGGTCAGAGAGCGGACAGCTGAGCGTCTCGCAACCCGAAAATGTAAAACTTACGGGCGCATACACTCGATCTATCCTGGAGGCATCTTCTCCGTTAGGCCTCACCCACGTATACACCGTACTACACGGGTGCATATGCCTCCAGACATCGGCTAAAAGGTGTGCGGAAGTGAATCTGTCCAATTCTGTGATCCCAGCGTCGGGACTTGCAGACACAGAAGTTCCGAGTCTGTCAAGACCCGAGTCTGGGACACAGTTAAAGTCTCCGACCATGACACACGGCGCACTACCAGGAACAAAGGAAGGGAGCGTGTTAAAAAAATCTCGTCTAGCAGAAGGCCGATTGGGAGCATACACATTGCAAATGGCGATGTTACCCTGTGGATACTTGAATAGAATGCAAACCAATCGGCCCTCGTGATCCGTCTCCACCCTAGTGGCACAACCCGCCTGACGAGCTGACAGAAGGATGACAGTGCCACAGGATGAAGACGAACCAAACGAAGCATGCAGCTCACCACCCCACTCATAAGCCCATAGAGGGACATCTTCTTCCAAAATATGTGTTTCTTGCAGGCAAACGCAGTCGACCTCCATTGATTTACAATATTGGAAAATGCGACTGCGCTTGCGATGATCCCTCATGCCATTCACGTTCAAAGTGGCAACTGAAAGTGTATGGGCCATGAGAGGGCAGTGGGGCAAAACTACGAAGACGACGATTCCGTAAGCTTCAAGCGCGCCCTAGACGACATATCGTCGTCCGAGTCGTCACTTGAAGCCGACCTTTTAAGAGAGGGTTCCCCCATTTCGTCGTACCAGCTCGTCCCAGTGGCACGTTTCGGCTCGCTGATCACCGATTCACCGGAGTCGCTGTCAGACAGAACCTCCGGAGAATCGATGACCACCGATTCTCCGTCAGACAAAGCCTCCGGATCTGGCGATACCGGCGGCGGACTGGGGACGGAACTGGACGAGTTGATGGGGGAAGCTGGTGGAGACTTTCTCGGTGCGGGCACGGGGTTGGGGTCTGCAACGACGGGGGAGGGTGAACCAGGTGCAGGGGAGGGTAAAATCCCATCAGATTCCCCCTCCTCTCGTGAAGTAGTAGGTGCGTCGGAACTTGACTTACCCCCACTCTTAGTCCTAGAGACATAAGAGGGACAAGCTCGAAAGACATGTCCCTCCTTCCCACATAGTGAGCACACAACTCGTTTGGGCAAGCGGTGCTATCATGCCCAAGACGAAGGCAGCGCCCACATTTCTTGTTTGGGCAGCCCTTGGCTTCGTGCCCGGTCTCCCCACACCTGAAGCAGGTACGGGGCTGACCGGGATACCGCACGTGGGCTTTATGCCCTGCTATAAACAGGAAGGAGGGAATGTCCTGTTTCAGGTCGATCCGAACCTGTCGGTGCCCGTTCAACACCCCAGGGGCTTGTGCATAGGAGCACATTTTGGCAGCCTTGACAGCCCCGAACCGACCCAAAACCGTTACAAGTTCCTGCCGCACCTCTAGTCCTACGTGGATGATAGTTACCCATACGGATCGCTCGTATGGAGTAACTGTCATCCCCTCGACGTTACTCAGCAACGTGACACCTTTCTGACGGGCCACGTCACTGGTAAAACGTAAATCGTACGTATTACGACACTGGAGAGCTTGCAACAACAACACCCTTGCTCTTCAAAATACTAAAAACTTGCACCGGTGGAACAGCTTGTTCACCGGTGAAGGACAACTTAACTATCCGAGAATCACGGCGCGATGCCATGATACCGAAGGTGGCTAGGCCACAGGGGAGTAACAAAAAACAAACAAAAGACAGGATAGTGAAACAACAAACGATATACGAACTGAGGAAAACACACGAACACAAGCTATCACACCCGCCTGGCGGGAAGTATAGCACAGCACAGTACAATAACAGCTGTGACAGTTGAAGAGCGAGAGCGAAAACACGTCCGCACTCCACGAAAGCCAACTGCTAAACTGAGGCCAGGTTGTACCCGAACAAGCGGTGTAGCCGCTGTTTACAGGTTGGGCATACTTCAGTCAGTCGAAGACGCATCTTGCTTTCATTTAGTTTCAAGTTGGTTTGGCGTGCTTTGTCGAGGAATGCTTTGAGATGCTTGTCGTGATCAAGTGTTGCCTCCTCAGTTGTCTCGCCGCAGCCATAGATTAAGAAGTCATGTGCTATATTTGTGACATTGTCAAATCCTTCAATCATTTCATGCTGCCGTCTCTGGAATTCCTCAGTCGCGGTGTTTATACCATATGGCAGTCGTAACAAACGACACCTGCCAAATGGTGTTCCCATGGTGGTAAGGTAGCTGCTTTCCTTGTCTAGTTTGATTTGCCAGAATGCTTCTTTGGCGTCGATGACACTGAATATCTTGGCATTCGCGAGCTCAGGAAGTATTGATTCGATAGCTGGTATCGGATAATGCGGACGCTTTAATAATTTGTTTAGGTCTCGCGGATCAATGCAGATCCGAAGTTTTCCATTTGGTTTGCGTACGACACACATGTTTGAAATCTTATCTGTTGGCTCTGTGACGCGTTGGACGATGCCCCTTTTTCCCATCTCCTCAAGTGCTCTTTGAGTTCTTGTTGTTTGGCAGGTGTGACATTATCCTTCATTTCAATGTGGTACTCACCAGGCAAACAACCCAGTCTTGTGAAAAGGTCACTATACTGAATTTTAATTTCGTTTTCATAGCCGTCTGTGACGTGCGGCTATCGATTTTGTTTATTTCTGGCGCTAGTGTGATGAAATTCATTTTTTATCGCAGCTCCACGTGACAGAAGGAGCGCTTGATTTGTTTCAAGGACCTTCAAGGTAAGTATGTATCGCTCATCTTTATGGGTACACCGTAGGTCTACTTCCCTTAATATCTTCAGTAGCTGCCCACTGTACATTTTACTTGTGGTTTCGATGGTGGTTTAAAGTTTACATTAGGAGCAATAGAGTCAAGGACCTGTGGCGATATTGCACAAACGTCCGATCCTGTGTCAATTTCAAAGTCAACGTTCGCTGCATGTGCCTTGTATTCCATGTTTATCTTGATCATTAGCTTACTTTTGCCATCGTGCGTTTGAATCATGTACATTGAGTCATCCGATATGGTGTGTGCGTTTGCTTTCTTTGTCGCCTTGTGTTAGTGGGTACGCGGTGTTGTGTATGGTTGCTTTGTGTTGTCCTTAGATCGACATACTTTCTCATAGTGATTCCGTCTGCCACAGGAACAAAGGTTCCCGCAGGCAGGACATTTTCTGGGCTCGTGTTCTTCAGTCTCTCCAACATTGAGGAAAATTTATGAGTGTGATCAGCGACAGTGGGGGGGGGGGGGAGGGGTTGTGAAAAAATGGCAAAATTTTCATATATTTCACTGCCTAGATGTAAAATGCTGCATTCTTTTTCACTTTCTGTGAGTAATTTTATCTTCAGAATTTTATCATCATATATACATTATTGAACTCAACAAGCATGACAATTCTCAACAAAGACTAAGAAAACAAGAAAGAAAGGTTAAAATATATGTGTCATTAATTTGTTCACCTATGAACAAATAGCATAGCATAGCATAGGCAATGAAACATCCTGCAATACACCTTCAATGGAAGTCGCACATCATGAAGAAAACTTTTGAAATGTTTAAGTTGCTTTTATTTCTCCACTGTGTCCAATTTTCACTGAAACCAATCTGATGAATATAAATTATTATCACTGGCAAATATTTCCCATGAATAGATGCTAATCACTTGTTCAGATTAAACTTGTGGCAGTAGCAGGACTTTTAGTTTGACTCCTGTTGACCAATATGACCTTCATAAAAACAATAGACCAAATATGAGATTTATTCACAATTCCTTTCTTCACAATTGTTCGGAAAAGATTTTCACAATTTCACCACTGTTGACCCAAATGACCTTTGATCTCCACCGACATTTTACACCCACAAACCAAAATGAGATCCTAAGAGCTTTCCTACTTGAGAAAGACGTGTTTAAAAGTTAACATAAAGTAAACAGAGAAAATCAGAGGTGGCGATTAGTTATGGGATTTTTCCCCGTGTGGGCTGTTAAACCACTGAGATTATGCAACACCTTTTGCTGGAGTGTCCCTTTGTCCGGTTGGGGTGGGAATGGTAGTCAGCCATTAGTAGTGATTTTCTTTTGTATGGTGTGTGCCAAACCTGGGTTAAGACCAGAGCCCACTCGGGACGTCAGAATGCCCAGTCAGGACGTGAAAAAATTACTAAGTACAGAATGCCCTATCGGGACGTGAGAATGCCCTATCGGGACGTGAGAATGCCCTATCGGGACGTGAGAATGCCCTATCGGGACGTGAAAGTGCCCAATCGGGACGTGAAGAAAATGGACAGTCGGGATGTGACAAAATAGTATAAAAAATACTTCCCCGGGGGTGGGGTGTCGAAATTCATGTTTTTAGATACCCCTGCACCCCCTGGAAAAATTCGCGGCATTGTGGTAAAAATTCGAGGGGGTGAATTTTAGGGGTGGGAGACCCTTCCGTTACATCCTGTTGATGACGTCATAAAAATTTCAACTCATTTGCATGTTCGGTTCATTAATTAAAATTTATTAACCTATCTGCCTAACACTAAATTACTCTATATACCATGGTTACTTGGTCAGTCCGATTCCCCCCATCTTTTTAGTCAGATGGCTTAGCAACTTGAACGTTACCGGCCGGACAAAAGTACCAAATTTGGCATGGAGTTTCTTTTCGACCTATCTATCGATTTTATCCGTGGAACCCACTTGATCGGCTCCGATTTTCCAAGATGGCGGCCAAAATCCAAGATGGCCGCCAGAAAAAAGGAAATGTCATATGTCTGGCTGTAAAAATCAGAAATGAACAAATGAGGGGTCAATTCAGGTGTTTCGGGGTCACTGAAACAAATGATGGTCATGACACGTTGCTTGGGTCACCCATTTCCAAGATGGCGGCCAATATAACAGAAAATGCATTTGTTGTCACTGTTAAAGGTCAGTGGAAGTGTAGACTTGACTTTGAAGATTCTGATTCCTTCTGATTAAGTATTGAAAATCCAACCACCAGACTGACTTTTAGTCGATGCAGTGTGAAAATTAGACAGATTTACTATTACGTTTGTTTTTGTGACGTCGAGGGGGGAAGCAAAGGATAATGCAAAATTTACATTTCAAAACTCTGCCACTTTAAGAACGCCGAATCTGATTTGATTGAAAAGCTACAGAATTTTGAAGAATATATAGATGCAAGCATTCTTTGACTTTGAAGAAAACATTAACTTTTCACCTATGGAGGAAGAAAAATCAGCAATTACTGTGTAAACTCAATAGCGACATTCATTTCGTTCACCTCTTGACGTCAACGGACCCGGCTATTTAATTTAGGTAACACAAAAACCAAATGAGTTTGAAACTGAAAATTCGATATTTGGGGTTATGAAATACACTCTTTTCATCTACGTTAGTTTCAAATCAATCCGCTACACTTAAAGTGACCTTAAAAAATGGAAGTTTACACTTCCACTAAACTTTAAGTACATATTGGAAGTATTCGGGAATTCTGTCTACAATGTTTCAATACGATGTTTCTTTAGCAGACAGTTCACAGTCGATGTACACTATTTGGATCAACATGTGCACCGACAAAGAGATGTGCAAGGCATCTGGCCCACCCTCCTCTTTGATTCTACGAATTGAGTCACCAATCTGAGTATACACCCCCGAAGGGCGTGTCGCCTTTGGCCGATTATTGGAAAAGGATCCGGGAAGGAGAAAGCGCAGTTTAGATGGAAGGTGGACCAAACCAAACCCACCGCTCAATGGTATCTTTTACAGAACGGTCCTTTTCACAAGGTTTGGTTTGCGCTTTCCCCAAATGAAATCAAAAATGATCCTCTCCAATCTCAGCAAGGTATGATTCGGTGCAGCGATCACCGTACCAGGATACCAAAGGAGAGGAAGAATAAAACGATTAACAACTGTAACCTTCCCAGGGAGGGAGAGCCACCTCCGACTGAATGTGTCGAGCCCTGCCTCCACCTGATCAGCCTTCTCGGCCCAAGTGGTGGCCTCCGGGGCACCATAACCTAGCCAGATGCCATTTACCCTGATCATGACATCTGACCAAGTAGCATCGAACGGGAGGGGTTGGCCGGACCAACCTCCTTAACGTAGCCTTTTGGTCTTGGACTTGTTAAGTCTGGCACCAGTAGCCTCTTGGAAGGTGGCCAAAACCTTCGATAAAGACTTGAAGGAGGCGAGGTCCTACACAATACAAGTGACGTCATCGGCATATTGCACGCTTGTAACTCTAGCCCCACCCGGTACATTGAAGGGTTGAAAACCCAAGCATCTGTCCAGCAAGGTACTGAGCGTTTCGCTGAAGAGAACATACAACAACGGGGAGAGGGGACAACCCTGACGGACTCCACTTCGAACCGGGAAGGGACCAGAAGTTAATCCGTTAACAATGACCATGCTCGAGACGTACTTATATAGTAACGAGACCCAACGAATAAACACTGAGTTCAATCCGAAGGACTCCGAAGGATCTACCATGTCAAAGGCCTTCTCCTGGTCCAAGGAGACCAGTGCACATGGCAAATCACGAACTTTAACTAACTCGATCAAGTCTCTCATCAACCAGAGGTTATGTTGAATACACTTGCCTCGCACAGCACAAGTCCGGAGAGGACCTACAATATCCGGCATCACATCCGCTAAGCGATTTCCTAATGCTTTGGCCAGGATTTTGTAGTCCACAGTTGACAGCGTTATTGGACGCCTATTCGGGTCCAAAGGGTCTCCCGACTTTGTGAGGAGAACAATATTTCCAACCCGCTGTGTTTGGCCTTATGTAATTCAACT